>NC_041405.2:34462807-34832807 GCF_900747795.2 Erpetoichthys calabaricus
TTGTGATTCTGGTGTCACATACTGTATGTGTGGTGTGACACACCCTGGGAGGATAGTTTTGACTGATTAAGGGACTTTGTAGGAGTATGGAGTCACTAAAAAATTTTTTTGGAAAGTGGATTAGTAGAAAAACACAAGCTATAATTAAAGGAAGTAAATTAATGTTTATGCTCCAAGAGAAACAGGAGAAACGCAAATGCAACAACCATACAGTCAGTCAAGTCAAGTTGGGGAGCATGCACTGATACAGTGTGTTTCTGCACCCACTACATGACGAAACAACTTGGGATCCCGGTTGGCAACCCCCCAGACAGACACGCGGTCCAGTCCTACCCTCCGGAAATGACCCCCTATCTGCCTCTATCACACCCTTGACGAACCACAGAATCAACTGGGAAAAACACAAAGGTTCTGCCTCCACTCTGCACAGCATTCACGGTACCAATGTACAGGCTGGTCATGATATCCAGCAACCTCGAGGGGATCCTGCGAACCCTCAGCATGTCCCACAGGGCATCTCGATCAACTGAGTCGAACGCTTTACGAAAATCGACAAAGGCTGCAAAGAAGCTCTGCCAATATTCACGTTTGCGCTCCATGAGAACCCTCAGTGCCAGGAAGAGGTTGATGGTAGACTTCTTAGGCATAAAACCAGACTGTTCCGGTCGCTGGTAAGAGAGCAAGTGATCACGGATCCTATTGAGGACGACCCTAGCAAGGATTTTACCCGGCACCGAGAGCAGTGTTATTCCCATGTAGTTGCTGCAATCCAGGCGATCACCCTTCCCTTTCCAGATAGGGATGACAAGTCCCTTTTTCCAGTCAGTTGGGATGATGCCAGTCTCCCAAATGGAAGCAAAGATTGCTTGCATTGCCAGCAGGACAGCCTTACCACCATCCTGGAGAAGTTCACCCCGGATACCACAGATCCCTGCAGCCTTTCCTCCCCTCAGCTGGTTCACCACCTGTGCAATCTCAGTGAGATTGGGTGGTTCACAGCTAATTGGAGGATCAGCCTCAAGGACCATGGACCCAGAGATATCCAATGCCCTAGCCAGAGGATCAGCTTTGAACAACTTCTCAAAGTAGCCAGCCCAGCGGGTCACAACTGCAGTGTCATCCGTAAGGACCATTCCATCAGCCACCCTGACTGCGACTCTCCGAGAAACAGATTTATATGTACGTAATGCTTTGATTCCTTTGTAAGCAGGACGTGGGTCGCTAGACCACAGATGGTGTGTCACTTGCTCACAGATTCCTCTAACAAACGCCTCTTTATCTGCCCTCAGAGCCCTCGCAGCCGTCCCTCTCAGTTCCCGGTACAGACCAGAGTTGCCATTGAGCCGTGCGCTGTGATACTTCTCGGTGATATCCAGGGTGCCCTGCGAGATGAAACACGTCCTTCAAACGTGAACACTGGGAACACCGGTATCACCAACACAACCCTCAGCAACTTTCAGGGTCTTGTCACTGAAGGTCTCCCACATCACATTAGGATTGGCAGTTGCACTCAAATCTGCAAGTTCCTCACACAAACTGTGTGCAAACTCATCAGACACAGCCTGATTTTGGAGTCTGGCCAAGTCCAGGCTCATTTTCCTAGTAGATGGTAACCTGCTGGACCTAAGCTGAATCCTAAGAGTAGCAACAACAAGTCTGTGGTCAGAATTCACAAACTGGGCACTTCTGTATACCCTGCAGTTTTGCAAGAGCCTCCAGCGTCTGCCCATACGGATGTGATCGATCTCCTTCACCACACCACCAGTATACAGTCAGGTCCATAAGTATTTGGACAGTGACACAATTTTCATAATTTTGGCTCTGTACACCACCACAATGGATTTGAAACAAAGCAATCAACATGTGATTGAAGTTTTGACTTTCAGCTTTAATTCAATGGGTTTAATAAAAATATTGTATGAGCTTTTTAGAAAAGACAGATATTTATATACTTTACATGCTCCCACCCCCATTTTCAGGGCCTCAAAGTATTTGGACAAAGTAACATAATCATAAATATAATGATCATTTTAAATATTTGGTTCAAAATCCTTTACAGTCTATAATTACTTGAACTCTAGAACCCATGGCCATCTCCAAGTGCTGGGTTTCCACCCTACCAATGCTTTGCCAGCCTTTACTGAAGCTGTATTCAGGAGCTGCTTGTTTCTTGGACTTTCTGCCATCAGTTTTGTCTTCAGAAAGTGAAACACATGTCCAGTTGGGCTGAGGTCAGTTGACTGACTTGACCTTTAAAGAATCTGTTACTACTCTGCGCTGAAAGCACTTGGTTTGCTCTCACATTATATCTTGGCTCATTGTTCTTCTGTTCTGTGAACTGTTGTCCTATCCGTTTTGCAGCATTTGGCTGAACCTGAGCAGATAGTATAGCCCTGTACACTTGAGAATTCATCCTGCTACTTTTGCCAGCTGTCATATCATCACTAAACACCAGTGAGTGACTTCCATTGGCAGCCATGCATGCCCATGCCAATACATTGCCTCCAGCATGTTCTACAGATGATGTGGTATTCATTGTATCATGAGCCATTCCTTTTTTTTCTCCATACTCTTCTTTTTCCATCATTCTGGTACAAATTGATATTAGTTTTCTTTGTCCAAAGAAAATTTTCCAGCAGCGGTCAGGCTTTTAAAAAATGTTTCCTGGCAAAGTCTAATCTGTCCTTCCTAGACTTGAGTTTTACCAGTGGTTTGCACTTTGTGGTAAACCCTCAATCTTTACTTTCATGATGTTTTCTCTTGATTGTATACTATGGCAATGATAGGTCTTCCTCCCAGAGAATGTTCTTTGTTTGGCTAAATGTTGTTAATTGTTTTTTCTTCACCAAGGAAAGAATTCTGGAATTATTTTGGCACAGTTGTCTTCTATGATTGTCGAGGCCTTCTGGAGTTGCTGAGCTCAGCAGTTCATTCCATTTTTTTAAAAACATACCAAATGGTTGATTTGACCACTCCTTGCATTTCTACTATCTTTCTGATGGATTTGTTTTGTTTTCTCAGCCTAATAATGGACTGTTTTTACTTGCATGGACAGCTCTTTGGACCGCATATTCAGAGTTCACAGTGACAACTTCCAAATGCAAATTCCACACTTGGAATCAACTCCAGACATTCTACCTGCTTAAGAGTTAATGAAATAATAAGAGAACTGCTCCCACCTGGATATGGAACAGCTTTTCAGTCAAATGTCCATAATGGGGGGAGGTTGTCCTATGCAAAAAAATGGCTGTCATTCCTAAATGGCTCATAGGATATTTTTGGTAAATCCCTTAAATTAAAGCTGAAAATCTACACTTCAAAAATGTTATGCTTTTTTTAATTTCAAATCCGTTGTAGTGGTGTGCAGAGCCAAAATTATGAAAATGGTGTCACTGTCCAAATACTTATGAACCTGACTGTAGATAAAGTAAAGCAAAAAATTGCAAGACAGTAGGCAAGTAGATCAGAAATGCAAATACCAAATTACAAGAAGAAAAGGAACTAGAGATGTGAGGGTGTTCACAATGGTTAGAATAACACTGGTGGAAAAGGTGAAAGGATTGTCCAGGTTAAATAGGAATCTTGTCAAATAATTTGTTAGCACATACATACTGTATGGGAAAGGAGAAATGAGAAGAAGTTATATGCCAGGCCACACATTCATTAATTTTGATAATTTCCTCCAGTTAATGTTCTCAATACAACGTATAATGTACAGTATGTTGTGAGCATTGCAGTTCACACAATATATCATAAGATGAGATTCATTATAAAATTTTTCAGTCAACATATTCCGGCCCATTTATTTAAGTGGTTAATAAGCCTCTTTTGATCCCTTAACATGACTTTCCTTCTTGCACAAAGCTTTGACCACGCTGAGGTGCCAGGAGCTGTCTGTCAGGTAGAGGTGTACCTTCTGTTGAGAAGACAGGTGAACTGAACTTTGTTTATCCCCTTATGCAATTATTTAAGGCTGTTATCAAAAACAGTAGTTTTCAGCCATTCCCATGACTTTCTTGTACCTTCTGTTTCCAGTTGGCCACATTCAGTGTTTATCTGTACTAAGAAGATGGCTGCAGATGAGGTATCTGGAGTTGTCAGCTCCCAGATCTTTCTGGTCTTTGTCCACTGCACCTTGAGAATTCAGAAAGAGGGATTTATTCAGTCTATGACTCCGTATTTGGTCTTCTTTCTGTTCCACTTCATGCCTCATCTTTCATAAATTATGCAACTTTAGATTATAAATAGATTCAGTAACAAACTGCATGCCA
The DNA here is from genome assembly GCF_900747795.2 of Erpetoichthys calabaricus. Taxonomy (NCBI): domain Eukaryota; kingdom Metazoa; phylum Chordata; class Cladistia; order Polypteriformes; family Polypteridae; genus Erpetoichthys; species Erpetoichthys calabaricus. Next base: position 34,467,079 of record NC_041405.2, read on the forward strand.
CAAATTGGCAGATTGAGCTACTTCCAAATCTGACAGAATTCAACATATAATTTGGTGAATAAGTAAGTACAACCCACAAAATGTGTTTTCTTGCATTTTATGGACATCTTACCATCACACCTATAAGAGCTTGTTGGATATACAACTTGCATGGGCAATAATATAGAATTGCTCCCACTTTGTGCTATAACAGCTTCCACACTTCTGGGAAGGCTTTCCACAACAATTTGGAGTGTGCCTATGGATATTTGTGCCTCCTCAATAAAAGAACATTGGTGAAGTTTGGTACTGATATTGAAGGAGTAGACCTGGCTCGTGGTCAATTTTCAAGTTCATCCCAAAGGGGTCCAGTATTGTTAGGGTTACCAGACGTCCCATACTTCTTGGGTCAATCACATATTTCTTGTCTAATTTTGGTGTCCCAATTTATTTAAAAAAAAGACCATTTATCCCATATTTTAAACATCAATCTTTCACATTTTTTCAACAGAGCAGTATGCATGTGGTTGTAGAAAGAGTAGTTTGTAGCATAAATTCTTCAATGCATTAAAAAATTACCAATCATGCCAATTCTATTAAAAACAGGCAATATCAGAATAAAAGACATTCTGTACTTATGAAGCGAAACTTAACAACTGAGAAGTGTGCAATTGCGATGTCGAGGTCTCAGACCTGAGGTGGCTTGCTTTAGCTACATGCTTAATCCATTAATATGACTATGCATTTCTGCTCGTTTAGCAAAGAACTTCAGAGAGAATTTAAATTTCTTTAAAAAAGATGTATTTAGTTCCAAAGGCAACAAACTGATATGCCAAACATGTAGGGGTGGATGCTCTATTTCCTGCAGAGATTTTGGATTAATACCAAAAAACATAAACACGTTGAAAAAGGTAAGTGTGCCTGGTAGGCCAAAAACTATATAAACTGTAAAAATATATCTCTGATAAGTCTTTTTTTTATTATAAATTAGGTTCTCTGTTAGCCTTAATATTGGTAGTTATTTGAAATAGTGTGAATAAACTAAGCCGGTAACAGAAGTCAACAGTACTCATGATAGATGTTGCTCTTGGCCAAAAGTTCATCTAGCCTCTCCCTGAGCACTTCATTATTTTGAAAGCAAATATTGACCATTATGTTGGTCATATGGAATAATATTCTATATAACCTTTAAAACAATTTTTTTTTTGTCCTTTTTACTTTGAAGACTCTTTAATGTCAATGTTTATCAATTTACACTGAGATCACAAGATACTGACCATCTTACAATAGAAAGGATATTTTTTTGTTAAAGACTCTCAAACTCGGGAAGGTCATACCTGTCAGTATAACGTATGTTTTGAAGTTTTTTTCTCATCATTTCAATTAATGCTGAAGACTCATCCGTTCAATTCTGTTTATTTTTAGATAGCATCCTTCAATGAGTGCAGGCTCAGAGTTCTGTAACTATTTCAAAAGTAAAATACGGTTACAAACTTTATTAACTGCATAATGCATTCATTAGATTAATTTAAATATGAAGTAACACAAAGCTATTCCAAGCTGATTGACATCAGTTTATCTCCACTAATATTATCTTTGAGCTATGGTCAGTTGAGATTGGAACAGAGGAAAACAAAAACTGAAGTCAGCAGCATCCCTGGAGATAATAAACCTCTGAAAGGTCCACAGTCAGTTATAATGCAAAGTCAGAGAGAGGATGTGCAGCGTTGTTCATAATGGCACTCAATTTTGTTTTGTCTTTTTCACTACTACCTCCATGAGGGCTTGAGTCCATCTCATAACTGAGCCTACCCTTTTAGTCAGATGGTTGATTCGGTGGGCCTTTCTTGAAGTGATGTTCCCATCCTAGCTCACACTGGCCATCACAGAGTTGTAGAAGATGTGAAAGATGCCATTACCCATATTCAAGGAACAGAGTGTCCTAATAAAGAGGAGTCTGTTCTGACCTTTCCTGTATAGTTCCACTGTGACAGTCCAGACAGTCATTGATGTGGACTCCCAAGTACTTGTAGGAGTGGACCACCGGTAAATCCACTCCCTGTGAATAGTGACTGGACAATGAGGCCTTTTGGTATGGTGAAAGTCAATAACTAATTCCTTGATTTTACTCATGTTAAGTTGCTGCACAAAGAAACAAAGTGACATGACCTGTTGTTATATTTATAGTTTGAGGTGTACATAGTAAAGAGAAAAGGAGGCAGTACTGTTCCTTGTGGTAATCCAGTGTTGTTCACATCCGTATCAGAAACACAGTCCTTGAGTCTCACAAACTGTGTTCTACCTGACAGACAGTCCATTATCCAGGACACCATACTCTCATCCACCTGCATATTTCTGAGTTTACCTCTTAACAGAGATGGGTGATGGTACTGAAGGCAGTGGAGAAATCAAAAAATATAATCCTGAAAGTTCTGCCAGCTTTGTCCAGGTGAGAATAAGCTTTGTGGAGCAGATAGATAATTGCATCTTCCACTCCAATTATTGTCTGATAGGCAAACAGTAGTGGGTTCAGGTTACCACAAGAGGACTCATATGGCCTTGGACCAGCCTCTCAAAGGTCTTCATGATGTGAGATGTAAGTGTTACTGTTCTGTAGTCATTAGGTGAAGATGCACCTGCTTTCTTTGGAATAGGAACAATTCAGGATGTTTTCCACAGCAGCGACACTTTCTGGAGTCTTAGAGACAAACTGAACAGGTGACAGAGGATGCTCCAAAGCTGGCCAACATAGACCTTAAGAACTCAAGGATTGACTTGATCTCTCTTTTTCTTTCTGTAGCTTTCTCAGTTGTCTTCTGACTTGGTCTTCATTTATAGACTCATCACTGACCATTCCAGTTGAAGTGGTAGGAGTTGCTGATGCCGTAGAGATGGTGTTGGGGGACTGGTCATTGGATGAAGGTGGCAGTGGGGTTGTCAGATCTATTAAAAATGTGTTCATTGCATTAGCTTTGCCCAAATTACCTTACAGAAACTGAGCACTGGTTTGCTTGAGCCCAGTAATTATGCCCAGTCATTGTCATGAATCGTTCATATTTTTCTAAGTGAGTTTGTTTTCAATTTTAGTTTTGTAAGCTTCCCTTCCTTTACTCAGCTGTTTCTTCAGCACTCGTTGTACGTCCTTCAGAGCTTCTGTTGGCAAATTTGAAAGGCCTCTCTTTCTCATTCATGAGACTTTTAGCTCATTAGTAATCGAGGGCTTGTTGTTTGGAAAGCAGCACACTGTTTCTGAGGGTACCACAGTGTTGACAGAGACGTTAATATAGTCTGTGCTGCAGTGACTGGGTCCCTCAATATCTTCCCCATGTGACTTGCACATTATTCCCCAGTCTATAACTTGGAAGCAGTCATTAAGAGATTTCAGTCTCCTGATGCTACTTCTATATCCTGGAAGTAACAGATTTTGAAACAGAATAGAGGAGGGTTAGTAACATCTTTTAAATATTGTAATTTTTTTTGTTTTATGCAAATGACTCACAAACAGAGATGCAATATGCACAGCTAATCAGCAGCCATTATCAGTTTATGCTAGACTAAAGTTGTGAGTCTCCAGCCCTGATATAAAGTTGAGACTGAAGGAGTATCTCTTATGTAAGCAGACAAATCATTGCTTAAAGTCTACCTCCCGCTATTAGTTTCTATTTCCTCCATCCATCCATCCATCCATCCATCCATTGTCTCCCGCTTATCCGAGGTCGGGTCGCGGGGGCAGCAGCTTGAGCAGAGATGCCCAGACTTCCCTCTCCCTGGCCACTTCTTCTAGCTCTTCCGGGAGAATCCCAAGGCGTTCCCAGGCCAGTCGAGAGACATAGTCCCTCCAGCGTGTCCTGGGTCTTCCCCGGGGCCTCCTCCCGGTTGGACGTGCCCGGAACACCTCACCAGGGAGGCGTCCAGGAGGCATCCTGATCAGATGCCCGAGCCACCTCATCTGACTCCTCTCGATGCGGAGGAGCAGCGGCTCTACTCTGAGCCCCTCCCGGATGACTGAGCTTCTCACCCTATCTTTAAGGGAAAGCCCAGACACCCTGCGGAGGAAACTCATTTCAGCCGCTTGTATTCGCGATCTCGTTCTTTCGGTTACTACCCATAGCTCATGACCATAGGTGAGGGTAGGAACATAGATCGACTGGTAAATTGAGAGCTTCGCCTTGCGGCTCAGCTCCTTTTTCACCATGACAGACCGATACAATGCCCGCATTACTGCGGATGCCGCACCGATCCGCCTGTCGATCTCACGCTCCATTCTTCCCTCACTCGTGAACAAGACCCCAAGATACTTGAACTCCTCCACTTGGGGCAGGATCTCGCTACCAACCCTGAGAGGGCACTCCACCCTTTTCCGGCTGAGGACCATGGTCTCGGATTTGGAGGTGCTGATTCTCATCCCAGCCGCTTCACACTCGGCTGCGAACCGATCCAGAGAGAGCTGAAGATCACGGCCTGATGAAGCAAATAGGACAACATCATCTGCAAAAAGCAGTGACCCAATCCTGAGCCCACCAAACCGGACCCCCTCAACACCCTGGCTGCGCCTAGAAATTCTGTCCATAAAAGTTATGAACAGAATCGGTGACAAAGGGCAGCCCTGGCGGAGTCCAACTCTCACTGGAAACGGGTTCGACTTACTGCCGGCAATGCGGACCAAGCTCTGGCACCGATCGTACAGGGACTGAACAGCCCTTATTAGGGGGGCCGGTACCCCATACTCTCGGAGTACCCCCCACAGGATTTCCCGAGGGACACGGTCGAATGCCTTTTCTAAGTCCACAAAACACATGTAGACTGGTTGGGCAAACTCCCATGCACCCTCCAGGACCCTGCTAAGGGTATAGAGCTGGTCCACTGTTCCGCGACCAGGACGAAAACCACACTGTTCCTCCTGAATCCGAGGCTCGACTATCTGATGGACCCTCCTCTCCAGGACCCCTGAATAGACTTTTCCAGGGAGGCTGAGGAGTGTGATCCCTCTGTAGTTGGAACACACCCTCCGATCCCCCTTCTTAAAGAGGGGGACCACCACCCCGGTCTGCCAATCCAGAGGCACTGTCCCTGATGTCCATGCGATGTTGCAGAGGCGTGTCAGCCAAGACAGTCCTACAACATCCAGAGCCTTGAGGAACTCCGGGCGTATCTCATCCACCCCCGGGGCCCTGCCACCAAGGAGTTTTTTGACCACCTCGGTGACCTCAGTCCCAGAGATGGGGGAGCCCACCTCTGAGTCCCCAGGCTCTGCTTCCTCATTGGAAGGCATGTTTCTATTTCCTTCAAATCTTTAGTTGCCAGGGTGTGATAAACCAAGTCTGCAGACAATTAATGTAGCATTTTTTATAGCTATTTTTAGCTTGTCACGGTTTTTAACATTTCATCACATGAGAATGTGGTGGGTGGGGGATGCCACACTGGAGTTTAGTGCCACCCATTTCTGAGTCGCCCCCTTTCTACAAAGTCCTACCAGTTAGAGGGCTTCTCAGGGATTCTCTGGGTTTGAACCAGCACTATTCTGAGGCATGTGTCCGATGCTGTTATTTTATCTCTAGACATGCTTTGAAATGGAAGCGGCCTGATGGCAAAGCATAAACCACTGTGGTTAGACTAGAGCAGAGTGCAGTGAGTAAGAGCCTTACAACAAGGTTAAAGTTTACCACACAACTTACCTGAAAAGGTAAACGAGCAGCCGGTACGATGTGGTTGTAAAAACATACATGTATGTAAGGAAAGAAAGGCTTACATTAGTGACACCGCACTAGATGAAAGCAGGACGAGGGGTGCATGACTCAACGTCGTTTTCTGTTAGGATACCTGGAAGTTGTAACTAATGATTGGATAGGCAAACGCTCTAGAGGTATAAAACTGAAGCCCAGACCGCCGAGGATCATCTTTTGATGGGTCTTTGGGCTTGTAGTTCCTTCTTTTTGCTGAGCAGGTAGAGCAAAGAGAATAAGTTTGTACACAATAGTGAGGACAGTTTACTTGCGAATTGTATACATTTTCCAGGTGGAAGTAATCTGTGTTTGTGTGCTCACTTTTTCATCATTTTCTTTGTGCTTAATTTTTTTTTTCGGTTTTCGTTTTTTGATTATTTTTCTGCCTGTCCCTTGTGTACTGTCTGTTAAAGAAGGAGGCAAAAAAGAATTTTTGTTTATTTTTGTAGGATTTTTTTCTCATCACTTTTTGCTTTGGAGTCAATGTAATTATTTTATATAACACCTGTACTTATTTTTCTGTTTTTTTTAATGTTCTTGCATTGAACTGTATATATTTGCAAGACATTTCTGTAAATAACAATTGGCACATTTGGAATGAACCAGAATTCTGTTTTCTGGCACAGTCATCATTGTCTGTGTCTCTATTCTCCCATCCCTGGTCATTCCATTACTGATCCAGGTGCCCAAATCTGAAACTGTGCAACAGTACCATTGCATGGGGAATCACACAGACATCCCAAGATCTTAGAGTGTGCTTTGGTTTCTATCTAATGATAAGTAATTATGGCCTTGACAGTTTTATATGTAAGAAGGAGAATGATGAAGTCAACTGGAAGCCAGTTAAGCAAAACCGGAACAGGACTTACAGTATGTGGTTGTACTTTTTAGTTCTAGTAATGAATCTTACAGCTGTGTTTTGAATTAACCAAAAGCTGCCTAAAGAGCTGCGTGTGCAACCTGTGAATAACGCATTGCAATTGTCAATCCTGCTAGAAGTAAATATATGTTAATGTGTCAGTACCCTCCATATTTAGAAACCATCTTAATATTCCAATATTTTAAGCATTTAGGATTAGTGTTTTCAACAACATGATCTGTCTGTATGATTAATAATATTTTGTTAATAATAACAATACATTTTATTTATATAGCACCTTTCTCATGCTCAAAGCACATAACAGAAATTCAGAAAGAGCAAGAGGGCATATACAATGTTGGATACAAATAATATCTGAATAAAATACAAAAATACAAATACTACAAGGAAACCATGAACAAATAACATAATTTGAGGTACAAACACAAATCTTCGTGGACATCTGGACAGAGAGGATAAATTGAAAGAAGGGTCAGAAAGTCAAGTTAAGTTAAATGACTGAACATTTTAAGTTGTTTTGTGAAAAAGCAAATTGAATCAGCTGATCTCATTAATTTAAGGAGGTTGTTCCAAATATTGGGCACTACAGAGTTGAAGGCTCTGTCATTCATTGAACGTAAGCCAGTCTGGGGCAAAACGAGTTTGCCAGAGTAATTGGACTGTGATGGGCAGACAGGAGCATAGTGAAGCAAGTGGTCACATCCCAGAGGTAGTCTGGTGCAAAGCCATTATATTTTAGTTGGACACTGTTAATATTTCTGAGTTGTAGAAATGTAAATGATTAAATGACAAGGAAATCCTTGAAATTTACAACTAAAACATAGATTCTTCATTCACTAGAGAATAAATCTATTTTCAAGTATTTAGTCATGTCCTTCAAAATAATGCTCAGATGATTTAATCATGTCATGTTGTGCTTATCTAAGATGGTCCAAGCCTCACTGGCAGCATTAGCCACAAGGACAGAGCCATCCCTGGATGGGAGATCAATCCATCACACAGCACACTCAAGTATGTGTCCATAATCATTCATACAGGAATTTAGGTAAAACCAGGGCTCTGGAGCTGTGAGGCAGGCAATCAGTATACTGCATTACCCTCTTGAAAGGTAAGTTAAATACCACAGTAATTAATCCTTGCATTAATAATGTATAAAGCATAAAAATAAGTGTATAAAACATTACTTAATCATGACCAGACCTTGACAAATAGCTGGAAAGCATTTGTGCCAACTGGCCTCCCATATGTGCTTAAGTTTTTCATTTATTCTAATTTGAAAGCCATTAAGCACATGTAAACACTGTTTTACAAATATATCTGCAAAGATAGCAATTTAATGGAAATTTTAATGTGCATCTCAAAACTATTTTTAGAGATAAAATGTATAATAGGTGACAAAAACCCAAGCCTCTAAAGTAAGGGTTCTCAAGTTTGGTCCTGGAGGATGGTGAAGGCTGCAGGTGGCTTTAAAACCACTCATGTACTTTTTTCCACTTTTTTTGGGTCAAATTCACAAGATGTTAGAGCTCTTCTTTAAATCAAATTACATATCTGGCTAGGGGAGTGCTTTTTTCAAGAGGTACTCAAGAATGTCCCTTCCACTTTTCCTAAAGTGTGATTTTGTCTACACTGTGATGATTTACTGTATGCAACTCACAAAACTTAAATGTAAGCTTTGATACAAGCACTAGACTTCAAGGCTCAGTATCAAGCTTAGAGCCAAAAATCAGCCTGGACCCAACTAAAGAAGCAGGATTTATGGTCTACTCAGGTCAAAATTAAGCCAAGACTGGAAAATGGGAGAACTATGAAAAGCCCCAAAACATTTTTTTTAATAATAAAATCTATAAAAAGAAAAAAAAAACACATAAGTTGCCTCTAAGGAGAGAACTCAAAAATAACAAATCCAAATCTGAATTTCTAAAACAGGTATTTCAATGAACCAAAAATCTAAAGACAAGGGAGTCAAGCAAACGTGAGTGAAAGTGCTTGGGATCTATTGTTCAATAATTTCCTATGTCTTTTAGAAGCACAATTCGGGTGTTCTTACACTTGGGAATTTACGCTTGTAATCCTTACTATGAGGATTGGGGGAGGGTTATGTCAGGAGGGGCAGGAAGGGTGTAAAATTTTGCCAAAGCAATATGCGGACAACAATACAAATTTCCATACCGGATCTGTCGAGTCCCGGGTTAACAACGACCGCCACCAGTACTGTTAGCCAACAGGGTGCTGGTGGAAATTGGGCTACTGTTGGCCGAAGAAGAAGAAGGAGAAGAAGGGGGGGGGGGGGGGGGGGGGGGGGGGGGGATGTGTCTGGAGGCATGAGGAGAGGAGGAAAGTAAAGAGAGTGGAACTGAGGGTAGGAACTTTGAATGTTGGCAGTATGACTGGTAAGGGGAGTTAGCAGATATGATGGAGAGAAGGAAGGTTGATATATTGTGCATGCAAGAGACTAAATGGAAGAGGAGTAAGACCAGGTGGATTGGAGGTGGATTCAAATTGTTCTATCATGGTGTGGATAGGAGGAGAAGTGGAGTAGGGGTTATTCTGAAGGAACAGTTTGTCAAGAGTGTTTTGGAGGTGAAAAGAGTGTCAGACAGAGTAATGATTATGAGTAATGATTATGAAGCTGGAAATTGGAGGTGTGTTGATAAATGTTGTTAGTACATATGCACCGCAAGTTGGGTGTGCAATGGGTGACAAAGAAGATTTTTGGAGTGAGCTGAATGAAGTGATGAGCAGTGTACCCAAGGGACAGAAAGTGGTGATTGGAGCGGATTTCAATGGGCATGATAGTGGATTTTGGACATGGCTGTGGTGAATATGTATTTTAAGAAGAGGGAGGAACATAGGGTTATGTATAAGAGTGAAGGAAGATGCACACAGGTAGATTAGATCCTATGCAGAAGAGTTGATCTGAAGGAGATTGAAGACTGCAAAGTGGTGGCAGGGAAAGTGTAGTTAAGCAGCATAGGATGAAGATCAAGAAGAGGAAGAGAGTGAGGGTAGAGCCAAGGATCAAATGGTGGAAGTTGAAAAAGGAAGACTGCAAGATTGAGTTTAGGGAGGAGGTGAGGCAGGCACTGGGTGGCAATGAAGAGTTACCAGACGGCTGGGAAACTACAGCAGATGTAGTAAGGGTGACAGAAAAAAGGGAGGTTGGCGTGACATCTGGAAAGAGGAAGGAGGAAAAATGAAACCAGGTGGTGGAATGAGGAAATACTGGAGAGTATACAGAGGAAGAGGATGGCAAAAAAGAAGTGGGATAGTCAGAGAGATACAGAAAGTAGACAAGAGTACAAGGAGATAAGGTGCAAGGTGAAGAGAGAGGTGGCAAAGGCTAAAGAAAAGGCATATGATGAGTATATGTATAAGAGGTTGGGCACTAAAGAGGGAGAAAAGGACCTGTACCGTTTGGCTAGACATAGGGACCGAGCTGGGAAAGATGTGCAGCAAGTTAGGGTGATAAAGGATAAAGATGGAAACATATTCACAAGCACGGAGAGTGTGTTGAGCAGATGGAAAAAGTACTTTGAGATGTTGATGAATGAAGAGAACGAGAGAGAGAAGAGGTTGGATGATATGGAGATAGTGAATCAGAAAGTGCAACGGATTAGCAAGGAGGAAGTAAGGACAACTATGAAGAGATTGAAAAATGGAAAGACCATTGGTCCAGATGGCATGTCTATGGAAGCATGGAGGTGTTTAGGAGAGATGGTAGTGGAGTTTTTAACCAGATTGTTTAATGGAATCTTGGAAAGTGAGAGGATGCCTGAGGAGTGGAGAAGAAGTGTACTGGTGCCAATATTTAAGTATAAGGGGGATGTGCAGGACTGCAGTAACTAGAGGGGGATAAAATTGATGAGCCACAGCAGGAAGTTATGGGCAAGAGTAGTGGAAGTGAGGTTAAGAAGTGAGGTGATGATTAGTGAGCAGCAGTATGGTTTCATGCCAGGAGAGAGACAGATGCAATGTTTGCTCTGAGGATGTTGATGGAGAAGTTTAGAGAAGGACAGAAGGAGTTGCATTGCGTCTTTGTGGACCTGGAGAAAACATACGACAGGGTGCCTCGAGAGGAGCTGTGGTATTGTATGAGGAAGTCGGGAGTGGCAGAGAAGTATGTAAAAGTTGTACAGGATATGTACGAGGGAAGTGGGACAGTGGTGAGGTCTGCAGTAGAAGTGACGGATGCATTCAAATTGGAGGTGGGATTACATCAGGGATCGGCTCTGAGCCCTTTCTTATTTGCAATGGTGATGGACAGGTTGACAGACGAGATTAGACAGGAGTCCCTGTGGACTATGATGTTTGCTGATGACATTGTGATCTGTAGCGATAGTAGGAAGCAGGTTGAGGAGACCCTGGAGAGGTGGAGATATGCTCTAGAAAGGAGAGGAATGAAGGTCAGTAGGAACAAGACAGAAATACATGTGTGTAAATGAGAGGGAGGTCAGTGGAATGGTGAGAATGCAGGGAGAACAGTTGGCCAAGGTGGATGAGTTTAAATACTTGGGATCAACAATACAGAGTAATGGGGATTGTGGAAGAGAGGTGAAGAAGAGAGTGCAGGCAGGGTGGAGTGGGTGGAGAAGAGTGTCAGGAGTAATTTGTGACAGACAGGTATCAGCAAGAGTGAAAGGGAAGGTCTACAGGACAGTAGTGAGACCAGCTATGTTATATGGGTTGGTGGCCCTGACCAGAAAGCAGGAGACAGAGCTGGAGATAGCAGAGTTAAAAATGCTAAGATTTGCACTGGGTGTGATGAGGATGGATAGGATTAGAAATGAGGACTTTAGAGGGTCAGTTCAAGTTGGACGGTTGGGAGACAAAGTCAGAGAGATGAGATTGCGTTGGTTTAGACATGTGCAGAAGAGAGATGCTGGATGTATTGGGAGAAGGATGCTAAGGATAGAGCTGCCAGGGAAGAGGAAAAGAGGAAGGCCCAAGAGAAGGTTTATGAATGTGATGAGAGAGGACATGCAGGTGATGGGTGTAACAGAACAAGATGCAGAAGACAGAAAGATATGGAAGAAGATGATCCACTGTGGCAACCCCTAATGGGATTGTTGCTTTTTTGGTTATTTGTGGGTGCCACCCTTTTGTTTCTTTCAATTGTTAGGACAATAAACTGCATTCTTTAGTCCGTGTCCTCTGAGGTTATGACCCCCTTATAACAACACAATGGCTTAAAAGGTCATCTTTCGAAGCACTTCCTCCTCCAAACTGGCAGATAACAAAACCCTTTTTCAAACTTACTTTTGACTATTTTAAAATGTTTTTTTCATCAGTAGGTTCTGACTTTGACTTACTGTACAGTATGCTTAGTTTTTTGACCATGATTTTGTCTCTCTTTTGGCTTTTTTATGACATTGATTGACCTCTTGGTTTAGACTGTTACTTTAGGTTCTAAGTACATCTTTTTTTTTCCCAGGCACTGTCATTAAATACTCTTTGCCAGTGTGCCTAGCATGACAGAAAGGAGATATCTCAGTCCTAGTAGTGAAGCTTTCACAGGCTTATGTAGACCTGATGCATTCCCACAACTTAAAATGTTAGAGTGGTATGAAGTAATAATGCCAACTACAGCTTCAGTCTGAGATTAGTAGTGTCCAGTTGCACCTTTGTCAACTGCCTATTAATACTAAGACAGCTCAACATTGTGGTTGTCTGTGCCCAAAATCTTTGTTCTCATCTATGAAGATGGCATGTGTTTGCAAGGTGTTCTATCAATTTTGGGACAGTCATAATTTTGTGGATTATGAGTCTGATAACAGCACAAATCATCTGTGTAGAGGAAGGAAAATTATTTTGAGTGTGTGCGTGGAAACTTCACAGTCCACATTGAACTTGGCCATCTGTGACCTTATTACTATTTATGTGAAAAGAACAAAAGACCTGTGATTTTAATTTTGACTGTTCACTGTAACCAGTAGCTCGATCTACTCAGGATAAAGATGACATGAGATATAAAGAAAGAAAATGCTAATATTTCCTCAAACTCATATAATGGCTTTTAGGACATTTGATGCATAACAGGAACCAGCTCGGAACTGGGCATGAATCTCAGGACACACTCATGCACACGGCACCAATTAACCAAACAAGCACATTTTTGGGGTGTCAGATAAAAACCAGATCACCAGGATGGAAACCCACACAGACACATATTAAACATACAGACTCTCCAAAAACATGAAAACAGTGTATTATTTAAATACAGGACACTGGATCCAAGAAGTAGTAATGCAAACCACAACTTCAAAGAAAAAGAAATAAGCTGCAAAGGTTACAGTTCCTGAATTACCTTGTCCAAAGAAAAGAGTGCCATCTGCTGGTTCAAATATGTCAATGAAATTTGTCTTGATTTTTTTTCACCCATCCAAATCCAGATCAGACAATCTGTAAAATTTTTTAGCTTTTAATTTTGTACTGCAGCAAGGTTTGATTGGTGCAGTAAAGTTCAAATTAAGCATCTGAAATCACAAATAATGCTATTATTAATCAGGTGCATAATGTTATGAGCGCAGAAGTCACAGGAATGGTAAGTAAAGACAGCAAGCTGATTAGAAAAAGAATGTGGTAGAAAGACAGGTAGTTCTTGTAATGGTCCAATACTATTAAATGTCAAAAAACAAAGAGGCTTTGGAAAGTGTAATCTTAAATCCCTGATATGAATTTACACTTTGAAGGATGACAAAATGAAACATGATAAGTGGCTTATCCAAACATCTTGTCTCCGGTTGTAAAGACCTGTCTTCCTGACTGTTCTCTGAGTGAATGTCCATGATGTTTTATTAATCCAATGAGAAATCTCTGTGGGTAACTTTTTTGTATTGTGGTACCCCAATTAGCTGCTTTCTAGAGGAAACTGGCGGTCTGTGCTGGAAGTAGCAACTGTCTTGCGATATTATGTTACTGCAAGTCAACATCAGTTGTTCTCTGAATCAATGGGAACATCGTTTAGTTATCCCTGATCTTTAGTTGATGTTGAAAATAAACTGAAAATCTCAGGGATAAGAATGGCTTACATAAAGAGGTGAAGCACCTGTTTGGAGTCACCTAAATCTCAGAATTTATTTGGCAACAATTTACAGAGGTCTGAGAATAGCTCAGCTTGACATAGATGACTTTTTGGTGCATTAATGATCTAGAAATTTTCAAATTAAAAAAATTGCCTGCATCCTTCTCTAAAATCTGCTGAATAGCTTTGATGCTATAACAGCTACAATGCATTTGTAAAATGATGTACCGTGATAAGGAGATAGGATGTGGGTCACAACACAGAATTTCATATTTACTTTTCCACCTCAGATTTGTGATGTAAGACTGAATTCCATGATAGCAATCGGCAATACGAAAGAGTTCAGCTCAAGACTGAAATCAGTGGTGTGCACTGCTAGTATCTCCTAATTATCTGTAGCATGAGAAGTCCATGCACTTGTAGAAAGAGAGTGATACTGTCCACCTTCTCAGACTGCGAGCTCACAAAGTTCTAATTTTAATGCAATCACATTGCTCGATAAAGCAAAGAGCCAATTGATAACAAATATGTTAATGTTTGTGACATTAGGAACAATCTAGTGGCGTAGCTAGGGACAGGCAGAGGGAACAGTCCGTCCCGGGAGGCACATTTTTGGGGGTGGCATTATTGGCCTAAAGGCTCAGTACAATTCATGTGTAAGCAGCAGGGTTCAGAAAAATATCAGTCATGAATGAAATAAGTAAAATTTTTATCCACAAATGCTTCAAAAATAATTTTCAGACTCTCCTTCTGTGAAGGCATCAGACATAGCAGTTGAAATTTATGAGGCAATAAAAAAAATAAACATAAACATTACACCAATAATAATTTCTAGAAAGATAAACAACTAATTTACAATTTATAATTTTGTTTCGTTATCAATCTGAATGCGTTCTTGCTCTGCGCAGAAAACATCTCCACCTTTCACTTGGTGTATTCTACACCAAACTGGTTCTGATTTTCGCAAGCGTAATTATATTAAACTAATAATTAGAACACGTACAGTACGTCTCTATACTATATTCTTGTCTAGTTGATGCTTATAAATAATTATATGTGAAAAAATATTGCTGTTTCTCTATATATGAATAAATCTATGCAAAATTTATCTTAATTTTTCTCTCTACGTCATTTTAATTTTTTATACAAATAGGTTAACATATTCAGATATGTTGGAGGGCAGCAAATTGAAGCACCACCCAGCCTGCCCTGCCCCACCCAGCATGAACTCGAGCTACGCCACTGGAACAATCTAATATGTATATGTCTGTATTCGGCAATATGTTTAGGTATGTTTGTGTGCTCTGTTTCTTCATGTTTAATGGGTGGACTGGCTGTTATATTTTGGGGACAACCTCTAAAAACTAATTCTAAGCTTTAACACTTATACTGAAAAAGTAATCATCATGCAGTTCTTAACTAAAAGAAATGGTCATTTCTAGAGGCAATAAGACATCATAAAAAGAATGGGAAGCTACTTTATGCATTCTTATAAGGTGGTCAACAGTGGCGTCTCTAAATTATGGAAAGGTGGGGTCCTACTGCCCCATTTCCCAGAAGACAGTGATGTGGTGCATAAATTAAATAAGCAGTAAACTTGCCTGAGTAATTTAATGCACTGCTTATGATTTCATAGCAAACTTAGTCCTAGTAAGCCCTTAGTTGACATACTAAAGTTGAAAGGTTAGCGTTACTTCACATCTCAGATTGGTGTAGCATTGTTTTCTCTGAATTATATGTCTCTGTGTTTCCACTTCAAAAGGTGTTCACATGAACTTTCAGTCTGGAAAATTCCTATTTTGAAGTCAGTCTGATAGCATGTGGATGCAGCACCAGTGCTGGATGATCTCTCTCACTCACTTTCACTCTCACTCAATACACACACAACATCTGCATGGGCTTCTTTTATGGCTGAATTCTCAGGATGGCTCTGTCCCTTCTAACAGATCAGGGACACCTTTGCTTCAACCTCCTAGGTCAATGTGGCCCCAACAGAATATTCATGCCAACAATGTCATTGCTGGTTAGAGAAGAAGGACAAGATCACTCATTCATTCATTTTTTTTTTCCCAAAATACTTAATCCAAGGGCACATGAAATTAATTAAACTTGAATGGGATACCAATCAATCGCAAGCTTCATTCACATTCTTAAATTGGACCAATTCAGAATCTCCTATCAAAATAAAGAAAAAGTGCCTGGATGTAACAGAAATTCAAACACTAAAAGGAGCAAGAATAGAATATGCAGACTTCACATAAACTTCAGTTGTGTGGAAACATCAAACCAGGACTTTATAGTATCACTCACATTAACATAAGGTACAGGTGAATGGCTCTTGACTGTAATTTCACCACCACACCAGGGATGGCACTATGTCTTAACATCTTTCTTTCTCACTCTGCAGACCGGATGATTGACAGCTAAAATACCTTTGACATCAATTTTGGTGTCCATCCATCTGGACCTGCCTCTTTCTACTTGGAGGACTGAAAGACAGAAGCTCCACAATCTTTGGCAGCTCTGTTTGAACTCACACCTGCAGAGACGACTCCACAAATAATTTCATATTTTTTTATATTTATTTATTTTTTAATTTTGCTGCATCCAGTTATACGGGGAGAAGGTCTTGGCACCCCAACACTGCCAACTTCTTGGCATCTTCTCTTTTTTTACAATAACCATGAGCCATCAGCACTTACAGTATCACTACACCACTGTGCTGCTAAATGCAGTTTCAAAGAAGCAATATTTGATTTAATTGGATAAATATATGCAATTCACATTCATATCATACAAAAGCTGAGCCTTTTAGATGTAGACCAGAAAGTGATGCCAGATCATTTTATACAAGACACTTCAAAGTGGACAATTAGTGGACAGACGTGGGACCTACCTTCAGTATGCCTATTCCAGTTTCAAAGGGAAATGCGCATACTGTATATATTTTGTCTGGTTAAATGTATAATTAATCTACAAACAAATCTGTCATGTACCAACTTGCTGTTTATATTCTTATCAGGATCAGTTAAGTATACAGTATAACCAGATGTAAATAGAATCAGGAGATTCTCCTTAAGGTGTGAGATAAAGGTAACATAGAAACAAGAGGAAGGAATCCATTATGTAAGCCGATTTGGGTTTTCTATTAAGTTCAGTATTTTAATGCATTTTATCTTTCAAGGTTGATGAGAGTGGTGTTCACTTGCTAACATGTAGGTAAAAAATCTCTGTACATTTTACTAATTAAGATCCTAGTAGGTACAGTATATATTCCAAAGAAATACCCCAGTCAGAGGTGTGAGGCCCAAAGTAGTGGAAGTGTTATTTAGAAAAAAGCTATCGATTCTTCCAGACTTTATTGTTGTGTTGTGATTTCTACTAACTACCGAGTGACTGTTGTGAGCTGTGCTCATTGCTGGCAGCAGCCAACATGACTTAATACAAAATAATTTTTCTGTGCTGATGTTCACTTCAGTGCATGCAAATCTATGAAGCATTCGCTCATACGGACCTTGCTCTACATGAATACATACGTTGAGGCAGTATGCAAGATGCAACATGAATAATACTTACTAAATTGTAGTAAGCTAGCAGGTAGAACACATTTGACTGATAATACTCACTTACCTACTCAGTAAAACCATTGAATAAAAGAGTAGATCTATGTTTTTTACTTATTTTGCCTCACAGGTGACATATAATTTCAGTTCAATAACACCTTCCTGAGACCATAAATGCCATAGGAAGTCTTTGATACACTGGTGCAGACCGAATTACCTATCCAGTAAAATTGCTGCGTGAAGATGAGTTAATGCAGAATTTCGGAAGATGAGATGATAGTATCTTCATACTGGTGAATACATAAGCAGTTTTATTATTGCACAGTGAAAATCATCCACTGAGTAGGACTGGGATGAAATACTACAGAGCGAAACGTTCTGTCCTACTTTTATGATCCTATTCTAGCACCAAATGACTTTGAGAAATACATAGACAATGCATATTTGTTGTTATTAAGAAGGCTAACAGAATGTTAGGTTATATAGCATGATGCATAGAGTAAAAATCTAAGGAGTTTCTGCTCAAGCTTTAGAACACACTGGTGAGGCCTCATCTGGAGTATGGTGTGCAGTTTTGGTCTCCAGGCTACAAAAAGGACATAGCAGTGCTAGAAAAAGTTCAGAGAAGAGCAACTAGGCTGATTCCAGGGCAACAGAGGATGTGTCATGAGGAACAATTAAAAGAGCTAATCCATTTCAGTTGAAGCAAAATAAGATTAAGAGGTGACATGACTGAAGTGTTCAAAATTATGAAGGGACTTACCATGAGTCCATAAAAAACACGGACACATTTGGAAACCTGGTAAGGGCAAATTTCACACAAACATTAGGAAGTTTTTATTTACACAGAGAACCATAGACACTTGGAATAAGCGACCGAGTAGTGTGGTAGACAGTAAGTCTTTAGGGACTTACAAAACTCAACCTGATGTTATTTTAGAAGATTTAAGTGGATAGGGCTGACGAACTTTGTTGGGCTGAATGGAGTGCTCTTTCCTAGCTTGTTCTAATTTTCTATTGCACAGGTGTCAAACTCCCGGCCCGCGAGCGATCTCCTGCCCCCTGGCCCCTTCCCACCTGCCTGTATATGATGTCAATAAGATAATGCAATCCGGACCGTGAACGGTATATTTATTTAACTATTTTCGCCTACTTCATACTTTTACTCATTTAAGTCTGAACAAGTTTAAAAATAATAATTTTAAATTAAAAGATTATTTCAAATTAACGTAAATCTTTCAGTTCTATCATTTGGTACATATGTGCAGTTTTTGATTAAAAGAAAGCAAGTTTTTTTTTTTTTTTGGAATTAATTTGCTTGGTTGTCTCTTTCCAAACTAAAAAGGAAGGTGAATGCTGAACACAGGCAATTTCAAGAAAAATGGACATTACAGTATTTTTTGTGGAATTCAGTGGAAATGCCACCTGTATATACAAAGAAAAGGTTACCGTTTTGAAGAAATATAATCTCAAACATCATTACTCGATTAAACACAGAGAACAGTAGGACAAGTATCAGGGAGAAGAGAGAGAAAATCTAGCTACGCAGCTACACAAAGGCCTGAAATTACAGCAAAGTCTTTTTCTCAACGCAAAGAAGGATGCAGATGGTGCGGTGGAAGCAAGTTATGTGGTAAGTGAGTTAATCGATAAGGCAGGAAAGCCATTCACCGAAGGGCAATTTCTTAGGGACAGTATGTTAAAAGTTGCTGAAATATCGTGTCAAGAAAAGATGGGCTTGTTCAAAAATATCTCCTTATTAGCAAACATAGTGGCAGAGTGAATAGGTGAGTTATCAAATGCCATCTATGATCAGTTAAGCGATAAAGCTAAAGTTTTTACTGCACACTCCGTGGCGCATGACAAAACCACTGACAGAACCGACAATACTCAACTAGCGATTTTCATTAGGGGTATTAATTCCCACTTTGATGTGACACAAGAATTGTTAAGTGTATGTCCGATGCACAGCCAACCCAGCCACATGGGATGCACAAACCAGTGTGTTTCTTTGTGCTGGTCCCAAGCCCGGATACATGGGGAGGGTTACGTCAGGAAGGGCATCCGGTGTAAAATTTTGCCAAATCAATATGCGGACAACAATACAAATTTCCATACCGGATTGGTCGAGCCCCGGGTTGACAATGACCACCACCAGTACTGTTAGTCAACAGGGTGCTGGTGGAAATTGGGATACTGTTGGCTGAAGAAGAAGGAGAAGAAGAGGGTGGAGACGTGTCTGGAGGCAGGAGGAGAGAAGAAAAGTAAAGAGAGTGGAACTGTAACAGAACAAGATGCAGAGGACAGAAAGATACAGAAGAAGATGATCCGCTGTGGCAACCCCTAATGGGAGCAGCTGAAAGAAGAAGAAGAAGAAGATGTCCGATGCACAGCCGTACCACAGACAATGCTGGTTTCCCATGGAACAAACTGGTAGGTATCACCACAAATGGAACCCTGTCTATGACAGGCAAACAAAAATGGACTGGTGTGAGTCTGAGACCCCTGTTGTAAGGTATGCATATTAAGGATGAAACTATGTTTCCAGAATAAAATTCTGATGGTTTACCAGGTGCTTTTCAAAAGACTTGAAGCAAGTGTCAATAATAGAAGAGTGGCTCCTGTCAAATGTTACTACTTGCATAAAAGTGCATCACACTAGTATACCTTTAATAAAAAGGGTGTCTTTCCAAAAATAGTTAACATTAGGACTGTTTTGGAAGATTAAAAATCAATTGTATGTTGCATGATTTTCTATTATCCTAGAAATCCATACAGCAACAAAATGCATGATCCTGTTTTGATTTTCTGGTGACTGGATTCAATTAGAGTCTTCAATCAATCTAAGTCTACAGATCTTTAACATGTGGGAGAGCAACAAAATATCTGGCAAAGTCTGAAGCAGAAACTGTTGTGGTTTATGTTATCTCTGTTCCTGTCTCCACCTTTTTCTTGTTTTGGTTTAGCCCTTGTTGGTTTATCTTCATTTCCCTCTGTCGTATTTTCTTGTTTGGTTTACTTTGTATGGTGATGGGGCTTTTGGTTAGCCACTCTTCCTTAGGTGCTTTGGCAATCAGGAATGAAGCCTATGGCTCCTATCCTTTTGAGTCGGTTTAAGATGTTTATTCTTTGGAGTTATTTAGTCTACATCTCCTTGATTTTCCATCCTTTTTATGATTATAGCTGCTGTTTTCATTAGGATTTGTAAGTATTAGTATAAGTATCGAGCTTGTGATTTTTGGTTTTGATCAGTCACCATTCACTTTGGCATTTTGGCTAAGTTTTTAAAGAGCTTTCCTTTGACTTCTTTTTATTCATTTTTTTCCTCTAGGTTTTTTTTGCTTCTTCAGTTTTTCATTTCAGATAATCAGTTTTATTTATTGATTGTTCTTTGTTGATTTTTTAAATTATCGTAATTATTTTTGAATAAATATAGTTTTACCAAGAATTTACACTTACCTTAAGGGAAGCAACCTGAACAAAAATAAGGAGAAGGTCCAGAGGCTATAAAGAAAGTGACTGGGCTCCATTGAACCAGTGTTCCTACAATAATTCCACAACATGGTTTTTAACTTTCAATGAATAAAAGAATATGTGCAGTGTCCAAAGAGAATTTTGGGTGAGTGTCATATTCATTGGCTGGTGCACTACCTTTGGTCATTAAAGGCTAACAAAGGGACTATTTTTTATTTAATTATGAAGAGAAACAGACTCTTTTTTCTGAGCTGCTGAAGCCCTAGTAAGCATTGTCATGTCTACTAGGAACAAGTTAAACTTAATAACCTGGCTTTGCTTCTTCTTATCGGTCATATCAGTATATCAGGCCTCTTCCTTCCACTCCACTCCTTTCTGTGCCTTTATTTACTCATAAAACCTTCTCTTGCAAAGAGACAATTTCAATCTCTTCCATTACCAGAGCCCCATAAATGATTCTGAGCTGCCCTCTTTTGGCAGACATTGAAAACTGCTGCCCTTTGTAATTAGAAAGAATCTTTTAGCAGGTGTAGGAGTAGTAATACTGTCACAAGAGTACAAGTTTGACAGTTTCCAATGATTCTGACAGTTATTGAGAGCTGGACAAGTCAGAATATAAAAACTGAAAATACTTTGTTTTATTTGAGTATTATAAAGTAAATATTGATTTAAACAATAAATGTTTTAGAAAAACAATGTTCATGTATATTTTATATGTTGCAAATATCATGCAGAAAGTTTGTTTTCTTATAATATAAAATAATAATTTTATCGACTGATGCCTTTATCCAATGTAACAATTAGTTACATTTTTTCTTTTCCCCCATTGGAGCACAGGCAGGTGAAGTGGTTTACTCATGGTCACACAGTGTCAGGATTTGAAGTCCAAATCACCACACCACACTACCTGCCTATTATACAACAGACCGCTTAATGGACCAGAACTCTGTTCAGAACTGTTTTCTGCCTCAGACCCAGAGCTGTCAGCTTAGGCTTCAGCCCTCTGCAGCCATGAATTAAGTTCAGAAGGATTGAGAATGCTATAATATAATACACCACTGTGAATGTTACAACATAATTTAACATAATTGTTTTTTAACAAAGTGCTGTTGTCACTGCAAAGTAATAAGATCACAAAATTAACACTCTACCTTGCTTAAATGTATTATTCTCTATAAATGTCCCCCCACTTTTCACACCATTGAACTGAGATTGCTCTCACCCCAGGCTAATGCCCACATGGATTCAAAAACTATAGGCATCACTCTCCCAGACATGCTGCTAACTAAACAAACAAGTAACCTCAACAATTTGAGCTGATTGAGACTTTCTGTAACATGGGACTAGATTCAGTTTGATTTTTTGAGAATGATGCAATCACTGTAAAGCAGAATATTGAATAACAATTATGGTGGTTTAATATAATTTCTTGGCCCATTAATTACATGAATTAAATCTTTGGGTTAGCTATAGGTCAGTAATACCTCAAAGTAAAACATCTATCTATCTATCTATCTATCTATCTATCTATCTATCTATCTATCTATCTATCTATCTTGAACAATTTATGGGCAGAATGACTAGAAGAACAAACAGGTGTCTGATATAAAATTATGTATGCAGTATAATTGATTTTTATATTTTATATTTATAATATATAAATTATATTTAGTATATTTTATAATTGTAATTAATATTCCAATATATGATAAATGTATTTAAAAATATATAGTTGCAAGGGGGCGACATGGTGGCGCAGTGGGTAGAGCTGCTGCCTCGCAGTTGGGAGATCTGGGGACCTGGGTTCGCTTCCCGGGTCCTCCCTGTGTGGAGTTTGCATGTTCTCCCCGTGTCTGCGTGGGTTTCCTCCGGGCGCTCCGGTTTCCTCCCACAGTCCAAAGACATGCAGGTTAGGTGGATTGGAGAGTCTAAATTGGCCCTAGTGTGTGTGGGTGTGTTTGTGTGTGTCCTGCGGTGGGTTGGCACCCTGCCCGGGATTGGTTCCTGCCTTGTGCCCTAGGATTGGCTCCAGCGGACCCCCGTGACCCTGTGTTCGGATTCAGCAGGTTGGAAAATGGATGGATGGATAGTTGCAAGGTTTTCTTATGGTATACTGTTAGTTTTTCCCTATAAATACAATAGTGATTTTACATTGCAGTTCTTCATTATGTCATATAGACGTGCCTCGGTATACGTCAAACCTTCCTAATGTATTCAGATGTACAAATTAACTTAAAAATGTAAATATTGTGTCTTAAATGTAACTTTATGTGAGGGTATTTCTTTGTTTTCTTATCTGAAATTCATTCTGAAAACACTTTTAAGTAACTTATTCTACACTTGTCTCAAATGTCACATCACGGGTCATATTGGAAAGGGTTTTTTTGCTTTGTGCCCTCCCCCACCATAACCTATAGTCTATGGGGGAGGAACAAAAGTTTTAGATTCATCAAAAATTTCGATCTCTGGATTTCAAAGGATCTCGATGTTTTAGGGTCTCAGATACCGAAAACATCGATATCTCGAAGATGGGTGTGTGTCTGTTTGTGTGTCACGGTTTCCTGAGGACAGTCTAGGGCTAAAACGGCTGGATTGAAAAATACCAAACTCAAAACTTAAGCCTGTTATGAGATGATGATGTACTGATTAGTTTTTGAGCCAAATCGTGTAAGAGACAGAGTAACCCTCAAGTTCTGCAATTAATTAAGAATTGTTCTCATCAATCATTTACTATCGTAATGACCTATTTTATGATTAGAAAGGTCAGCATCAGAATGGTAAATAATTGCTGAAATGTTATAGAATAGTTTTGGTAACTTGAGCCGTTCAGAGTATGATTTTTCGTAAGTGGTTTATTTAACGATAGTTTATCAATAATTCATGTGTTTCAGATGTTGTGAGCTTACAGTTGTGTATCTGATGTACGGATTATGTGAAACAACAAAACTTCAAATATAAAATGAAATTTTTATATTGGGAACAGATAAAAAATATGCGCAACTTTTTGATTGGAGTAATTCTTTAACTGTCTCAGAAATTCAGTGGAATTCACCTTCCATTATTTTTGACAGTCTAGAGGAAAAGAATTTTGCAAGTTGCATAAAAGGTCCATTACCATTGATATCCAGTGAGTTTTTGTTTTATTTTTAAAGCGAGCCCTTTGGCTTTCTTAATCTATATTATTTATACCATGTGATCTATCAATCAATCAATCGATCAATCAAATGTATTTATAAAGCACATTTAAAAACAACAGATGTTCTATCAAAGTGCTTTACAACGAAATACGTAAAGATACTCTAAAAACAGCCAGTTTAATAAAACCGTTAGTAAAAACTACTGAAAATCTATCCTCTCCCTCCCAATGACCTTACCCACTGTAAAAGACGGAAGAGAAAAAGTGGGGTTTTAACCGAGTCTTAAAAATCTCAATAGACGGAGAAAATCTGATATGGAGCGGCAGATCATTCCAAAGTCTTGGCGCAATATCTAAAAAAGCCCTGTCACACTCAAACTATAGCCATAATCTAGGAACTGCAAGAAGTAATTGAGCAGACAACCTTAAAACATTTGTTCCTGAGAGGGGATGAAGGAAATCGCAGATGTATTTAGGGGAAACGTTATGCAAGGCCTTATAAACAACAATAAAACTTTACAGGCCAATACAGGTGAAATATGGTCTCTTTTACTAGTGCTGGTCAGAAGTCTAGCTGCTGCATTCTGAACCAAATGAAGGAGCAACAAGGCAGATTTGGGCAATCTCACATATAGGGAATTGCAATAATCACGCTTAGACATAACAAAAGCATGAATCACTGTTGCCAAATCCTTCTGTGAAAGGAAGGATCTTAATTTTGAAATTTGCCTCAGTTGTAAAAGCTGGACTTTACTACCGCAGAGATTCCTTTGTCAAAGCTCAGAGATGAATCAAGGATGACTCCCAGATTCTTATTATCATTTCAACCTCAGTTTTATTTTCATTTTGTTAGAGGAAATTGTTCAGCAACCAGAGGTTAATATCATCAATACACTGCATCAGCTTTTTATGAAAAGATGAAATTACATCAGGGCTAACTTTAATATAAAGCTGGGTATCATCAGCATAACAGTGGTAATTGACTCCATATCTTTGGAATAAGGACCCCAGAGGGAGCAAGTATAAGGCAAATAATAATGGGGCCAGAATAGAGCCTTGTGGTACACCATGAGTGAGCAGAGCAGGCTGTGAGAGGTTATCACCTGTTTACCAACATTGATCTAAGTTGGATCTAAGTTCACATCCTTGAAAACCAACTTCATATTCAAGCCACTTTAATAAAACTCCATGGTACACAGTATCAAAAGCTGCATTAAGGTTCAGCAGCAGTAAAATAGCACAAGAACCCGAGTTCAAGGTTAGAAGAATATTATTAGTCACCTTCAACAAAACAGATTCTGTACTATTTAATTTTCTAAAGCCAGATTGAAACATATCACTTAAGTTATTTTCTTCCAAATATGAAAGTAATTGTACATAAAGCACCTTTTCCATAATTTTGGACAGGAAACAGAGCTTAGAGATAGGCCTGTAATTTGAGAGCACTGTAGAGTCCAGGGTAGGCTTCTTCAGTAGTGGCTGAACAATTGCATGCTTGAAACTGTCAGGAAATTCCCCTGTTTTTAAACAGTTGTTAATTATGGCCAAAACAAGTGGTCTGATGACCCCAAATAAATCTTTAAACAGGCGCATAGGTAAAAAATTAAGAGGATAACTGGAAGGTTTCAAATTCAGGACTATAGCAGCTGGCTGGGAGGAGGAAACTGGTTGAAACATTGTAAATTGGCTATGCTCTGGCCTAGTGGAAGCTGGAGTTCACTCATTGTGGTCCACAGCTGGATGGATAATGCCAGACCGAAAGAAGTTGAGGAATAACTCATAGGTCTCAGCGGAGCTCAGTGTTTATGGTGTTAAAGAGCACTCTAGGTCTTGAGGCAGCATTTGTAATTAAATCCGATAGAAAATTTGATTTTGCTGTTCTCACCGCCTCTTAATAGGTCTTCAGGCAAGGTTTCAGTCTTTTAAAAGAGTCCAGGGACCTCATGCATAACGCAGTGCATAGAATTCACACTAAAACATGGCGTATAGACAAAAGCGGAAATGTTCGTACACACAAAAAAATCCAGATGTATAAATCAGTGCGTATGCCAACTTCTGTGTTCTTCCTCTACATAAATCTCGTTAGCATGATTAGTAATGCACGTGCACGCGCCTGCTGCCACTCCCCAACTCCTCCCAGAATTACGCCTCTTTGAATAAACAAATCAATATAAATAGCCCTTAAGCTCAATATTCTGTGAAAAGGCAATGGCAAAAGCACGGGGGAAAATAGAAGAATTTCAGCAAATACCAAGTGGAGGCAAGGAAAAACGTACTATTTGTTGGTTTAAACAGTGGTATAAACAACAAAAGGAAGTAGATCGAGTGACATAGAGTGTTGAAGAAACTCAAAAGCTGAAGTTCACAAAGTTGCACAGTGCCCAAAATAAAAAAGAAGTTGTCAGATATCAAAGTGGCCGTGAAAAGGCGAGTCATAGCCCACCGTCTGAGTGTCATATGAAAGCTTATTAGGGTACAAAGAAAAGAAAAAAAATAGGGACACAGTGAGAAAAAAGCTTGAAATGTCAACTTTAATCTCAAAGTTCCACTTTAATCATGTAGTTTATTTTGTCACAATAGTTCTAAAGTTCTAATGCAGTATTACCAGCTGAGCATGGTAGGAGGTGCATCTATATGGCATGCTAACCCAGAACAAAGAGTACCAAAGTTGAAATTCTCCTTATTCTTCCTCTTCAGCTTTTCCCACCTTTGCGTGGGGTTGATGTGCTTGATCAGCCTTCTCCAAACAGCTCAGTCCAGCACCTCCTTGTCAGGCAAGCCCTTTTCCTTCAGATATTCTTTTAGTTTATCCATCCACCTCCAGTTTGTCCTCCTTAACTTTCTCTTCTCTTGTACTTCCATTCCCATCACTCTTTTGCCCACCTATTCATTGTTTCTCCTCATCACATGTCCATACCATTTCAACCTCATTTTCCTTTACTTTCTTAGATATCTCTCCTACTTTTGTTGTACCTCTGATTGTCTCATTTCTTATTCTGTCCTTTTGTGTTACTCCACTCATCCATCTCAACATTCTCATTTCTGCCATATCTAACCTTTTCTTCTGTACTACCTTTACTGCCCATGACAACTTTATGCATCTGTTCTTCATTGCTGGCCTTAAAAAATATACTTAAAATTATTGTTTACTAACCAGAAACACACAAGGAAGGGTCAGTCAAACAGAAAGCATAAATACAGAACAAAGAGAAAATCAAACTCCACCTGTCCACCAGGCCATGACATTCAGGTGGAGTGACTTGCCCACTTGCTCAGCATCCAGAAACACAATGCCTCATAACTGAATCTTCTAAAATGAATCTCTTATGTTCTCCTCTTCTTTTTCCATCCTCTCTCTCTACTAAACCAACACATCTTCAAACCTAAGGCACAACGGGCTACTGGTAGCAAATGGCCTTTAAACCAAGGCAGGGTTATACAGTATCCAGGATGATCAGCATAATCATATCTGGTTCAGGAATATTCTGTGAAACTCTTGGACCTACCTCCCTAATGGACTGAGAATAGTGATGTGTCGTTCGCGAACGAGCCGGCTCTAAGAGCCGATGCTTTGAAGCGAACGAGAGGAGCCGATGCCCGTCGAGCAGAGCCGAAGCTTCAGCTGCTCCTGCTCAGCTCTGCTGAAAATCCATTCGGCAGGGGCGGGACTTTACTTATATGGGCACACAGAACATTGGCTTATAATGCTGGCACGTTCACGAACAACACATCGGACTAGGATTGTACCATTATGTGAAAGAAGGAAGGGGGGCAGACGCTCCGAAGACAGCGAGTGTTGGTACAGGCCAGGTACACAGAGTGACACTGTCGCCCTGTGTACCTGTCGCTGCGACAGGCGAGGAGCCAGATTTAAATGCAAGCGCATCGTGAAGAAAAAAAGAAGAGTGAAGAAATCAGTGAAAGGTGAAAAAGAAGCAGCATCTGGCTGCATTTCAGTGATATTGGAGACTGCAAAGCTAAGTGCAGAATTTGTAATATGAAAATATCCGTTAGAGCAGGGTCAACAACAAACCTGCACAGATATATAAGAACCATCCACCCATCTGTGCAACTGGAGGAGAGCGTGCCCTCTCTCCTGCCATCCACTGACCCTGGAAAAGAGCCAAGTACTTCTGCTGCAGCATCCACTGTCTTACCGAAAATTGCAGGTATAATGCGGTCTTCAGTTCAAACCAAAATAAGCACATTTATTCCAAAACAAATGACGCCAAACAAACAAATACATGTCGATGAGGAGCTGGCTAAAATGATAGCTAGCGACTTTCAACCATTTTCCATTGTGGAGGACAGAGGATTTACAACTTTTGTACAGGCCTTAAACCCCATGTATGTTCTCCCTAGCAGAAAAACTTTGTCCCAAACAATTATTCCATAACTATATATCTGAGGATGGAGTACAACACTGTGCTTTCAGAAACCACTGCTCTGGAAAAAAAGGTAGCATTTAATGACAACAGAGCTGTGGATGAGGCATTTCAAAGAATAAGTGCAGTAGCAGCAAGATGCAACCCCAGCAGCCTGTCTGCTCCTCCATCAGAGGGCCAAGAGGAAGAAATTGGAGCAGGGGTGTGTTCACAGGAACCACAAGCTTCTGCTGTGTGGAGGCTCTTTGACGAAAGAGCAACAGGAGACACTGCAAGTAGAAATCCCACAGCTGATGCTATGCTGGAGTTGAGGTCCTATCTTGAGGCGCCCCTCATCCAAAGAGCTGAAGACCCACTGAGCTGGTGGAAGGCCAAGGCTGCAGTCTACCCACGACTGGTTAAGGTAATGGTAGGAAGACTTTGCATTGTCACTACATTGGTCCCCTCAGAAAGAGTCTTCTCAAAAACAGGACAAATAATCACGGAGAGGAGAAATCGCATCAGCCCATCTAAGCTGAGGCATCTGGCATTTCTGAATGCCAACCTGGCCTAAAAACTTTTATTCAAAGAGTCATAGTGTTGTGTTGTTGTTGTTGAGTTTGGCCTTTATTTAATTTGTTTGCTGTGTTTGCTGTGATTTTGTGTTGTTGTTCATTTAAAGCTTTTATTAAAATGTTAAACAATAGTAACTGCGTATTTTTTCAAAGAAGTATCGGGTGTGCTTATTGATAATGTTCTTGACATAGTAAATTCGTCATTAGATACGGGGGTCTTCCCAGACTGTCTTAAGACTGCGGTAGTTAAACCCCTACTTAAGAAAAATAATCTCGACCCCTCTTCTCTTGAAAATTATAGACCCATCTCTAACCTGCCTTTCTTAAGTAAAATTCTAGAGAAGGCAGTCATTATGCAGTTAAATGAGCACCTCAATAAACATGCTATTCTTGATAAATTTCAGTCAGGTTTTAGAACAAATCACAGCACAGAAACTGCACTCGTTAAAGTAGTAAATGACTTGCGGGTAAATGCAGACAGAGGCCATTCATCTGTTCTCATCCTCTTAGATTTGAGTGCCGCATTTGACACTATTGATCATAATATTCTTAAGAATCGCCTTAGTCAATGGGTGGGCCTCTCTGGCAGTGTCTTAAACTGGTTTGAATCCTACCTGGCAGGGAGAAAATTCTTTGTTAGTTGTGGTAATTATAACTCAAAGACACATGATATTCTATATGGTGTTCCACAAGGCTCTATCCTGGGTCCGCTGCTCTTCTCAATCTACATGCTTCCATTAGGTCAGATTATCTCGGGACATAACGTGAACTACCACAGCTATGCTGATGACACACAGCTGTATTTATCAATAGCACCTGATGACCCCAAATCTCTTGATTCGCTAACACAATGTCTAACCTGTATCTCAGAATGGATGAATAGTAACTTTCTCAAATTAAATAAAGAAAAAACCGAAATCTTAGTGATTGGCAATAATGGATACAATGAGGCTATTAGAAATAAACTGGATGCATTAGGATTAAAAGTCAAATCGGAGGTAAAAAGCTTAGGGGTAACCGTTGATTGTAATCTGAATTTTAAATCGCATATTAATAAAATCACTAGGACAGCATTTTTTCACCTAAGGAACATAGCAAAAGTTAGACCTCTTATATCATCGAAAGATGCAGAGAAATTAGTTCATGCGTTTGTCTTTAGTCGGCTAGATTACTGTAATGCACTCCTCTCAGGACTACCCAAAAAAGACATCAATCGTTTGCAGTTAGTGCAGAATGCAGCTGCTAGAATCCTTACCAGGAAAAGAAAATCCGAACACATTTCTCCAGTTTTGATGTCACTACACTGGTTACCTGTGTCATTCAGAATTGACTTTAAAATTCTGCTTATGGTTTATAAAGCTTTAAATAATCTCGCCCCGTCTTATATATCGGAATGTCTGACACCTTATATTCCAAATCGCAACCTCAGATCCTCAACTGAGTGTCTCCTTAGAATTCCAAGAGCAAAACTTAAAAGAAGTGGTGAGGCGGCCTTCTGCTGTTATGCACCTAAAATCTGGAATAGCCTGCCAGTAGGAATTCGCCAGGCTAATACAGTGGAGCACTTTAAAAAACTACTGAAAACACATTACTTTAACATGGCCTTCTCATAACTTCACTGTAATTTAATCCTGACACTCTGTATATCCAATTCATTATAATAACTATTCATTCAAAATTTGTACTAACCCCTACTCTCTCTTCTGTTTTCTTTTCCGGTGTCCTATTGGTGGTGGCTTGTGCCACCACCATCTACCCAAAGCACCATGATGTTCCAACAATGATGGATGGATTAAAAGCCAGAAGTCTGTATAACCATCAGCATCAAGTGACTCCGTGAGAACCCTAACTACAAAGAGGACTATTTCATTTATGTTAGGTAGAATGCCCAAAGGGGACTGGGCGGTCTCGTGGCCTGGAACCCCTACAGATTTTATTTTTTTCTCCAGCCTTCTGGAGTTTTTTTTTGTTTTTTCTGTCCACCCTGGCCATCGGACCTTACTCCTTTCTATGTTAACTAATGTTGTCTTATTTTAATTTCTTATTTGTCTTTTATTCTTCTTTTCTTCATTATGTAAAGCACTTTGAGCTACTTTTTGTATGAAAATGTGCTATATAAATAAATGTTGTTGTTGTTGTTGTTGTTATTGTTGTATTTTTTGTAATGAAAAAAATGCATAAAAATACGTAATGTCTGAAAACAATGAATAAGAAATTGCTTATACACAAACCATTCATAATTGCTTAATTAGGCTAAAATATAAGCATCCAAGTGATACTAAACGAAGAGCCATTCGGGAGCCGTAAGAGCCGGCTCTTTAAAGGGAGCCGATCCAAAAGAGCCGAAGCTTTGAAAAGAGCCGGAGTTCCCATCACTAACTGAGAAGTCTGCACTCTTAGGAATTCCCTAAGGCATTTTTTTTTTTTTTTTTTTTTATTTTTATGTAGGATTTCTATTTTTGTATTGCATTCATTTTAACATTATTTGATAATGTCATTGTGTCATCACTTTCTGGCTTAGTTTTTCCGTGGGTGCTGCCATCTTGTGTGTCTGTTTCTTATGATACTGTTGTTGTCAGGCACGTGATGTGAAATACCTGGAACTTGTGATATAGGCCTGGACTTTAAAATAATAAGGGAAGGCTCCAGTAAATAAAACAAATTACTAAAGAAATAATTTATGATATTGAACGTTGCTGTTGTCTGGATTATATAATGAATGTTTTGGTTTTTTGGAAAATTATTTGACTGTGAAATGATCCTAGCTATGTCTAACTCATGTAAACATTTTTACTTCTCTACTTCTCACTGTACAGCTAATAAATAACAAGCTGAATTTATGATGCCCAATTTCTAATTAAAGGTACTGTATGTACTCTAGGTCTCATGCCTCCTAGCCTCCATAATTATACAGCAGGAAATCATTTTGAGTTTTTCTTGCACCTCAGAGCCCATAACATGGTTACTTTAAGCAAACATGGTATACCTCTCCAGGTAGCAAGCACATATGAACGCCAAGTGTGTTTTCTATGGGCCATAATATGGGTGTCATATGGTTGGTCTCATATGGTAGCCATTAAATTGTGCACCCAAGGAGCATATGGAGCCCATATGGCTTAGGATGCTGTTATTAAATGCCTGGTGAAGGTGTGCTGGGAGTGAGCAAAAATTTTTTCACATTTTGGGGGCTTCCGAGAAAGGGGTTGCTTGCCTGATGTACTTAACATACACCTAAGCTTAAAGGTGTAAAATAATGAAAGATTTATTAAGTTTCATTTACTTATTTGGTTTAAAGTAATGAAAGATTTACCAAGTTTGGCTGATGACTTTATCCCAGGTAAACTTACATTTGATTTTCAATTGGTGACATTTCTTTGTTTTTCCAATTGGAACACAGGCAGGTGAAGTGACTTCCTCGTGGTCACACCATTTTAAGTAGCAGGATTTTAATCCACAACCTGGGTTCTCAATTCAGTCCTTGGGGACCATGCCAAAATGTCCAGTTTTTCCAGCACACCAGTACCAGGAAATCAATAACAGTATGTTAACCAACATGGGCTCCATACAGTCCTTCGATGCATAGATGCATATGATCCTGGCTCGTATAAAACACATTTGGGGCCCACGTGGGCTTGCTACCTGGGTCCCTTTGACAGCTGTTTACTCTGCGACATGCAGAGGCTGTTTATATGCCAGCATGGATTCCCTTTTGAAGTAGGGATACTATTTATACTCAATCCACATCCTGAATTAGTCATTTTTGCCAATGGAAAACCCCTACCTGATGGTCAATGAGTTATACAATCTAAATGTCGAATGCACATAATCAATATATAAATAAATTTTAAAGTCTATGTCTTGATTTAGTTTTGTCACTGGCTGTATTTGCTCATTCTTTTCTCCTTCCTTCTGAACCACAAGATGCTTTTCAAATGAGACAGTCAGCAGGAATGTAGCAATTCCCTGAATTTATGAGCAATATTGGAAGAGAGATCCATCTCTAGCAAATTACATTTCAATTCTTTTTCTTTAAATATGACCTCCTCCTGATCCTTAGCACTACTCTGCCGTTTTGTTACAGATCAGCCTGTCACTTGGACTAATCTGAATCTTGTGGGGAAATGCTGCCTGACTGCATGTGTTGTATGCTTCTGATTAAAGCCATACATCCTGTTTATGCTGATGTCAGATCATTCCCTCCAGCCAACAGAAGGGTAGATTTTCGTCTCATTGTCATCTCTTCTGGCACTTCAGCATTAAACCATTAAGAGAAAGGGACAGATAGCAAGCAGCAGAAAAAGAAACTCCCAGCAGCCACCTGAATGAGACAGGTAAATGCAAACTGAAAGAGTACAAGAAATTCAGCCCACCAGAACATGAAAACATTTGCACTGAGTCACTGAGGACATCATACAATAAAATAATTTTCCATCCGCCAGTATGTGGCAAAAGAATTCCAAACACAAAAGGTCATATTTCTACTAAGGCGGTGTTTATAAATCAAATCCAGATGGTCTTGGGTGGCTTGTTCTTCTTGGTAAAGAGTGCCTGTGATTCAACACATGTGGGACTGAGAGAAGGAGACACCCTTGGACACATTTTGATTGATGATGCCCGAAAGAAGCCAACCCATCGTTTTAATTGTTATTCTGGAACAATATATGATGTTCTTTATGGTTTGGTTAAATATTTTAGGTAGAATATGGGGTATTTATGAGGTTTACACCAGGCAGAGGAGATTGTCGTGAGGTGTTTTATGTGCTGAAGAAACAGATCAGCACCATGTAGACTTAGAAGAGACTGTTGACATTACTGCTGCATACAGGCTTGTGAGTAGACCTTCTCAACATAGCAGAGCACTGAAATTCAGCGTTAAGAATCAAAGCTTTCACTATAAAAGAAGGGGAAAATAAAACAATCAGTAACACTGGAAAAATGCATCTATTATTCATTTACTCTTAATGTAACAAGACCTTATCAAAGTCTTCTTTTGGTCTTCATAACACTTCAGTAAATCGGTTTTTCAACTCTGCGCAGTGTGGCATATTGACATGAATGTAAAATGACTTGTTAATATGAAGGATTCACAGGTCTTAGACTAAATATGTAATATCAAGAGAAATGCGTGTCGGTTAAGCTACCTCAGACCACTAAAAATTGAAGTTGTGTTATTCGGTCACATTGTCAAGATGAATAAATACTTTACTGATTCTTTGTAAGTGTTACAAAGACCGAAAGAAGCCTTTGTTAAGGTACTGCTGCAAAAAAGTAATAGTAATAATATTAATAGATGTATTTTGTAGTATCTAAAGTGTTACTAAACAGCCTACTTAATTAGATAGATAGATAGATAGATAGATAGATAGATAGATAGATAGATAGATAGATAGATAGATAGATAGATAGATAGATAGATAGATAGATAGATAGATAGATAGATAGATAGATAGATAGATACTTCATTAATCCCAAGAGGAAATTCACATACTCCAGCAGCATACTGATAAAAAACAATATTAAATTAAAGAGTGATAAAAATACTGATATAACAGACCCTAACTTTGAATAATGTTAACGTTTACCCCCCGGGGTGGAATTGAAGAGTCGCATAGTGTGGGGGAGGAATGATCTCCTCAGTCTGTCAGTGGAGCAGGACATTGACAGCAGTCTGTCGCTGAAGCTGCTCCTCTGTCTAGAGATGACACTGTTTAGTGGATGCAGTGGATTCTCCATGATTGACAGGAGCCTGCTCAGCGCCCGTCGCTCTGCCACAGATGTCAAGCTGTCCAGCTCCGTGCCTACAATAGATCCTGCCTTCCTCACCAGTTTGTCCAGGCGTGAGGCATCCCTCTTCTTTATGCTGCCTCCCCAGCACACCACCGTGTAGAAGATGGCACTCGCCACAACCGTCTGATAGAACATCCGCAGCATCTTATTGCAGATGTTGAAGGATGCCAGCCTGCTAAGAAAGTATAGTTGGCTCTGTCCTTTCTTGAACAGAGAATCAGTACTGGCAGTCCAGTTCAATTTATCATCCAGCTGCACTCCCAGGTATTTATAGGTCTGTACCCTCTGCACACAGTCACCTCTGATGATCACGGGGTCCATGAGGGGTCTGGGCCTCATAAAATCCACCACCAGCTTCTTGGTTTTGCTGATGTTCAGGTGTAGTTGGTTTGAGTCGCACCATTTAACAAAGTCCTTGATTAGGTCCCTATACTCCTCCTCCTGCCCACTCCTGATGCAGCCCACGATAGCAGTGTCGTCAGCGAACTTTTGCACGTGGCAGGACTCTGAGTTGTATTGGAAGTCTGATGTATATAGGCTGAACAGGACCGGTGAAAGTACAGTCCCCTGCGGTTCCTGAGACGCACATACTGAGGTCTGTCTGTAAGATAGTCCACGATCCATGCCACCAGGTATGAATCTACTGTAATCTAATAATTAGCCTTTGCACATGTTCTCTGAGTTCTTCTAAACTTGCAGATTTTTATTAATCATACTCTTTAGTGCACCCATCCATTGATAGTTCCTGCTGGCTCTTGCCTAGTATCCTTGCTGCAGTAGTAGATCTCAATTCCAGCTACAGTATCTTCCAACATAAGCTGGACCAGGAAAATTGATGATAGATCAGGCAAGTTTTAATCAAATTCACTATTTACAGGGCGGCACGGTGGCACAGTGGTAGCACTGCTGCCTTGCAGTAGGGAGATCTGGGTTTGCTTCCTGGGTACTCCCTGCGTGGAGTTTGCATGTTCTCCCCGTGTCTGCGTGGGTTTCCTCTGGGTGTTCTGGTTTCCTCCCACAGTCCAAAGACATGCAGGTTAGGTGCATTGTTGATCCTAATATTGTCCCTAGTGTGTGCTGTGTGTGTGTGTCCTGCGGTGGAAACACCCTGTGTTAGGATATAGCTGGTTGGAAAATGACTGACTGACTGATACTATTTACAAATATGTTGCTAATGCAGCATAACTGTGACAATGAGTGCGACAAAAATTTAAAAAAGGGAAAATAAAATAAGGAGCAGGTAAGATCTATTATAAATCTCCAGTTTAAATTGAAAAGATGAAGAATGGATGCTTCATAATATAAAAATATTCAGCCTGCATGATTGAGGAATAGTGATTGGAAATATTCTAGAAGACAAATATTTTTCCCTCCAGAAAGCATGTCAGTATTTCACTGTTTCCCCATATCGTCTTCTCTGGCATACACACACTGTCATCTACACACAATGCTGAAAATCAGTGGAGAGATCAACACCACACAAAAGCTCCATTTATTTAACAAAGCACTTCTGTGCCAGTCACATTGCTTCAGCATAGTTAGCTTTATTGCTTCACTGCCCCAGGGACTTGAGGAGAATGCCTGCCCAGTTACTGTTTGCACAGCATCTGCACATTATCCAGGAGTCTTCGTACATTTTTTGCATTCTTCAGTTTTCCTTCCCCATCTAGAGGACATGCAATGGTCAATGGTCAGTTAATGGACAACGGTCAGATTAACTGGTGAGTCTAAACGGGCTTGCTGTCAAATGCTGGATGCTACCTTACACTCAACTCTCTTTCCTTCCATGTAGAAACTGGATTAAGCAAATGTGTGGGTGGGTGGTTAGCTCAATCTCCATACATTTTACATAACTCAAACAATAAGATTAGATAGTTTTCTTTTCTAATTTTATCTGAAGAAAATAGCATTCCATACATTCAAGCCTATCTAATTCCAAGAAGAAGATAACTTTATACAAGCAAGTCGATCTTAACAAATAAGAATTCAGCTCCAACATGAGAGAAAGAGAAAAGAGGCAACAGCAAGAACAATTAGTCTGGTCTCGTCTCGTCTCAGGATTTTCTTTTATAAAAGAGATGTTAAATTTCGACCACAGTGGACAATTGCTGAGCCTTGTTTGGCAGCATTTCCGCCACACCCAGAAATGCTGCCAGAAGAAGCTCATTGGACATGTGGAGTGCGTCCGGGTGTCCTATAAAAGGAGCCAGCTGCCACTGCTTGAGGAGCCAGAGTCGGGAGGAAGCGGACGAAGCTTGCTGGGAGAGGAGTGGAGGCAGAGAGAAGAGAGAATGAAAAGACTGTGCGGTCATTGTGGACATTATCTGTATAGTGCTGGGAACTGGCAGCTGAAAAATAAAGGTGTGCTGTGCGACAATTTGTGTCCTGCCTGTCTGTGTCCGGGTTAGGGCGGCTTTATGAACCCTAGTGGTCCACAACACGTTACAAGTCTTTGGCAATTAACTAATCATTAAATAGGACTTCTTACATACAGTATATTTCCACAGTTATAAAGTTAATATGTCATATAATCTCCACATCATAGTAAATGTGCTGGACATAAATGGTATAGAATGTCTTATTTACACAGGCAGGTACAGGAAGAAGCAATTTGCAAAAAGATTTTCCTTAACACTACATACAAATATTTCTAACAAATTCCTAAATACTTGTATTCTTGGCCGTTGCTTTAAATGCTTACATTTCTTCTGCTCTTTTATTTTTAATTTACCTTCTTCTGTAGAGTCTGTTTCCTTAATTGTACCCAAAGGTCAATCAAAGTACCATTACTTGTCATCTCAGCTCTATGATACTTAAGAACAGAAAAAAAATCTGAAGTATATACAAAGTGTATATGCTACAAGATAATTAAGGTGAATGCATGGAATTCAAAAGCATAAAACAAATACATCTAAGAAGTACTTGGTTAGCGATGAACACTAAACAATGAGTAATTGAACAATAGCAGACATCAAATAGGAGGGTCAATAAATAATAAATAAAAAAGTGCAGTGTGCTGTTTAATGTATTATGAATCTGATTCACAGAGAGGGGCAACCGGTCTGTTTAGTAGACCCAGCTTTAGTTTGAGAAGGTCCAGGGTGTCCAAAAAGCTGATTTTAAGTCTCACTGTTATAGATTTGAGACTACAGAACCTTCTTCCAGACATTAAGCAAATGAAAGGGCTATAGGATGTATAGGACAGACCTCTAATCATGCCAAAGGAGCATCCATTGTAATTGTCCAGCGGGGAAGGCAGAGTGATTTGAATAGTTTTTGCAGTTCTTTTCATAACCCACTGAAAGGATTGACAGTCTGAGGCACTGTAGGACCTAAACTAGGCTGTGATGCAGATTGTGAGGACTCCCTCAATGGCACATCTATAAAAAGAACACAGGATGGTAGATGATGGCCTTGCCTGTTTCAATAGCCACCAGAAGTAAGTTCACTGCTGGGCATTTTTGATCAGATAAGATCCATGCTGGGTCCAGGAGAGATCCTCGGTGAAGGGCACACCCAAACTCTTGACTCTTCTGACAGCTGAGCCACTGATGTACACAAGGTTATGATCTCCTGGGTCCTTCTGAAGTCCACAATCACTTCCTAAGTCTTGTCAACATTAAGCAACAGACTGTGGGCCTTGAACTATTCCACCAGCTCACCCCACTCCTGTCTGCATGTTGACTCATCTCTCCATCATTTATGAGGCTAATCATAATAGTGTTGTCTGCATACTTTAAGATGTGGTTAAAATGTAGTCTTGGCGGAGCAGTTGGATGTCAGCAGTGTGAAATGCGGATGCTTAGCAATGAGCAGCACAGGTTCAAACAACATTGAATGCTAAAGGGGAGCAAGCACTTCATTACCATTTTCACTTCTTACAAGTGAAGATGGCACTGAGGTAACTGCACTGATTTAGCATTTAGATTTGTCTGCATTCAGATATAATTAAGGGAGCAAATTAAGTAAATGGCGAATTAGAAAGGAAAATGGCAATATATGAAGTGAACAACTCCTTCAAATAATGGAATTAAAAATGCCCATCTCACTAAACAATGAGATCAATTAAAAGTAAGAAGGATACAGGGATTGCAAAATTAACTGGAATAAAAGCCTCCAGTTACAGGAGTCCTGAACTTGGGAATCACTGATATAAATCTGTGCTGGCGCTGCTCTCTGACTGTCATAAATTAAGATTATAATCATACCGACATTGACTGAGAATGACAAAGTAATTTCTGTTAAAGTTATATTCTTCATTCTAATAATTGTATTATATTTTATGTACAGTAGTACAGTATATGTATATTTTGGAGCAGCACAGTGGCACCAGGGTTTTGCATATGTCCATATGGGGAATCTTCACATCCCCTAGCTTTCCTCCAAATGCCGAAGACAAGTTTGTTGAGTGAATTAGTGACTCTAATTTGGTGAGGGTGAAGGTGTCAGGGGTATGACTTGTGCTGGACTGGTGTCCAGTGAAAAATTGGTTTCTACATTGCTTATAATACAAACAAATTGCATCCCTGCACTACTCTGCATTACAACAAACAGGCTTAGGAAATTAATAAATTAACGCATATTCATTTCATGTTTGAACACAAATTCAGAGCCCTTTTAAGATGTGTTGTAACCTTTAAGATAATATGTTTAAAAAATAAAAATGTCACCATAAAATGTGTTTATTTTGCTTTCTTTTCCTCTAAGAAGCAATGATATTACAGTAAAAACAATACGTAAATCCCAAATCAAGTACGGTACCATTAACTGGCACTTGCATGAGTCGACCAGTAGAGGGAGCCAAATTGCAGGCGCTAGCTGACTTTCTCTAAAGCGGGTGACCTGACAGTTGTAATGCAGGCCCGCATCAGAGCATCGCCGGATTCACGCATGCAGACAAACTCATACGGTGCTAATTAATT
Source organism: Erpetoichthys calabaricus (assembly GCF_900747795.2). Classification (NCBI taxonomy): domain Eukaryota; kingdom Metazoa; phylum Chordata; class Cladistia; order Polypteriformes; family Polypteridae; genus Erpetoichthys; species Erpetoichthys calabaricus. The sequence continues at coordinate 34,506,506 of NC_041405.2, forward strand.
AAGCAAGCACACCTTTAATAGGAACGCAAGTACGCCTCAAGAAAATGTTCTTTGATCAAAGTTTAATGAATGTATAATGGACAATGTGCCGATATTTTGGAAAGACGAGGATCTCAGTTATGAAAAGAAAATAACGGGAATATATACCGGTATACACTGTGTAATGGAACTGGATATGCAATAATAGGAATTAATTTGTGAGTGAAAATTAACTTGTGTGATCTTTGAATAAGAAAATGTTGCTTTGTACATTGTATTTTATACTGTGCAAAAGAAATTTACATTTATATTAAAAGAAAAAAAGCCAATCCTATACCGAGAGAATGTGCAAAACCTGCTCAGACACTTGGTGACGGAGCTTTGAGGCAGAGTTCATTGACACACTACCCCCAAAATGAAGTTGTTTAAGGAAAACACAATCATTTTGAATGATTGCCATGACCCACACTGCTATGAGGTGCCGTTTAGGACATACTGTACGCTGCCGACTCACCATGATCATCCAGGGTCAGAGGCCCTCTTTTCTTCTGCTCCTGAACAACCTCAATCAGCATTTTCCCACCAAATATGTAAACGGTACTACTGCAGTAATCTGTCATTCAATGTGCGGCTAATAGCAGCACCAAATAAGCTGACAGTTTACAGCACGGGTGTCGAACACCCATCCTGGAGGTCCAAGGTGGCTGCAGGTTTTCATTCTAACCATCTTCTTCATCAGTGACCAGTTTTTGATGCTAATTAACATCTTTTGCCTTAGCTTTAATTAACTTGACTCAGACCCCTTAGTTGTCTCTTTTCTTAATTAGCAGCCAAACAATAATGAGACACAAAACAAGCCGCCACATGACCAGCTCACCTCTGTCCATCACACAATATCTGAAAATAAAGAAAGATGATGGTATCGGTAAGGTTGATCCCTCAGGTCACCAAAACATTTTGATGGTGTTCTTAGAAAAAACAGAAAAATTAACAGTTTTGGAAAAGCCTGCTGTGGCAGAATGAAAGAAGCAACAAGCCATAGAATTAATTAAATCTGTTTAATTAACAGCAAGAATCAGCTTCTTATTAAGAGATTGGCTGAAGTTTGAAGCCCCAATTTAGCTGGTCATCTTTTGGCTCATTTCACATCTCATTTCTGTTGGGCTGTCATTTAATAAAGAAAGGGATAAATTCAGAGGACTGAATCCTTAAAAACAGGGCTATTAAAATGAAAGGAAAAGGAGTTAATTAGCAGTGAAAACTGCTCACTGATTAGGAAAAGGGTTAGAATGAAAACCTGCAGCCACTGCGGCCCACCTTATCAAGTGCTGTGTCAGAGGTCTGCTCCCTCGCCCCCTAGCTGTTGCTGCCTCTGCTCACAGAGCTCCTTTTATGATGGCTTCTGCAAGTAGCACAGACCTGTCATTGCTGCTGCACGAGTTTTGCATGTTCTCATGAATTTGCAGACTGATTGTTATTTGTACAATTATACAATTAAATTCTTATGTGCCCTTTTCACTATGCTGCCATTCATTGTGAATCTCACTCTGTAGGTGAGGTAAAATATCACAGATAAAAAGTAAGATCCATTTAAGAAAAAAAAATTATATGCATTGATCATACACCCATCTGTTATTTACAAGCCATGGCCAAATATAACTTAAAAAAACAGAATTGCACAGGCAAAAGTAGAATTATGCTGAGGGCTTGTCGGGGTTATCATAACTCTACTCATGACGACGGCTGTGAGCAGACAAGTGAAAAGGAAATGTATTCTTACCTCATGAAAAACAGTTCCTGGAATCCATGATAAAATAATTACTTCTATCTTCCTTCCATTATCACAATCATAAAAGGTCTATTTTCCTAAATTGAAACATTTGCTGCTTCAAAGTGATGCATTTGGTAAATTTTAAGGATTTTTCATTCATCAATGGACCCCTGTAATGCACAAACAGAAAACATATTTTTATGATATATTAAAAATGCGTCACTTCAGAAAACAGTTCTGTGTTGCAAATTCATTTATACCATTATTGCAAATAAATAATTTCAGCTTGAAAAATACATAAACACCTTCTGTGATTATGTGATTCTGTGTTGTGTGAGTAAGCTATGCAATGGATGACACATCTTCTGGGATTTGTTTCTGCTTTGCGTCAGATGTTTCCAGGATAGACTGTAATTGTAGCACTGGAATATTCCTTGTTAGTCTTATACTTTTTAACCACTCATCATGAAGCGTGATCAAAAGGTTTTTCAAGTCTTTGCTGATTAAAGGAGAAGCGTTAACCTTTTCTAGGAGGAAGCCATATCTATGCCTTGTACCAGTGCTTAGACAGGACTGTTTAAAAACACATATCTTGTCCCTGTCCTAATAAAAAAAATACATAAGAAGCAGAGCAATGTATGTGCATCGTTTTATGTAAAAAATTATTAAGGATGGAACAGAAATCCTCCAAATATTAAACAATATATCAGTGGACATTAAGTTTCCAAGGTGGTTGAGAATAAAAGAATATCCAGTCAGGTGGCCTTCGACATTTTGCAATGATAAACTGGTCACCATGGTAAAAAAAAACAACAACAACAAAAGAACAAAATGATGCTTAATAATAAGGGAAAATGCTGGTGAAAAAGAAATCTCCTTTGGATGAATTTTAAATTGCATATTAATCAGATCACTAGGACAGCATTTTTTCACCTAAGAAACATAGCAAAAGTTAGACCTCTTATATCATCAAAAGATGCAGAGAAATTAGTTCACACGTTTGTTTTCAGTCGGCTAGATTACTGTAACACACTCCTCTCAGGACTACCCAAAAAAGACATCAATCGTTTGCAACTAGTGCAGAATGCAGCTGCTAGAATCCTTACCAGGAAAAGAAAATCCGAACACATTTCTCCAGTTTTGATGTCACTACACTGGTTACCTGTGTCATTCAGAATTGACTTTAAAATTCTGCTTATGGTTTATAAAGCTTTAAATAATCTCGCCCCGGCTTATATATCGGAATGTCTGAAACCTTATATTCCAAATCGTAACCTCAGATCCTCAACTGAGTGTCTCCTTAGAATTCCAAGAGCAAAACTTAAAAGAAGTGGTGAGGCGGCCTTCTGCTGTTATGCACCTAAAATCTGGAATAGCCTGTCAGTAGGAATTCGCCAGGCTAATACAGTGGAGCACTTTAAAAAACTACTAAAAACACATTACTTTAACATGGCCTTCTCATAACTTCACTGTAATTTAATCCTGATACTCTGTATATCCAATTCATTATAATAACTATTCATTCAAAAACTGTACTAACCCCTACTCTCTCTTCTGTTTCCTTTTCCGGTGTCCTGTTGGTGGTGGCGTGCGCCACCACCATCTACCCAAAGCACCATGATGTCCCAACAATGATGGATGGATTAAAAGCCAGAAGTCTGTATAACCATCAGCATCAAGTGACTCCGTGAAAAACCCGAACTACAAAGAGGACTATTTCATTTATGTTAGGTAGAATGCCCAAAGGGGACTGGGCGGTCTCGTGGCCTGGAACCCCTACAGATTTTATTTTTTTCTCCAGCCTCCTGGAGTTTTTTTTTTTGTTTTTTCTGTCCACCCTGGCCATCGGACCTTACTCCTTTCTATGTTAACTAATGTTGTCTTATTTTAATTTCTTATTTTGTCTTTTATTTTTCTTCTCTTCGTTATGTAAAGCACTTTGAGCTACTTTTTGTATGAAAATGTGCTATATAAATAAATGTTGTTGTTGTTGTTGTAATGTTTAATTAGTTTGACTGAGAACTTTGCAGAATTTTTTTCCAGATTTTTAGAAAGGATGATTGGAAGCTTAATTATCAAAATGGGTGTGAGGATCTGAAAAGAACAGTAAAAATTAATCAGAATTTCATCATGTTCCTAAAAACCTAAATGAAGCTGAAGGGACTGTGATTTAATGATATTTAGCCATCAAGGGTAACGTCATGATAGATCAGTCACATCACAACTGAACACTTCCAAGCTTTCTTGTTTCCTGAGATGAGAGATCCATTGAGGAAAAAGCATATTGTTTGGGAGGACGCTACTTTGAAGCTACCACCACCTACAGTGAGTATAAAAAGTGTTCACCAGCCCCCAGAAGTGTTTACAGTTTAATTTTATATAACATTGAATCAGAGTGGCTTTTTTAATCAACAGAAAAAGACTGCTTAATATCAATATTATCAGGTGTGGGCCATTAGGCACAGGTACTTCTCCATGTTTAGCATTTGCATGCTGGTAGTGTTTTGTGCATACCAACTTGCATCATATATATCCAAAACCTCCGGCTCTTATAATGTCAGCCTATAGCAGCACTCAAAAATCTGAGACCATGCCCCCTTTGATTTCTTATTAGTGTATTGCCATGATCAAAACTCCAAAGGGTACAAAACCTCATCACTCTTTGGATGAATGTTACTGGATCATGAAGCTCGACGCTCACTCTTTTTTTCATTTAAGCATAATACAGTAATCCCTCCTCCATCGCGGGGGTTGCGTTCCAGAGCCACCCGCGAAATAAGAAAATCCGCGAAGTAGAAACCATATGTTTATATGGTTATTTTTATATTGTCATGCTTGGGTCACAGATTTGCGCAGAAACACAGGAGGTTGTAGAGAGACAGGAACGTTATTCAAACACTGCAAACAAACATTTGTCTCTTTTTCAAAAGTTTAAACTGTGCTCCATGACAAGACAGAGATGACAGTTCTGTCTCACAATTAACAGAATGCAAACATATCTTCCTCTTCAAAGGAGTGCGTGTCAGGAGCACAGAATGTCACATAGATAGAGAAAACAATCTCTAGCAAACAAATCAATAGGGCTGTTTGGCTTTTAAGTATGCGAAGCACCGCGGCACAAAGCTGTTGAAGGCGGCAGCTCACACCCCCTCCGTCAGGAGCAGACAAAGAGAGAGAGAGAGAGTTTGTTTTTCAAGCAAAAATCAATACGTGCCCTTCGAGCTGACATGCAGCTGCACAAAAGATAGCAACGTGAAGATAATCTTTCAGCATTTTTAGACGAGCGTCCCTATCGTCTAGGTGTGCGAACAGCCCCCCCTGCTCACACCCCCCTACGTCAGCGCGAGAGAGAGAGAGAGAGAGAGAGAAAGTAAGTTGGGTAGCTTCTCAGCCATCTGCCAATAGCGTCCCTTGTATGAAATCAACTGGGCAAACCAACTGAGGAAGCATGTACCAGAAATTAAAAGACCCATTGTCCGCAGAAACCCGCGAAGCAGCGAAAAATCCGCGATATATATTTAAATATGCTTACATATAAAATCCGCGATGGAGTGAAGCCGCGAAAGGCGAAGCGCGATATAGCGAGGGATTACTGTATATCCATTTCTGGCATTGGTCTAAATTAATTACAAACTAGGGAGCTCTGCCCCCTGCTTGCCAACCCCCGGGTGGGTACTACAAGCGAACCACTTCGCGGCTCTGCCACTCGCGTATGGGGAAGCGGATGTACAATTTAAACAGATTGTTATTTTCATGGGAATTGTTACATATGCATAATAGAACTAACTATTTTACATTACAGCAAGTAATTAACCATAGTAAAAAATAGTAAAACTAAATAAATTGAAAGTTAATTATATTTCATGTTGCGTTAGTTTTTTTTTTTTTGCATTATACGTTTTCATTCTGTTTGGCTTTAAAATGAACACACAAATACTTTTTAAACTAACACTTTTATTTTAAAACTTCAGTAAAAACAATATTGGGAATTAACTTTTCGCCAATATCACATTGAATTTTGATTCCATGTTTGGAGTTACATCGTGACAACACAACGTATAACTGCCCGTGAGTGAACAGCGTTTCTTTCTCTCTAATAAATAAACTGACTTTTTCAAATGTTTGTCCCTGTGATTTGTTCATTGTCATAACAAAAGCTATTCTAACGGGAAACTGTAAAAGTTTTAATACGAATGGCATATCAAGATCTCCTTTGGTGTCTAATGTTATCCGTGGAAGATGCACTACATTACCTTTCTTGTTGCAAGTTAAGATTTTACATGTCAGAATTGTTCGACAAATTTTGAATACAACTAATCTTGTCCTATTACATAGCCCACCACTCATGCATAAATTGCGCAATAACATTACAACACATCCTTTCAACAGTACCGATCGAATAATTTCACGTTAATTCATTTTCATTTCTCGGTGCTAGGATTACCTGTGTACTCATTTCTTCTGTTGATAACCCTTCGGGATGAAGTTCTTCAATAAGATTTGGACATAAAAAGTCTTCTTTTATTGGGAACTTAAAGTAAGGAAAACATAAAAATTTATACGAGCACAGGAACTGTGTCTGACAAAAGCATTCACAAGAATGAGAGGTGAGAGGACCGTGGGCGTGGACCGTTAACCTGAAATGGTTGAGAGGTGGGCGGGACTTGAAAAAATCTCTTGGCAATAGTCTCATCTCAAGATTTTATTTTATAATAGAGAGATATAAAACATTAAATAATTGATTGCATAAGCATTTGACCTTTTCAAGTCAGTATTTAGTAGATGCATCTTTGGCAACCATGACAACTTTGCACGTCTGGAAACTGCAGCTTTTCCCCATTCTTCATTGCAAAACCGCTTAAGCTCTGTCAGGTTGCATGGAGATCACGAGTGAACAACCTATTTCAAATCCAGCCAAAAATCCTCAATTAAATTGACATCTGGGCTCTGACCAGGACATTCCTGTGTAGCTTTGGCTTTATGCTTGGGGTTGTTTTTTTTGCTGGAAAACAAATCTTCTACCAAGGTGTAGGTTACTTGCAGACTGTATCAAGTTTTCCTCAAGGATATCCTGTTTTAATCCTCTATCCTCACAAGCCTTCCAGGACCTGCTGCAGAGAGGTTTTGACACTGTCACCACCACGGCTCACAGTGGAGATGGTGTGCCTTTGATAATACACTGCTTAAGCATGGCATTTAGTCTGATGGTTAAAAAGCACAATTTTTGTCACATACAATCATAGACCTTATTTCTGCTGACTTCAGAGTCTTCTATGTGCCTAATGGAAAACTCTGTGTGCATTTTTTTTAACAGCGGCTTTCTATTTGCCACTCCCCCATCAAGCTGTGACAGGTGAAGCACCCTGACAACAGTTGTTCTCTGCACAGTCTCTCCAATCTCAGCCACTGTAGCTCATCTTCTTCTTGCACAATCCCTCAGTTTATGTGAATGATCTGCTCTAGGCAGATTTACAGCTGTGCCATACTCTTTTCATTTCTCAATGATTGATTTTACTGGACTCCAAGGGACTTGTACTTTTTATTGACCTTTTCATGAAGTTGCTTGGACTGTTCTTTTGCCATCGTTATTTGGGTTAGGCCACCATACTGATGTACTACAAGGTGAACCTTCCAGATGAGGAGCATTTATACTACAATCAACTGAAACCCCAGACAGGGGATCTCCATTGAACTATGTGACATCTAAAACTACTTGGCAGCACCATTGAGGTTTTAAGTGTATCACATTAAAAGAGGTGAATACTTAAGTGATCAATCATTTTATGTTTTGTATTTGTGATTAAATTTAGACCACTTTGACATTAAAGTATATTTTTCTAATAAAATATGAAAAATTCCAAGTGGGTGAATATGTTTTATAGGCACAATAATAATGGAGACTGGCCATTACTTAAATAAAAAAAAAAAATCACCAAGGCTTAGAACATTTCTAAAATTGAAAAAAATTTTAATTGCCTAGCGCAAAATCTTCTTCTAAATTATTATTAATAATAGCAACAATAATAATAATATTCTTAGACTCTCAAAATCCACCTGATAGTAATAATAATAAATGGCCAAAAACAGTTTTTGCTCTGTTTGCACTCTTTATAATACCTATTATGATAGATTTACAAATAAATCAATAAATGTAAAAGAATCCATACATTAAGAAAACCTTAAATAAAATGTTTGACAACCACATAAACACATGTTGATCTACAAAACTCTGAGGAACTCTCAGTGACAGCTGCCCACAACAAGGCACTCTAATGGACAGAAAGATCAGTTTTCAGATGGAGTCAATGTGCTCCTTTTTTAGAAGGTTTTGATGCTGTTGATGTGGAATGTTTGTTGATTACCTTGTTAAAGATGTCCTATGTAATATCTACATGGTTTCACAAAGTCTGATGTGCTGAAATTCTAAAGAGAAGGAAGTGGCTTGAATGAAAGATAAATGGTCTAAAAGAAAGCTGCAAACATCCCTTTTCTAATAAAACTATGCATAGATTTTGGCATCGAGCTAAACAGAACAAATCAAGGACTGTTGCCTGTACAGCACAAAAAGCCTGTCCTCAGATGTCAATACTGGTACATCACTACAACTTCTCCTGTAGCTATAACAAGTTCAAACAGAAGAGTGTGTTATAATGAGGTCTAGGTTGAGGATAAAAAAAGAAGTACGAAATGACAGTCTTTAAAAATTGTTCATGTGCATATGCAGTGGCAAGGCCTCTTGGGATACTTGATTCTTGTCTTTTTTAATTGCTGTCAGTAGTATGCCATTGAAGATTGCTGTCATCACCTGCAGAAGCAAAGAAAGAAATGAATCAGTGGAACTGAAGGTACACATCAATGAGGACAATGTTCCAGTTTCTTCCTGCTTTCTGACTGCATTCAACTTTTTTGTTTTCTTTGTTTGAGATCTTGTGAATGTGAGTTCCTGAATTTAGATTTCCATACCTTTTACAAAACCCTCATTTTAAGTTCAAAGTAGGCTGTTCCGCCTGTTACTCCTTCTCGCCTTTTCACAGAACCACTTTTCCAGACCTTCAAAGGGGACTAGGAGTTAGATGTCACCTGGGATCTTTAAATGGCTTACCATATCAAAGGGAGGCTAATGACACAGCCTCACATTATGCAGCAGACAGTATTTGTCTGCAAATTACCTTCCTTATAAATGTGATTACATTTTTTTCTATGCACAAACGTAGGGTCAATGAATATGTACACAGACAGGTGTTGTGGGTGGGGGGGCGTCACAGACATTCATCTTTAAAAGGACAAAGCTCAGAAAAATTAAAGCATAGCACACACTAAGAAGAACAAATGAACTAGAAAAACAAAAAGCAACTTTTTCAAAATGCTTAAAGAATAAGGGAGCTTTGCCAGTCATGGCAGGCCAGTAAGATACCCAACGGGAGTGCAGCACAAGCACTAGCCACTCACTTAAGATGGCTTGGTCAAATAAATGACAGAAATATATTCCTCATTTTACTTTGCTTTAGCCTGTCATTTCTGGTGGGTATCTGCTATCACAGTATAATTTATTACATGGGTTATTATTTTATTCATAGCTTCAGAACACCATTGCACAGAGTTTTCAGTTTCAACTTTGATTTTAGAGGATCATTCAAACCTCATATTTTGCCTGTGTATACAACCCCCATAGTGAAGGGTACCATTCTTTATCTTATTGAAATGTTCTGGATCTTAATCCTGAGTGTTCCAAAGGCAGGTGAGTCCAGCATCACATGTCTAACTTCTGGGAGAAGCCTAAGGTGAGAGGATGAGAGAGCTGGAAGTTATTCCAAGCAGAATAGGAGGCAAGGCAGGAATAAACACTCAACAGGGCATCAGTCCATTGCAGGGCAAGCACACAAACACACACAAACACAAACTGGGCCAATTTAGCACTGCTAATTCACCTAACCTGTATGTCTTTGGACAGTGGGAGGAAAACAAAGTGCCCGGAGGAAACTCACATAGACATGGGAAGAACATGAAAACGCCACACAGGGAGAATCCAGGATGTGAACCCTGGTCTTTTTAGTGAAACAGCACTACCACTGTGACCACTTTAACACAAGGAAAGTGCCATTGTTTTTAATGAAGTTCATAGGTGCTCAGGTGAGACTGTTTTCTATGACACAACAGTGGTCACTTCATGTGGGCATAATAAATATAACTACAGCAATGTCATTAGTGCTCAGGTTAGCATGCCAAGACTTACAAACAGTTAACTTTGGGTCAGTCTTCGGGCATTTTTTTGTGTCTGGTTTAAGGGGTGCCTACACATTTAGTTTAATTTCAGATAATTAGATACCTCACTACCTTAACGAAAATCTCTGCGAAGAGTATCTGAAGATCTCCTTATTTAACAAGATTTATTATTCAGTACCACCAAAATGTAAAGAAAATCACAAAAGGTTGGTTCCCACTTTAAAAATCTTTTCAAGCCTTGGGCCGTTGTGTTATTATGAAAAAAAAAACAATGTTACTTTAATCCTATAACGTGACTGAAATTCTTTGCCACTGCTCTCATTGCACTAAGCCTTGGCCATACTTGTTTAAAATGCTTTTCAAATATGTGCAATGTAAAGTTATCATAATCTTTAGCTTAACTTTAAACAATTCATATGACAGAATGTATTTTGATTTACAGAGTTAATTTAGCTCTTACTGTTTTTTACAACATTGCATGTTACTTTCATGTCAGTAATAAATATAATTTGTGCAGCAGCACGGCTATAACAACATACAAGATGCAGGCTATTTAATAAAAATATATCTAACACTGTCAAAACTTTCATAAATATGACCTCTTTCACTAAGTACAGTCTGTGTCTCTTGAAACCTCCACATCAGCAAGAAGTCTTGAACAGATTTTTAATTTTTCATACCATGAATGCAGCCACTGCTATGAAGATATAAAGTATGGCTACTCCAGATGAGTTAAATTTGTTCGGAATTAGTTGGGGACAGGCCTTTGGAAAAAAAAAAACAAAGCAAAGGATTTTGGTGAATATTAATCAACAGTAACAGTAAACTCATGCTCTTTTTTTCCTTTTTTGTTTTAAGTGCTAACAGCCCCTCACGCTTGCTTACGGTCCCAGTTACATGTAGACATGACACAGATAAAGTTGGGGTGAAATGTTTCTAATAAGACATTTGCATAGGGAGAGAAATGGGAAACCTTGAAGATACAAAATGCAGTTGTGGAACAAATTATACTTTACCTTATACCACAGAGACCCCTGTATTCTGATGCAGATGAGACATTTGAATCCTGAAGGTTTCAAGCTACATCCAAGCCCAGAACAGCAAGTCCAAGTTCAAGCTCAAGGTACAGCCTTTCAGAGACTGACCTGGAACAGATGGGCGAAAGCCCTGACTCCTCAGGACTGCTGCATCGTCTCCAGTTGAGAGCGAAATGGGGAGCGAAAGTGCGGTTAAGAAAGTATTCTCTCACCTAACAGGTTTAAACGCTAAAATAGTATTTTTTATAGGAGACCCACTTACTAATCAAGGATCAGTTCCGGCTGCAAAAGGACTGGACTGGCCAAATGTTCCATTCTAGCTTTACAAAGAAAACTAGAGGTGTGGGAATCCTCATACGTAGAACAGTCTCATTTGTAGCATCAGATGTAGTATCTGATCCTGAAGGGAGATATGTGATGGTCATGGGCAACTTATTTAACTGTAAAATGATTTTGATAAATGTTTATGCACCGAATGTCAATGATAAGGAATTCATGCAAAATGTATTTGCATTCATTCCCAATGTGAACACTCATAAAATTATAATGGCTGGGGACTTCAATTGTGTTTTAAATCCACTCTTAGATAGGACTCCTGTCACAGGGGGGATGACTAACACTACAAAGACAATTACACAGTTTGTAACTGACCACAACTTATCAGACCCCTGGAGGTTTATTAACCCAAACTCAAGAACATATTCTTTCTACTCACCAGTACATCATTGCTACTCAAGAATTGATTATTTCTTTATAGATAATAATTTCTTGCCTACAATTAAATCTTGCAAGTACAATGCTATTGTTATTTCTGACCATGCACCTCTGATCTTGGAGCTAAAGTCACTATGCCCCACACACTCACCTTGCAGATGGCGTCTTAACCCGCTTCTATTAGCAGACGAGAACTTTACTGAATTTATATCCAAACAAATCAGTTTCTTCCTAGAGACAAATACATCTTCAGAGGTTTCTGCAGGAATACTCTGAGAAACTTTAAAGACCTTCTTAAGAGGACAGATTATTTCATATCTTTCCCACAGGAATAAATTAGAAACCAAGAAAGTATCAGAACTAATAAATGAAATTACTAGAGTAGATGAAGAACATGCCAGGCTTCCAAGCAAGGCTCTACATAGGAAAAGGCAGGCTCTGCATTCAGAACTCAACCTCTTGAAAACTAAAGAAACTGAACAACTAATTTATAAATCCAGGCATCATTACTATGAACATGGAGAGAAAGCTAATAAGCTTTTAGCTCAACAAATCCACAAGCAAGAAGTTCGCAATGCAATCCCAGTAATCACCAACACGAACGGAGATGAAATCATTGACCATAAAAATATAATGCACACATTTAGAGACTACTATAAATCCTTATATTCTACTGAGTTTAAAGAAGGCAAGACACAATCTATTGCATTTCTGGATACATTACAGATGCCACAAATAGGTCCTTTTAGTGTAGAGGAACTTAATAAACCTCTGGCGCTATCAGTATTACTAGATGCTATAAAGTCACTTCAAGGCGGGAAAGCAGCAGGCCCTGATGGCTACCCTGCAGAATTTTATAAGAAATTCTCCACTCAGCTGGCTCCCCTCCTATTAGCAACATTTACAGAAGCTAGAGACAATCAAATTCTACCTCAAACTTTTCGCCAAGCATTAATCACCGTCTTTCCTAAACAAAATAAGGACTTATCACAATGTGCATCATATAGACCAATTTCTCTTCTGAATAATGATGTTAAGATACTCTCAAAAATCATAGCTAGAAGGATGTAGAAAGTGCTGCCTTCGGTAATATCACAAGATCAAACTGGATTTATCAAGCGTTGACACTTATCTTCCAATCTTCGATGCCTGTTTAATGTAATAAACTCACCAACAAAGTCAAACACCCCAGAAATATTATTATCATTGGATGCAGAAAAAGTATTTGATATGATTGAATGGAAATACCTTTTCACTACATTAGAGAAATTTAGGTTTGGCCTGAACATTTGTGCATGGATCAAAGTACTGTATACCAATCCAGAAGCTTCAGTTTGAATTAACAACATTTGTTCAGACTACTTTAAACTAGAATGTGGTACCAGACAATGTTGCTCCTTTGTCACCACTGCTATTTGCAGTTGCCATTGAACCACTGGCGGTCTACTGTCGAAATTCTTATCAGATAAAGGGGATTTTCAGAGAAGGACTGGAACAGAAAATTTCTCTATATGCAGATGTTATGGTACTGTATATATCAGACCCACAAAATTCTGTGCCTGCAGTCTTAACAGCACTTACAGAATTTCAAAAGATCTCTGGTCTCAGAATTAATTTGAATAAAACTGTGCTCTTTCCAGTGAATTCTCAAGCACACAATATTAGATTGGACACCTTCCCTTTTATCATTGTAGATCAGTGCAAATACCTAGGGGTAAACATCACAAGTAAACATAAAGCTCTTTATCAACAAAATTTCGCTGTCTGTATGGAAAAAGTTAAGCAAGACTTGCATAGATGGTCAACCCTTCATCTCACTTTAGCTGGAAGAATTAACGTTGTTAAGATTAATATTCTTCCTAAGCTACTTTTTTTATTTCAAAACATTCCAATATACATTAATAAATCATATTTTAAGCAATTAGATTCAACAATAACCTTATTCATTTGGAACTCAAAACATCCATGTATCCAAAGAGCGACCCTACAAAGACCCAAGGCAGACGGTGGCATGGCTCTACCCAACTTTCAGTTTTATTACTGGGCAGCAAACATACAAGCTATTAAAAACTTGGACACAAATAGATGAACATACACAGGCTTGGTCCACAATAGAAGTAAAATTCTGCAGTGCTTCTTTATATTCCCTGCTTTGTGCCCCGATAAATGCAAGTTATCGGCAATATACTAATAACCCAATTGTGCTTCACTCACTCAGAATATGGAACCAATGTAGAAAGCATTTTAAGATGGAGAATCTTTTATCTGTGGCACCTCTGCAAGAGAACCACCTCTTTCAACCCTCGCAAACATATGCAGTTTTTAATATCTGGAAAAGATATTAAATTGCTTAGAGATCTTAATATAGACAACATCTTTGCATCCTATGAACAATTACATTCCAAATGTAACTTTCCAGCCACACATTTCTTTCACTATCTTCAAATTAGGAACTTTGTTAAACAGAACCTGCCCGATTTTCCTCATCTTGCACCCACCTCCATACCGGAAAACATATTGCTAAATTTCAAGGACTTAGACACCATCTCTGCAATATATAAAATTATCTTGCAGTCCCTCCCTTTTAAAGATCCAAGAGGACAATGGGAAAAAGATCTCTTAATCAATATATCAGAAAAGGAGTGGAAAATAGCAATGCAGTGACTTCACTCAAGCTCCATATGTGCAAAGCATACAATTATTCAACTCAAAATTATATATCGAGCACATCTGTCTCACCTAAAAACTGTCCAAAATGTTTCCAGGGCAAAATCCAACCTGCGAACACTGCAATCAAGTCCCAGCCTCACTGGGTCACATGTTTTGGGCATGCACCAAATTAACATCATTTTGGACCAAAATTTTTAAGTGCCTTTCAGACAGCCTTGGGGGTCACAATCCCTCCTAACCCATTAACAGCTGTGTTTGGTGTTCTTCCAGTTGGGTTTAAAGTGGAGAAGGACAAACAAACTGTGATTGCATTCACTACACTTTTGGCACGCAGACTTATTTTGCTAAACTGGAAGAATCCTAACTCTCCTATTTTAAGTCAGTGGGAAACTGATGTTTTATACTATTTGAAATTGGAAAAAATCAAATATTCAGTTAGAGGATCTGTACAGAATTTTTTCAAAACCTGGCAGGATCTAATCAATAATATCTTAGAATAAGTTCGTAATGCACCGAGGCAGCAATTATCTCCACATTTCTTTTTCTTCTCCATCTATCTCTATTGCCCTATTAAACTCATCAATTTAGGTATGTTTACAAGCCTTAAGTTTTACTCTGTTGGCCATGCTCTCTCTCTCAGGGGTGGGGGGGCGACTTGTTTTCAATCCTATCTTTTGTAAAAATTGATCTATTTGTATGGAATGATTACAATAAAATTAATAAAATTTAAAAAAAAAAAAGAATCTTGAAGGTTAACACGGAATGAGACTCCTTCCTGTGGTTGTTTCGCTAAAGAAACTTGTGTCACCATCACGTTGGACATTATTAGCAATGAGCAAAACCGGCACAATTTGATTCAAATACAGCGTCATGAAACTGACCCTAAAATTTGCTTTTCAAAACGTTATAATCACAGTTATGAAATTCAAAACTCACTAATTCATTTTTTTTGGGGGGGGGGGGGGGGGGGATTGGAGGGGTTTAAAAGGTTCTTTTGGGAGGAAATCAAGGATTTTCATTCTCTAAGGCCTCATATTCAAACTTCCATGTTTATCTGTGTCCTTTACTGATGCTGCATCAGGCACGTAATTTGTACCAAATCAGTAAAATCAATTCTGTTAATGCTCTTATTCACATCACAATGAAGTAGTACAGGTTTTCAAAAAATGTGACATGCTGCATAATTTTCCACACAAATTCATACTAAAGCAAATCTTTGTGCACATTACTGTGTTTACACCAAATCAAAGTATACAAGAACTACAACTCAGTATACAACAAGCTGCCACTGCCAAAATCCACCTCCCTCCTCGTTATCCTTGCAACTGCGTTAACCTAATTAAGGATATAAACATTTTCAGCAACTTTTTTTCCATTAGCAATATTTATTTAAATTCTAAATGATAAGCAGATGCCTGAATAATTAATGCATGAAATCACTTCCAGACAGAAACTACCTGTAAATGTTTGTCTTCTTTGGTAAATGCCACAAATTTTGCCAGAAGTGAAACAATTAATTTAGCATTTCTTTAACTCTGCAAAACAGAATTTCAATGTGAATTCAGTTCACACAAATAATTTCACTTATCACTAGAATTTACTGTGTAACAGATATGATAATGTGTAATGGATTGGCATTCCATTTGGAGCAGAAGGCCTTCGAGTGCCAATGTGTTGGCAAGTTAGATTCAAATTCACTTTAAGCCTGAATTCAGGACTGCTGATTAGAAAATCCTGTCATTGTAGATTGAAATTGTATTGGTGATATTCATTCCGTCTGAGTCTTTTGTTGTTTGAGGCATAGCTGTGCATTGGTTAGCACTGCTGCCTCACATCTCAGATCACACATTTCGCCATAATAATCGGCCAAGCATAGTTGACAGACTTTTCTCTAGCCTTCAAGGATGCTTAAAAGACCATTGCACCATCATTATCCACTCAAAACTAGTTCAATTTCTCCTTCCTCATTGACCTTTTAACACATTTCGTGGAGTTCTGTGAAATTCAAAAACATTTCTGTGATTTTGGCGAACACAAGGCAAAGCGAGTTCAGCGGGTTCATCCATCACTAATGGTCAAGCTGTTTGATCTTTTTTTTATTTCTTTCTGTAAATTTAACAGAAAACATGGAAGCAAGGATCATAACTAGAACTAACATATGCATATATAACTTCAGTTCTTAAGTCACACTTTCATTGTTTCTAATTAAGTTTAGTGCTAATTTAAAAATGTTCCTTTATCTATACTAATAAAAGGCAAAGCCCTCACTCACTCACTCACTCACTCACTCACTCACTCACTCACTCACTCACTCACTCACTCACTCACTCACTCACTCACTCACTCACTCATTCTCCAACTTCCCGTGAAGGTGGAAGGCTGAAATTTGGCAGGCTCATTCCTTACAACTTACTTACAAAAGTTAGGCAGGTTTCATTTCGAAATTCAAAGTGTAACGGTCATAACTGGAACCTCTTTTTTGTCCATATACAGTAATGGACTGCAGCTCACTGGCCGTGGGAGGCAGGGTTGCGGGGGTTGCGTATCGCGTCATCACGCCTCATACGTAATCACGTGAACTGACTGTGAAGGAGAAAGGACGGCCTTATATGGCATTCGTTTATAAAACAGTGGACAGGCTGTGTAAAGGCAGCTTCACAAAAAAACAGATCCTTAACAAATTGTTATTGGTATATTTTCCCTCAATTTAAAAAGGTTTTCTTTTCTTCTTAATTAAAATTTAAAAGCAATACTTCACCGCTGCGAAGCTCCTCTAGCGCTGACGTCCGAGGTTCGATTCCCGTAAGCGAGTGCAGTGAGTGTGTACGCCTGATGAGCCAAGAATTAGGGCGAAACACGTGTCGCGTACTCTTTGCATTATTTGACAGTAAACTATTTTCAACCATTCTATGATCTGCTTCTCACAACTGAAGGCACCGTGGCTGATGTTAGCTGACTTGCTGGACAACCATAAGCGTTACCTAGTAGGTAACCACCCATACAATCAGATTGTGATTCAGACTACGAATGCCATGAATGTAATTACCCCGATCTACATGCTAGAGAAAACCTCAATGAAGAAGAAACAGTGTGTAAGCATACATATTAACACGTGCAATTAAACATGTGCATTTACGGGGTGATTTCTCAGGCTTAAAAGCTCGCCTTTTATTAAAAAGGTAAATGCAAACTGTTTTCATTCTGAAGGGCACAAACCACATTAGATTTCAGCCGTTAAACGCGCAAAAATGTCGGTACACCAGATAAATAAGCACAACATATTATCAGTTGTATTGTATGCTTACAATACATATAGAAATGTGTTAATCGTTAACTAATAGTATGGGATGGTGTTTTTCGACTCAGCTACAGATGCCGATGGAGACCAGAACTGCTTTGAAAAATATGAACGCCTTGGGGCTGATCTGGAAGAAGATAGCGCAGCGCCTTGATTTAAATGAATTCCATGTCTTGGTGGGTTTGCGTAGCTTATTGTCAATATCTTTACACCTGTTTTTAAGACTTATTGACTGAAACGGGCTTTCACGAAAAAAGTTAGGGCTTTGCTACAGGATACACCCTCCACAAGTTAAGGAAATAAAAATAAAGGTATATATTTCTGTTTTATTTAAACCTTTTAAGTTCGTATGCATAGCCCCATTTGGCTGTTTTAGTTTTTTTTTTTTCTTTCTTCAGTAATATTTAATCTCCTTAAAGAAAAACAACATATGCATTTTACTTTTTTTGTATCTCTTTAGTAATATTTTAGTGTAAAAGGATAACAAGAATTTAAACCTTTTATGTTACTTTATAAAGTTATTTTACACAATGTTGAAAAATTAATAAGAAAGCTACATATTTTGGCAGCTGCTGCTTTAATTTTCAATGAAATGAAAAAAGCTCTCCAAGAGAAAACCTCAACGAAGAAGAAACAGTTTGCACTATCTAAAAAGGAGAAACCCTCATTTATAAAGGTTTGCTGCAGATGACTTAACTGAAAATAAATGAATAGTTCCTATGTGTATAATACATATTTATCTATTTTACTTATGCCTTTATTCCAGCAACTTGCAACATCTGAGGTACAATTTGTTACATTACTTTTGTTTTTTGCAGCACAGGCAGGTGAAGTGACATCCTCAGTGTCACACAGTGGTGTCAGTACCAGGATTTGAACTGACAAGCTCCGGGTTTGCTGAAATATTACTGAAGAAAGAAAAAAAAACGAAAATGGGCAAATACGGCTATGCATACAAATGTCCATCCATCCATTATCCAACCCGCTATATCCTAAATACAGGAGCCAATCCCTGCCAACACAGGGCACAAGGCAGGAAACAAACCCCGGGCAAGGTGCCAGCCCACCGCAGGGCGCACACACCCACACACACCCACACACACCCACACACCAGGGACAATTTAGAATCGCCAATGCACCTAACCTGCATGTCTTTGGACTGTGGGAGGAAACTGGAGTACCCGGAGGAAACCCAGACAGACACGGGGAGAATGTTCAAACTCCACGCTGGGAAGCGAACCCAGGTCTCCTAACTGGCACCTTTCATTGCTCCACCATGCCGCCCGCATACAAACTTAAAAGGTTTAAATAAAACAGAAATATATACCTTTATTTTTTACTTCCTTAACTTGTGGAGGGTGTATCCTGTAGCAAAGCCCTAAGTTTTTTCATGAAAGCCCCTTTCAGTCAATAAGCCTTAAAAACAGGTGTAAAGATAAACTTGCAGCACCGCTATTCAATTACACTTGCCTAACGCCTCTCCTAAGGGGACATACTGTGGGATCTGGGCATCAGTCAAAACACCAATCACAGGCCCGATTAGAAAGCGGGAAGCTGTGATTTGTCGTCTCCCTCCCATGTAGCAATCACAGCCCATGTTACAACGCACTATGTATGTATGTATATATGTATATATGTGTATGTGTGTGTGTATGTATGTGTGTATATGTATGTGTATATATATGTTGATATGTGTATATATATATGTATATATATGTGGATGTGTATATGTATATATATATATGTATATATATGTATATGTAGATATGTATATATATATGTATATATGTATATGTATATATATGTTTACATAACCTCTTTAACACACTACTTCTCCGCTGTGAAGCGCGGGTATTTTGCTAGTCAAATATAAAATCATAAATGGATTAGCCCTCCCCTTGCTTGCAGTACTTATAAGTAACTAAACTCCAGAGTATATACAGTAGAGTCTCGCTTATCCAACCTTCGCTTATCCAACATTCTGTATTATCTGACATCCCACCGAAAAAAAAAACCACATCAATCGGCAACAAGAACTGCAAGTTGCGAGTGTGAGCTTAGTCTATTTTTTGTTGCTAACTTCATTTTTTTAGTTAATTTTTTCTGTTGTTTTGTTGTAAAACATGATTACAGTGGATTATGTGGCTGGCCTTCTATGGCGTGCGTGTCTCTCACGCGTATGTGTGTGTGTGTGCGTGCATCTCTCTCGCGCGTGTGTGTGCGTGCGTGCATGCGTCTCTCGCGCATGTGTGTGCGTCTTTCTCGCACGTGTGTGTCTCTCTTTCTCTCGCGCATGTGTGTGCGTGCATGCGTGCGTGTGTGTGTCTCTCTCTCGCGCGTGTGCATGTGTCTCTCTCTCGCGTGTGTGTGCGTGTGTCTCTCTCTCTTGCGCGTGCATGTGTCTGTCTGTGTCTCTGTCTCGCGCTCTCTAACGCTGCACAGGGAAGGCACAGGGAGAGACTGAACATGTGCGGAAATCATCGGTGTGCACAAACCGAAAGGGAAACTGGCTTGTTCCTATACCGAGTGTGTGGTCGTGCACAGAGGCAAAAGTTTGGCGAACTTTTTGGTCATAACCCGATTTGTACATGTTCAGAGATGTTCGTGAACTGAGGTTCCACTGTATTAGGCTCGTAATGTGTAAAATTATAACATAGTTTGACGTTTAATAGGCTTTTTCTTAACACCTCCCATTATCCGACATTTTCGCTTAGCCAACGTTCTGCCGGCCTGTTTATGTCGGATAAGTGAGACTCTACTGTATTGTAATCTCAAGATTCACATCTCTTTAAAATGAAAATGATTACTCAAAGAGTACAAAGTATTTAGTTAAAGTGCACTCAAGAACTGTTATACGCTATCTGCGAATACCAGAGTATTGGTAAATTTTATGCCAGCAAATAAATCAACATATCATATCAATTCAACATATCATGCAATGATTAGGCTGTTCATATTGTTTTCTTACATTACTTGTTTAATTAACTGTAGTAATTTTCATTGGTCACTACCACATTTTTCCCATTTTCTTTTACTTATTTACATTGCATGTATTTTACTCATACTATACACCAATCAGCCACAACATTAAAACCATTGACAGGTGAAGTGATCAACACTGATTATCTCATTACAATGGAACCTGTCAAGGGGTGGAATATATTAGGCCACAAGTGATCAGGCAGTTCTTGAAGGTGATGCATTGGAAGTAGTAAAAAATGGACCAAATTGTAACAGCTAGAAAACCGGGTCAGAGCATCTTCAAAGACAGCAGTTTTGTGAGGTGTTCCAGGTATGCAGTGGTTAGTACCTACCAAAAAGTGGTTCAAGGAAGAACAAGTGGTGGACCAACAACAGTGTCATGGGCGCCCATGGCTCATTGATGCACATGGAGAGCACAGACTAGCCCGTCTAGTCCAAACTGACAGAAGAGCTACTGTAGTACAAATTGCTGAAAAACCTAATAATGGCCATGAGAGAAATGTGTCAGAACACAAACTTAATGCTGGCCATGAGAGGAAGATGTCAGAACACATAGTGCATTGCAGCTTGCTACATGGCCACAGACCAGTCACAGCACTCACACTGACCCTTATCCACCACCAAAGGCACCTACAATAGGCATGTGAGCATCAGAACTTGACCACGGAGTAATTGAAAAGGGTGGCATGGTCTAATGAATCTTGTTTTCTTTTAGATCATATGGACAGCCAGGTGTGTGTGTGTTGATTACCTGGGGAAGAGATGACTGTACGATGCATTATGGGAAGAAAGCAAGACATCAGAGGCAGTGTTTTGCTCTGGGCAATGTTTTGCTGGGGAAACTGGTGGATGTTATCTTGACTTGTATCATCCACCTAAAGACAGATGCAGACCCCATACACCACTTCATGGCAATGGTATTCCCTGATGGACCTCTTTCAGCAGAATAATGTGCACTGCTACACTTTGTTGGAATTGTTTAGGACCAGTTTGAGGAACAAGGTGTTGACCTGGTCTCAAATTCCACAGATCTCAATCCAATTAAGCATCTGTGGGATGTGCTAGAGAAACAAGTCAGATCCAAGGAGGTTCCACTTCACTTCTTATAGGACTTAAAAGGATCTGCTGCTAGAATCCTGGTGTCAGATACAACAGGACACCTTTCAAGGACTCGTGGAGTTCATGCATGTTTTGGTGTCAAGAGGGGGACGTCCAAAATAT
The DNA here is from genome assembly GCF_900747795.2 of Erpetoichthys calabaricus. Taxonomy (NCBI): domain Eukaryota; kingdom Metazoa; phylum Chordata; class Cladistia; order Polypteriformes; family Polypteridae; genus Erpetoichthys; species Erpetoichthys calabaricus. The sequence goes on from NC_041405.2 coordinate 34,528,401, forward strand.
TAGGCAGCTGGTTTTAATGTTGCGGCTGATGGATATATATTTATATTGTAATTGTCTTCTTGCAATTATTACTATTGAGAGATGTGTATCTGCCAAAAATATCATTAAAAATCATTTTAATAATTGTAATTTTATTTATAATTGTCCTATGGCAATTATGAAAGAATCATGCCTACTAATAATACATTATAACAAGAAAATCACTTTTATTTATTGTACCTAATGGCACTCTAAATGGCTGTCCTGTATATTGCTTGTAGCTTTTTATTGATTCTTTCACAGGTAATAAACTCAGAGAAATAAACTATGATATTGGAACATGTTTTTAGCATTGTTTCTTAGTATATTTTAACCTACTTCCTCTTCCTTGACATTTTACTGCTAAGATAAAAAAAAAAAAAAAACTTTCATGACTACGGTTTGGTTAACCAACAATGTTTTTCTGCAGTTGCCTTTTGGTTTAGCAAATCTTTCACTTTCATCATTATAGTCAACATTGTTATACTTTTTATTAACATTTTTAGCCATTTTTTCCCCATATCTTCCACCAAGATCAATTCTTCAGCATCAAACTTTTCTTGTAAGATTATTCCATATTTTAATTGTTCTGTAAATCTGTCATTGAACCTGAGCTGTTATTGCATCTACATATTTGTCACATTTTTTTTTTGTAAGATTAATATGCATCACCCCAAATTCACTAATTTTTTCACATTCTGTCTGTCAGACAAGTTTGGTGCAATCGGCCAAGTACCTCAATTAACCACAGAGCATAATATGCCCGCATCTGTTTGAAGCCCCACACCCAATTATTTATTTAAAAACTTGCCCAACACCACAGACCATTCATTACTGTGCAAGTCAAAAAAAAAATCTGGAACACTAAGAAAATTTTCTGGAAACTCTACAGATTTGTAAGGCTGAAAGGTGCAACAAATCCCAGAATCACTGCAAAGGGTCTGCTGGAGGATTTATCCAACAATGGAGTTATGGTGCACCCTTCCACAGTGCAACAGTTGCTTGCATCACCAGAGTCTCTAAGCAAGAAGCCCTACTTCCGACCTTGTCACAAAAGGCAAAGTATGCAAAGGATCACCTGGACAAGCCATAGTCATTCTGGATGCAAGTGTTTTGGACAGATGAAGTTAACAAGAAACTTTTCAGCCACAATCACCAGAAGTGATTCTGGGAATAAAAGGACAACATTTCTTTAAAAGAACATCTTGCCAACTATTAAACATGCAAGTGGATCCATTATGCTTTGGGGTGATGTCATAGCCAGAACTGCAGCACAGAAATGTTACATACAAAGAGGAATGGATTCCACTCGATATCAGACAATTCTGGATGCAAATGTCATAAAGTCCAAGAAACTCTGGATGAAAAGAGGTTGGCTACCACAACAGGACATAATCAGAAGTATTCATCAAAGTCATGAACTACCTCAAGAAGCATTTGAAATGTCCCACACAGTACTTGTACCTTAACATTACTGAAAATCTGTAAGTAGATCTGAAGCATGTTGTACCTGCAAGAAAGCCTACAAACATCTCTGAACTTGAGGTAATCCACAAGGAAGAATCTGCAAACATTTCCATCTCTAAAATAAAAGGACTCATAGTGGGCTACAAAAAGCATTTGCAGGCTATAACATCCATTACAGTGGGGGTCACTAAGTATTAACAAGGACAACTGCCCAAACTTTGCTCAAGCCACATTTACTGTGTGATTTTTCTTTTCTTCTATGCTTAAGTTCATGGAGTAAAATGCATCACTGCCTTATATGTGGACAAAAGTCTTGTTTGAATGTTTATTTGTCACAGGATATTGTATTTAATACTTTCACTTCAAAAATCAGCAAAATATTCTATTTTCTCAGGGATGCCCAAACTTTTACACAGCACTGTATATGTTTATACAAAATCAATTATAAAAATGAGCATATCTTTAACATTTATTATCAATAATTCATCATGTTTCTTAGTTTGTTAAGACTGACATGATTGTATGGAATGTTGTTTTCTTTAAATATAATTAATAAAATTGTGTTTAAAAAAAAATGCATCACGTTTCTTAAATTCAGATGAATGTAATGAATTCCACAGTTTTCAAAATGCAGCAGTAGGTACAATAGTTAGTGCTGCTATCTAATTGGGCTCATTTACATCTGAGCACTTTTCTAGTGTTTTAGTGGTAGACCAGAATGTTCCAGAACTGCTTGAAAAGTTATTTTCTATTATTTTCAATGACACTATTCACACCTAAACTGTCTTAGCAGCAAGTGGTATAGAAAATTCAGGCATGCAGCAGTTTTCAAGCATTTTTAGCAAAACACTTGTTCTGTTGAAATCAATGGTAGTGTTCATAAAATGCTGGCAAAAGAAAGTAGTCAATTGCACATGTACTTTACAATTAAGTAAGAAACACTAAACAAAAGTTATAAGTATACATTTAGTTTTATTTAGGTGAAAGTTTAGTACAGATGTTTTAACAAATAGGCAGAGGTAGCGCAGAGCTGTTATTTCTGATTCACAGTGCCAACTGGATGGGGTTTGCCTAATCTGCCAATGAATTTTTGGAGTGATCGGTATTATTAGAGTGTGCTTAACTTAGTGAATTAACAATTAATAATAGAAAGTGTCAGTAATACTTATCAATTAAGAAAATAGTTTAGTTCTTTGTGAAGTAAATAACATCCATCCCCTTTTTCGATCCCCAGTCTGAGCCCTTAGGTGAACACTGGTTGGTGAGACACTAAATCACACGGTTTCAAAATATCTTCAGCAAATAACTGAATTGAAACTAAACAGATACTTTAATAATATGCATCTTTTACTGGATTGCACATTCTTTTCTGCTTCACTGTATGACAGAATCCTGAAAAGGATCAGTACATAAAAAAAAAATACTATGTCCAGCACATTTGCCTTACGCCCAGGGTTGCTGCAAAAAGCTTCTTTAAAACACTGAAAAAAATGCTGGAAAAATGCACAAGAAATACCTTTAAAGTGCTTGAAAAAGATCACAAAAGCCTGAAAAACACAAATGCTAAACAAATGCTGGAAATTTACAATGCTCAAGTGTGAATGGGCCCATAGACTTCAGCCCTCTGTAACCTTACAATGGAATAAGTGGGCTCTTGGAATTAAATTAATTTTCAAAGTAAAAGCATAAGACTGCAAGCACCTTCTAGATTAGGAAGCGCTATTTAATCGCTAATGATACATTTTAAGGCAGCATGGTGGTGCAGTTCTAACTGCAACTGCCCCATAGCATTAAGAGTCCAGAACTTGAATCACAGCAATTGCACTCCTTATGTGGAGTTTACAAATTCACCCCAATTATTTTTTTATTTTACTCCAGGTACTCCAATTTTCCTTCCTAATTCATGTTAGGTTGCTTTGTATCATTAACTTGGCTCTGTGTGAGCGAGCATAAGTGTGTGTGTGTGCGTGGCCTGTGATGAACTGCTGCCCCATTCAAAATTTGTAAACTTTTTCAACTTCATTAACATTTAATAAGAAAAATGTTGACTTGTATAAAGCTTCAATATGAGTAATTTTTCATCTGCTTTGTTTCATTTGTATAAACCAGAAGCAAAAGCGAGAGACCTGCCCATTATTTTTAGAGAACACAGCTAATAAATACTGATTAGAAATAGTACACAGAATATTACTCTGTTTTAAAGAAGATGAGTTCAGAAATTTGCCATTGCTTTTCAATGGAAGATTTTGAAATTGCAAACATTTTACATTGTGCCGTAGATGAGATATCTCAATTAAAAATTAACTATCCTGACAAATTTCCTTGAGAAATAAGTGGGCCAAATTTTAACAAAATTGATTAACTGGGAGCAGAGTTCTTTCATGCAGACAGATGTGGCAATTGCAAAAGGTGCTTATTGTACCTAAAAATGACATACAGTACTTACCATTGTGGTAACTTGGCCCCATATTCCTTTTATCTGACACGTTTCATGAACAAACGGTTCCAAAACACCCCCGGCAACTCCACAGCAATCAAACTGTAAATTGAAAAAAGCCGTGAAAAATTACATATTAGCTTCATATGTGTGTTTCTACACAGTTGAATCATTTTGGTTCCATTCTAAGATTGTAAGGCATTGTTGAGCAGGTGGGATCAATAGGGGACATGGTGCCTTCACTGATAGCATTTACTAGGTCTCGGTTTGTACGTTAGACTGATGTGGCAGCCATCTTAGTGTTGTCTGCAGGTTTTCCTTGTCTTTTATTTCGTCTGTTCAACTCAGCATTTTTTGCTTTTATATAAAAACATTATGACTAAAATTACAGAAAGTTATAAAATTCACATTATTGAAAAAAATAAATTATCAATATATCTTAAAATTCCAACCATAAGTTAAACATGGAAAACAGTCACAAAACTGCTCGCCTTCTCATTTCTTACTTTTATAGTCTACTGCTACTGTTTGTTGGTTTGTGACAAGCTTATGTCACACATGTGTCAGAGGGTCACCATCCAGGTTTCTCTCAGGCACATAATACAACCACAAGCTGAGTGTCTGTGTGACTGTATCATCTTCCTTTGCCTCCACAGTGCTGAGAAACCACCCAGTGAGGGCAACTGACTCCGCCCCTTTCTGTCAAGTTAAGTCAAGTTGGGGAGCATGCACTGGTACAGTGCGTTGCTGCCCCCACTACACAACGAAACAACTCGGGATCCCAGTTGGCATCCCCCTAGGCAGACACGCGGTCCAGTCCCACCCTCCGGAAATGACTCTCTATCTGCCGCAGCAAGGTGTTACATGGGCAACCCCTTGGCCTGGTCCAGCCACTCGGGTCCCCAGTAATGAGGATCTTATGAGCTAGATCACCCTTGGGGAAATGTGCCACATGGCTGTAGTGCCGTAACTGACGCTCCCTCACAATGCAGGTAATGTGCCTCATTCGGGACTTCATGAACAACCGCTCATTCGACACAAAGTCAAACCAACGATACCCAAGGATTTTCCAGAGAGACACAGTACCAAAGGAGTCCAGTCTTCATCTCAGGTCACTCTAGAGACTTGGACCTTCGTACTTTTGCATAGATATCGGGAGTGCCACACACCCCTTTCCAGCGACCTCATGACCCCTCATGCTCTCCCAATCCGTCTACTGACTTCATAGGAAGAGTCACCAGAGACATGAATGTCACTGCCAAGGTAAGTAAGCCTCTCAACAAGGTCGACACTCTCTCCGCAAACAGACACACTGCTGATGGCTGTGCCCAAGAGGTCATTAAAGGCCTGGATCTTGGTTTTTATCTAGGACACTCGCAAGCCCAGACACTCAGACTCCTCGCTCAGTCTCTCGAGTGCCCCAATCAGGGCCTCCATTGACTCAGTGAAGATCACAGCATCATCAGCAAAGTCAAGATCCGTGAATCTTTCTTCACCAACAGATGCCCCACAGCCGCTGGACCCCACGACCTTGCCCAACACCCAGTTCATACAAGCATTGAACAAAGTAGGAGCAAGAACACATCCCCGATGAACCCCAGAATCAACTGGGAAAAACATAGAAGTTCTGTCTCCACTCTGCATAGCACTCACAGTATCAGTGTACAGGCTGGCCATGATATCCAGCAACCTCAAGGATGAACCTTCAGGATGTCCCACAGGGCAGCCCTAGGACCATAAAAGCCCAGCCACCCAGGAGGAGGAGTCACTGGTTGACAAGAGAGCAGAAGCCTAGAACAGAACCTATAAAGAAGCCTTCATAGGCATCAGTGTATCTGTTAGAATGCCTGAGGGTAACAAATATTTGTTAATATTCATAGCATCGAGCAATGTTTCATTTTCAGTTATAAATAAATAGGGAAAGCCGAGTAGGCATCCCAACATGTATCATGGCTTTTGACCCATTATTACTTTGAATGACCACACTTGGAATGATTGTTCATTTAGTCCTATTGTACTCTTCCTATCCCTCACTTGTGATGGGATAGTTTATGGATCCACAGGAAGCCATGCCAATGACACAATCATTGTCCAAACAATCAGAAACATCCTTAATTTAGGGAAGTTAAAAAAAAAATAAATGAATGTGTGCAACAAAAGTCTAAATCTAGTGGTATTTAGTTCAAAAGTGGAAGCATAGTAAAAATAAAGTAATAGAATTCAAGAAGGAGTAGTAAGGCATGTACAGTAAATGTACAGGGTGTACAAGGTAGGCAACAGGTAGAAACCATTGTAAGAAACAGAGACTGGCAACTAAGGAGGAAACATGTTATGTTCTCCCAACAGATGCTAGTGAGGTCTCTAAACAGAAAGTGTGTCAGGTCATGATGGGTTATTTGGGGACACAATACCACCTGGTCTAGACAGCTGCAAATTCTCTTGGGACTGAGGAGTTTGAAACTTCCTATTAAAGCTGAAGTTGGAAAGGGTACTGGTCATCATGCTACAGCCAGATATATGGAAGCATGCTGTCCCTAACTCAAAGGTGTGGCGACCTCTTCAGACAGGCTGCAAAGATACCACTTCATAGACCACTGATGTTCATGGGTTACATAGTGTTTATGAATGCATTGAAACCTAGTGCTAAAGACCTAGTGCTAATAACATAAAGAGAGACAAGAGATGAGAAAGGGAGAGCCTTAAAAGTTCTTGTAAGTGGGCAACTGGATGAGTCACCCCACCTGGTAAACCCATATAGGTAGGCCCTTTGTGTCAATACAAGTTTTGTTTCCTTACGTTCACTTTGCCATTATTTTGCATTTACAGAGTTAGTATAAGGTTGCTAGTTCATTTTACAACATGTAAAGTAAATGAAGTGACTGAAGGCCATACAGTGAATGCTTAGAACGCTGCAGAAGTTAAATTTTTTTTGTTTTGATGTGACGATGCGGGTTCCCTCCATGCTCCCATACAGCTTCTGGGAGATCTGAACCCGACACCGTCGGTATTGTCCTAGACAGTGAGGCACAACAAAGCAAGGGGATGGTGCAAAAAGTGCCAAGTGCTTTTATTTAAAATCAACAAACAAAACAGTGTTCAAATAAATAAGTGCAGTGTCTCAAAAATATGTCATTAAATAAATAATCCATTAAAACAGAGGTGAAATCGTGGAGGTTAAAATCCATTAGAAAAAAATCTTTTAAAAACAACGAGGTTAAAACAATGGCTGGAAGCTGTCCTTTTTAAAAATAAATCCCGGTGCATTCTTCTTCTGGTGACTGGTGACTCCCCTGCTTCTCCCATCCAGGCAATGCACCAGGGGAGTCACACTAGCTGCAGCTGACCTGCTCTGCCTGCTGGTCTGGAGGCTTCCCGATCCCTGGCTTCGGTTCTGCTCTTCCCAGACCGAGACTTGGGTTCCCCAGTGACCAGGACGCTCAAACTGGGGCATCCACCTCCCAAGTCTCCTGATTCCCGCTGTCTTCCACGGTGAGCCATCTTCCTTCCAGTCACTCCCGCTCCTCAAAATGCTCAGCAGGAGCAACCACTACCTACTGCCCTAGGTGTCGGCCAAACACCCTGCGAGGGCTCCCTGCACCAATTACAGATGCGGACGACTCCTCACCTGTGCACTTAAGTGAGGACCGCCCGCATCACGAATTCCCCCAGGAACCGCTTCCGGCCACACTACCACTCCCCCTCTCTAAGCTGCGAGTGCGGAGATTATTTATTTAAAAAGTGGCCCTGTTGACTTGAGCTGTAGACCCGCTACACCACAATTGATTACTGAGCACAGTATTCTATGCCACGGTGTGTCTGCAGCAGTCTTCTTCCATGGACTCTGACACACCTACTCACATCAGAATAGTATAACAAAGTCAAAACTGCATGTTAGGGTTGTCCCCATAATCATTTATCACCTGCAACTATCGATAGATCAAAGATGGCATACACAATTTGTCATGTGGCAAATATACTTTAGGAAAATTACCTTCTGAGGTAAATGGAAGATTTGTTGCTTATTACCAATTTTTTTTTGATGAACATCCTCCCACCCGCTAAAGAAAGCTGTATCCTTGTATTAGCTGATGCATTTAAAATGGACTTTCGTTCCATTACTTAATGTATTATGGAATTGTGATATAAAATGTATTAGACTGTATATCTGTTTTTCTAATTGTCCGTTTTTTCTAATTTACAAATGACTTGGCTTCTTGTAGTTTAACTTCTGACTGAATTGGCAATTTAGTTTTCACATATATTTTTGGCAAAAAGAATGAATGGCACTAGAAGAAGCTCTCTGGTCTTTCCTCCCTCTGAGTCTTCTAAAAAAGCTTTGTCTGAAGATCACAGAGCCCCAGGCCTGTCAAGAACTCACAGCCCCCGTCCCCTCCTGTTCTGTTCCCGCACCCCCTGCAGCCAGCCACAATCAACCTGTTGACACGTCAAATGCCAATGCTTACTTATACAGGACATCAGACACAATCTAGTAACTTTGTTATACAAGCTGAGTAGATGGCACATATTACATAATTTACGCAACAGTAATTTGCATTGGGATTAGCATGCTTTACGTGAAAACCTGGCAACTGGGGGAGAAGCAGCAGCCTTCTGCAAGTTTTGCATTCAATAATAAAACACAAATACAGTGAAATACTGCTATCACATGTTTTGTTCACCACAAGCCATCAGAAACGTCCCAGTCTCTATTTCACTCAACCTGAGGTGGTGCACACTAAAGCCAAGTCAGAGGTGTGGCATCCTGATTTTGCTGACACTCACAAGCTACACTGGGTACCTTCAGCGCTGCCCTGTCAGTGTGGTGGACCTGAGTGATTCCATATAGCTACACACATAAGTTCTGGAATGGAAATATAAAAAAATACTTATATAAGGAACATTTGTAATCCTCATTTAACCCTCCTTGTTTTTATTTTGAATTGCAATGTTTGAAATAAATTGCAAATTAGTTTGGACAATTCCTGATAGATATTGCACTACAAATAAGGTCAAAGGGCGATCATTTAAAATTCTTCATGCATTTTATCCAGTAAAATGAGCATCTTCTAAATTATATATAAACAGGGTTATTTGTGTTCTTTTTGTGGTACTGAAGGAGAGTCTGTGGTGCACTGCTTTGTTCACTATATGCTTTCAAAATTATTTTGAACTGATTGCAAAGCTTGTTTTTAAGTAATTTAAGGCAGGGGTCACCAACTCCAGTCCTGGAGGACCACTGTGGCTGCAGGTTTTCATTCTAACCCTTTTCTTAAAGGGTGACCTGTTTTTGCTGCTAATTAAATTCTTTTCAACTAATTTGAATCGACTTGCTCTTGAAGACTCAGACCGCTTGTTTCTTTTTCCTTAATTAGCAGCCAAAGAATAATGATACAAAATGAGCCGAAACAACTGAAAATAAAGAAAGATGAAGGTCTCAGGAATGTCAATCTGCTCAGGTCCCCAAAACATCTTAATACTGTTCTTAGAAAAGAGGAAATCAACAATTTCGGAAATGTCTGTTTATGCACCACAAGAGCAGCAACAAGCCACGGAATTAAAGAATGGGTTTAATTAACGACAAGAATCAACACGTCATTAAGCACCTGGTTGGAGTGAAATTGGTTGGCGTTTGAGGACCTGACTTAGTTGCTTTTCTGTTTGCTCCCTCACTTCACATTTCATTTCTGTCTGGGTGCCATATAAGAGGAACGATGAAGAAATTCAGGGGAATAAATCTTTAAAAAAGCAATTCAAATAAAATTAATTCACAAGACGTTAATTAGCAGCACAAACAAGGCACTCATTAAAAAAAAGGGTTAGAATGAAAACCTGTAGCCACAGTGGTCCTCCAGGACCAGAGTTGGACACCCCTGATTTTGAGGTGTATTTCAAGTTTAAGGATCTTGATATTATATTGTATTATGCAAGATAAATCGTGGAAAAGGAATATTTATTATAACTTTTGTTAATTACTTTAGGTAAAGTTCATATTCATAACACAAATGGTCCAAGAACACTCTCTTTTAGCAGCTTTGAGAAGACTTTCAAATATTACCTTAAGTCTGTGAAAGGTCTACACTAATAACACTGCTCACATACAATATTTTGAGAATACCCAGTGCTGTGGAATTTTTGACTAACCATACCAAAACAGAGATTTGTCCAGAACAACTTGATATTCCAACTGAAGGAAAAAGAAATCTGGAAACTCATTTGTGTAAAGCTAGAAAGGCAATTATTAGCAGACTGAAGGGTTGGAAAATGTGCTAAAGAAATGATAAAAGAAAGTAGGCATAAAGAAAGTAGGATAGCAGTTTACTTGCCTGTTAATCTTAATTTTTTATTAAAACGTCTGTACAACAAAGCAATATCTGGATTAGGTTTTACCAATGGCATTTGATCCAGTTAGAAGGTAATATAAATGCTTGTGGTTTTCATTATAATCTTCCTTCAAGCTGTACATATTTTGGTTTTTGAGTAGTACAGTGGACATCACGTCCGGCTAACGCCTCTCAGATTCAGCAGATGGGATCTGCTCCTTTTGTCTTTTATGGGATTTTCTCAAGGTAATCATATTTTATTGAGGATCCTAAAATTTTATTTTAGCTTAACTGGCTTCCATAAATATGTCAAGTGTTGCGTATACATGAACTTGTTCTGCATTGGAATGGCACCCAGTCGTCTGATTAGTTTCTACCTTACACCTTCTCTAGTGCTAAAGCGAAGTGTATGTTTTTTTTTTGTATTTCTCCTACATCATGGAAGTGATTGTGTCATAACTTCCCATAAATTTGTTATGGAGTTACAGTATGAGTCTGCAAGGAGAGGGCATTTGAACAGAGTTTTCCATTACATATGTAAACTCATCATGCTCCATAAAAGCATGGAGCACTCAATAAAGGAAACATTTATTATTTACAACTCTGCCAAAAATTATGGAATCTCTACTCTTGGAGGATGTTCATTCAGCTGTTTGTCTTTGATGCAAAATTAAAAAAAACAAATCACAGATATGACACAAAACTTTTATTTAACAGGTGATCATTCTGGCACTGTATAACATACCTCAAAAAATTAAATGAATTTGCAATTAATGGCATATTTTTTGTTCAGTCTAAGTAGAAGTGTTTTCTTCAGGCATTCATATTTATATGTTTCATTGGAATGGCACCAAACAAAAGCTCCAGCATCATCTCCTTGGCCAATGAAGATTTGTGATTCATCACTGAATTTTACTTTTATCCAATCATTCACAGTCCATGACTGATTCTCTTTAGCCCACTGTAACCTTGTTTTCTTCTGTTTAGATGTTAATGATGGTTTATGTTTGGTTTTTCTGTATTAAAATGCCATTTCCTTCAGCCGATTTCTTACAGTTCAGTCGCAAACATTGACTCCTGTTGTTGTCCATTTGCTTTTCATTTTCTTTTGTTGTGCATTTTCTGTTTTCCAGGCATATTGCTTTGAGATCTTCTTCCCCATCTCCCTGTATATTTCCATTTTCCAGCTTTCCCATTTTGTTTGTACTTGCTCCAAATTTTAAACACACCCAACATCTTTGCCACACTCTGTGTTGAATTTCATTCTTGAAGGAGTTTTATAATCCTTTCCATTATTTCAAATGACAGCTTGTTGGGACCATGTTTCCTGTCATGAAGCCTGGTGCAACATCTCATTAAGGTCTGCAAGCACTCATTGGCCTATTAGACTTGTACAGGGATTTGTTTTAGAAATGCAAATTACCAAGTGATTTCATTCCTCTACTTGTTCTGAAAAAAATTGTGGCATTAATTACATCAATTTAATTTAATTTTAATGCGTGTTTTACAATGCCAGAATGTTCAGCTGTTAAATAAAACAGTTTTGTGTCATATCTGTGATTCATTTTTTTGCAATAAAGTAAAACAGCTCAATGAACATCCTCAAAGAGTAGCAATTCCATAATTTTTACCAGGGGCTATAGTAGTAAATAATATGGTGACAAATGTTTTGTTTGTAAACACAGATTACATCTTATTATACTGTGAGATAATTTTTTTTAAAGTCAAACAATATCAATGAGGTAAGATTGAACATTTTTTTTTACATTTGAATATACATTATGTTACAATATATACTGTAAATGAATTATTACCCTACTAGAAATGTAAAGTTTTTATAGCTTGAAAAATAAAACACAAAAAATCCATATAACCTACCATATTGTGGAACAACTTGAGAGTGATAGCCAGACTGAGGTCTCTGGTGTTCAAATATTTTAAATAGACCACTGTGTAAATTTCTCCAAGATTTTCAGCAACCTGTTAATAAGGAAAAAAAAAAGAAGTTAGTAATTATACTAATATAAAATGCCATTTTGAAGCACACTATGTTTTGTAATTAAATCTAGGGTATAAGCTAGTGAAATGTTAGGTGAAAGTTTATGCTACAAAATATTTTTTCAGATGGTATAATAAAGCCGTTATCCTGTTAATCAAGCTCTAACTTCAATTGTTCAAATTCAGCCGTTTTTTGCTGCAATTTTACAAACAAGAATTTTCATACTACAATCTGGGATGTTACAAACATCAAGGCATAAATATATAAAATAATTACACCTTTATGTAAAAATACAGAAGCAGCAGGCTATCTTTTGCAGTACCCGTGTTTAAAAACAGCATGTATAACACCTTTCTTTATGCCAATGAATTCTCTCGTGCTCTCTTTCAACAGGTGTTTCTAGTGTGAGATTTACTTCTATAAATGTGCAACCAGGGTAGCTTTCTTTCTCCTAGCACTGCTACATGTGTGGTATAAAATCTTTTGATGTACTGGACTAAAAATAAAAAATAATTGCACAGTGTAACTAACAGTGGCTTAATTACAATCTGAAAAATAAACGACTAGAAAAAAAGTTCTGGCTGTTGAACATTCAATAGTAACTGTCCAAATGTTGTATTTATAAGTGCCCTGTTTTTCCTATTGTTCTCCCAATCATATAGTAAAACATGTATGTGCATGTACTCCTTTTAAGACAGACCCTGGAAGTACTTCCGTTATTTGGGTAAAGTCCAGTGGAGGTACGTCTGGGTCAGGCAGAAGTGTCATAAAGTAGAGATGGCAGAGCAGGGCTTAGACTACAATTCCCAGCCTGCCTCATGTTCTTGAAAATGGGAGCAGTGACACATGGATCATGCCCTCTATCGTGTTGGAGGGAGTATATATTCCAAACAGGATAACTCCCCCAGTCCTTCTATTATTCCAAAATCCAAAGTGGTCAGGACACCAGTACATTGCTGTCCTTCCACTCTACCATCTTTCCTGGCATGGGGCTACCTTTCCTCCTGGATGGAATATTGTACAATCCCATATGACACTTACATACTGAATTGTGTTACACGCAGGAATGCTGAGTCTCTTATAAAGATGTATTTTAGGTTAACACAGTGGTGTAATAACAGAGGCGGAATGCTTGTTTAACCAGTCTTTTCCCCTTTATAGAATGGAAGAACAGTTGCCTAAAGAGATATAACGTTATTTCCTCCTCAAACTCCACCACTTTTGCTCAACCAGGGAAAAAGCCATTAGGACATCTTGGGAGCCATTAATGATGAACAGCATGGAGAGAGAGAGATACATCTTTTATTTTCAGTTTTTTTTTTAATCTTTTGCAAAACCTCATAATAAATAGGGATCTCCAGGCTGGAGCCCCACACTTTTCTTATCTTCCATGTCCTTACTTTTTACAAAATACACATGTTCAAGCCAAAATACACTAAATATTACATACGGTGCAGCAAAAGCAGCATGCCATTTACATGAATACTATTATTATATACTAGCAGATGTGATATGCTCTAAAAGGAAGAAAATACCCTAAATGCATTTCAAACTGCTTCTTTTAAAAACACTTGCCCATAAAACTCTGTAATTACTATATATTTTTTGAAACAAACCAAAAGCCTTGCTAAAGATATACAGTAGTATTTACTCAGTGATGGATATAGTAATCCCTCGCTATATCGCGCTTCGACTTTCGCGGCTTCACTCTATCGCGGATTTTAAATGTAAGCATATTTAAGTATATATTTTTTGCTGGTTCGCGGATTTCTGCGGACAATGGGTCTTTTAATTTCTGGTACATGCTTCCTCAGTTGGTTTGCCCAGTTAATTTCATACAAGGGATGCTATTGGCAGATGGCTGAGAAGCTACCCAACCAGAGCGCGTATTACGTATTAAATAAAACTCCTCAAATATATTGTGAGCACGGGGGCTGTTCGCACCCCTAGAGGATACGGCCGCTCCTCAAAAACCGCTGAAAGATTACCTTCACATTGCACACTTTCTTGCAGCTGCTTTGTCCGGCGGTGCTTCGCATACTTAAAAGCCAAACAGCCCTATTGATTTTTGATTGTTTGCTTTTCTCTCTCTCTCTCTGACATTCTCTGCTCCTAACGCGCACTCCTTTGAAGAGGAAGATATGTTTCCATTCTTTTAATTGTGAGAAGGAACTGTCATCTCTGTCTTGTCATGGAGCACAGTTTAAACTTTTGAAAAAGAGACAAATGTTTGTTTGCAGTGTTTGAATAACGTTCCTGCCTCTCTACAACCTCCTGTGTTTCTGTGCAAATCTGTGACCCAAGCACGACAATATAAAAATAACCATATAAACATATGGTTTCTACTTCACGGATTTTCACCTTTCGCGGGGGGGTTCTGGAACGCAACCCCCGTGATCGAGGAGGGATTACTATACCTCTGAAGAGTGGTGGAAGTTTTCTGAGTTCTACTATAAGAAAGTGAAATGCTTCTGGCACACAAAGTGATTCAGAATCAACATTCTTCAGTTAAAGAAAATTGGTTCATCAAAGGTTAGACACCATGAGCATGGTGAATGTTGAAGGAAAAAGCTGTGGAGTTCAAAACTATCAGAGTGAGTAGTTAGGAGCAACACCAGTCCATAAAGAATTTGAACCAACTGTTAGATTTACTAAATGTCAGGCACACATGTATTATTTCATATTATTCCACTTACTGGAAAACTCAAAGGAAACTCTGAATCGAGATCCAATGCAATGGACTGACAATGGTTTGTTAACAGTAGAAATAACTATGACAGCCCTCTTCTCCACACATATATTAGCAATGCCAGTCTGTATCCAGCAGGGGGCGTACACTGCCTGGGAATGGGGTTGTTAGCGACTGCAGCCTTTACTAAACCATATATATATAATATCTTTCCCTAGTGGTACAGCAGTGATTCTAAAATGAAGAAAGAATCAGTAACACTAATGGAAGATTATACTTAACTTCTGTTTAATATTGGTTGAACACTCACAATAAAATAATAGTCAAAGGAGAGGTATACTTGGCCAAAGCAGATGCAGTGGGGGTTTCCTGCAATTAGTGGTCGTCCAACATCGAGACAGAGTGTGGGAAAGCATTTATGTCCTAGGCACGGGCAGGAGCAATGTCTTCCATCCTTCAGTAGGTGAGCTCTGGGGTTTTGTGCAATTGTCCAAGTTTTAATGCTTTCTCTTTGGACAACCAACCTCCAAAACATGGGTAGGTTACTGCAGAGGTTGCTTTCTTGGCAAGCCCTAATTTAGTTGACAGTGACCCTGGCGACCCTGTCCATAATATTAATCAAGACGAGATAAGGCACAGTAGCACTTCAGCATTGTGTAACACTTGACTCATCTTGTCTCCCTGTCAGATTCACCCTTTCAGTTGGATTCTCATTGTAAATGAAACAATGTGTATGAATAACCCTCACAGATCACAATGGCGTACTTAAAACCTTTGCCAACACAGCCATATAAAAAATGTTTCCTTTGCCCTTGCAACATGGGGAACGTCTCCATCCCATTGGACATTTTAGCAGAGAACATGCTTGTGGAAAAAGAAGGTTAACACCATGCCTCACTCAAATGATATCAGTTAGAGAATAATTGTCACACAATCATTTGTGGGCTTTGTAGTTAGAGCAGTTCACACAAACCCTCAACCATTAAGACTATGATGGAAGGAAAGTTTTGGAGTATAAATTCATCTTGAACACCTTGTTGACAAACAACTCTGGACAACACATTTTACTTCCTGACAAATTTTTGGCAATAATTATAAATTGCTTCAAGCTAAACACAGATATAATTTCAAACTGACTGTATCACATGAGAATTTCTGAGAAACATGAAATTAACCTTTATTAAATTTAGCATGTTTAATGGCTTAATAATGCATTAGATGGCATTAATTGCTTAATGATGTATTAGACCAATTATGCTAAAAATCTTTTGCTGCTAATTTTCATTTGTACTCGGCATGTGATGCTTCTCGTTTAAGTGTCTAACAATAGATATTGTTATGCTTTGATGGATTCCACTTGCTTTGAAATGGTGTTTTAAATGTTGCAATGTCTTTACGAAACTGTTCACCATGTTCATCACTGTCTACAGGGAAGTGTGAATGCAGAAATATTAATCTTTAGCGACATATTGAACTTCATGGTTTTGTTTATGCCTAAAGCAGGTAGTCAACCAGCTGTATGTAGTTTGGTACTCTGTGGCTGCCAGGAAATTCTTAACATCTTTGAATGCCATCCATGCTATCTCCTCTGGCCCTAATAGCAGATCTTCAAACCACTTGTCATTGAAGATGTGTCTGATTTGTGGACCAACAAAAATGCCTTCCTAAATCTTGGTATTTATTCATGGAAGCATCTGTCTCAAATATCAAAATCCTTCACTTTCCATTTTCATTGCTTTCAATAATTTGTCATTAGTCCAAGTTTTACATGAACTAGAGGAAATAGTATCTTTTTTGGGTTGTCAAGTGGACTATCATACTTTTCTTCCCTAGCACCTAAACCTTAAAGAGCGTTCCGTTGTTTTTAATGTAATGAGTCTCTTTAGCATAGCTGTCTCATTTGCAAACAAAACAACAGTACTTGGTGTATTTGAGCTGCATTCCTAGTATTACCACAGATGTTCCACTTTAGTGGTTGTACTGTATGAAATTATGATAATAGGCAATTACAATTGTTCCAATCTCTCTATTAAGATGTAATAGACATTTAGGCAGCTAAACTTTCCCTTTATCAATTTAGAATGTTAGAGGCTGGCTTAACACGGGGTGTACAAATCTCCAGTTTTTTAATAAACAGCAGGTGAGAAACTACAAAGTAAAAAACAAATTATTTCCAGTACATAACTCAAAGGCATGTGAAACAGTAGAATTGAACCATTATGGTTGCATACATGTCAGAGGGGGACATTTTTTTGATTTCTTGGGTAATCCCGTTACTGATTATTGTCATGGCTGTCTGCAGGATGTAGGTATTCGCTGTCTTGGAAAGGAGTCACCAAAGTTTTGGCTGGTTAAGTACACAAACAATACATATAATATATAATAACATAACTGCTCCTTCTTTGGAGAATGTTTGTATTTACCTGACTTGGAAATTGCATGTCTGACAATATTGGTTTCTAATCAACATATCTGTACTCATTCATGGTTGGTAACAATACATTTTGTTAACTTGTGTTTTCATTAATTGTTAAACCCAAGAAATTTAGATGTGCCATTGTTTAAACCGATTGTCCAGGACTGACAACGGCAGGAACTGAAGAAGATTTAAGCTTCTGGGCAGGAGAAGGCAGGAGGAGGGACAGTCCACTGAAAACGCTGCCAAGACACTCGGACAGAGCACAGGGGCTCGCAGGCAGATGAGGGTATGTGGCTGGCATGACGTGAGGCACAAGGACGGCAACATTTACTTCCAGGGAGGAAGAGACAGCTCCACAAGAAGACACCGGTTGTGGATCCAGCAAGAGAGGGAAGCCGCATGAAAGGACTGAGCAAAGCTGGCAGGCGAGAAATGAGGTGTGCCTAGATCACAGCAACACAAGGCGCCCAGAGTGGAAAAAAAGGAACGACGAAGAGACGCTGACAGGGATTCCATGATTTTGGAAAAACTTCTGTTGAGAAACAAGTGTCCAGTGAACAGAGTGCATCCATGGACAGTTGGACGATTAGTTGTTGGGGTAACACAGTGTGCAAACCGGACTCTGCACCACTAAAGGTTGTATCCTCCAATCCTTGTTTTTAATCACTTTTACAGTGTGGACTGTGTGCTTTCCTTTTTAAAAAAAGAATTTTGTTCCTGATATTGTTAGATTTTTTTAAGTTCATTTATCTTTTTAGTGCACTTTATATTGTCTTGTGTAATAGAAGTTACTGTTGCTTTTCCTGAAATTACTGTTGTGTCTTTCATTGTGTGTTTACTCACCGCCCAATTTAAAGAAACCTGTGTGCTATTATCAATAAATTTCAAGAGTTCCCCGTCTCTTAATAAAACTGGGTGGCGTAGTTGGATATTTTAATGGTGTCTAAGTTAGATTACCTGTAAGTGTGACCAGACACGTGTCACATACACATTTGATTGGCAAATGAACGGCAGGATATAAATAACAAATGGTCTTGGTAAATGGATTTAAACATATGAATGGCAATACATAATGGTAAGTTTTACATATACAAACTTACCAACTATGCTATTTAAGTCTTAAATAGACAGGAGGAAACAGGGTGAGTAAAGAAGACATGTGGTGGCAGCAGACACAGCTAATTTGACTGGGAAAGCTCCACTGAAAGGCAACACAAAAAGGGTAAACATAATAGGGCACATGTACTTAGAACACTGAACAAAATATTATGATACAATAGGAAAAAATAATAGCTGAAACACTCATTTTGCCCATTTTGCAATCATGATAGCAATAAAATAGCATGTGACAAGAGAATTAAAGGTGATTTTTGTGATCAGCAGGGTAAAATCCAAAGGATACACTCAGTAAGTGTTCAGGAAACAAAATCTCTGCTGTCCAGTACAACAGAGCACGATCCATTCATTACAGAGGCAAATAATGGAATTGTAAACGGACCTGAACCGCTCTCAAGGATGTCTCATGAACAGCCATATAACTATACCAATGGCACAGATATGTTTGTGTCTAAAAATGAAGGAGACTCCACTACCAGAGAGGAAAAATAAATCTGATGATGTACCACATCAAAACATGGGCAGTGGTAGACTAGTCCTGTAAAAATGAATACTGGGTGCACTGTAGAGGGCGTTCTAGCAGTGTGATGCTAAATGTGACCTGACAACATACTGTATACCAACAGAGACTAAAGAAACAGTAAAGCACTAAGAACTAATTAAAGAAAAAATGACCGTAGTTCTTATTAGTTCTTAGCAGTAGCTAAGATAAAATCATGACAGAAAAAAATGATCTGATGCAAGCAGTGGGTAATGCAGCATTAGACCATCCTGCTAAACAATCTTCTACATGTAAACAAAAAGTACCAGCAGACTCTGTAGTCTCAAAGGAAGTCACAGTATAACCGCATTCACAAAACACTCTTGCTGCAGATGCAGCCACAAAAGCTGTAGAACTTTCCATTGATGTAAGGCTGGAAGATTTAAAGGTTGAAGAAGAAACAACAATAAAGACAAGTTGTAATATAAACCAAGCATGATACAGATACCACCGTCAATTATGCAGATTTTAAAGTCAGGGTGCATTGATTAAGTCACTCAAGCTGCATGGGGACATTAAACAGGTTAAGGTGAGACTGGTAGTTCTTCCACAATGGTGGCGTGAAAGCTAACTTTTGTCATAGGTGTGTTTATTGCAAAAATGTTAATACTGGAAAAGCCATTACACTTAATATTGGAGATGATGTGCCATAGACCTCCACATGATTGACTCCATAGGCCAATTGACAAAGGAGAAATGCTTCGAGCACTGACAACAGTTTACAAATTCTCATACTGATGTTGTAGCACATTCGTAAATATCTACAACCACAAAAGAGGTTGTTTTAAGCATCAGAAAATGATATCACTGTGAGGAAAACTTCTAAAAATTGATTCAGACCAAAAGACATTTTACAGGCAAAGTCCACAAGACAAATAGTTTAACTATAGAATTAAATAAATGTTTTACATTATGTACCACCTGCAAATACTGTAATGGTAAAGAGAAATAGCAGGTGTGGTTAAAATGCTCATCCATCCATCCATTATCCAACCCGCTATATCCCAACTACAGGGTCACGGGGGTCTGCTGGAGCCAATCCCAACCAACACAGGGCATTAGGCAGGAAACAAAATCCGGGCAGGGTGCCAGCCCACCGCAGGTGGTTAAAATGTAAAACTGAAAACTTGAAGAATAGTGACAATATGATATTTTCTGACCTTGTTCATGTAAGGGGTACTCCAATCAAGTCAACAGGGCTAAACGTTTATGAATGGCAATGTCATGAAATTGACACCCTTTCAGAAAATATTGTGATAACATGGCATTGACACAACGTGCAGTGATAAGCTGTGTGGTACAGGTAGCACAGCAATTCAACCAGTTTAAAGAATGCAAGAAACTTTGCATAAGGAGAAAGTAAGAATAGAACAACAGTTAAGGCATCCAACCAGGGAGAAATGACCAGTGGAGCAAAAATAAGCAGCAGAGTAAAGTGGCAAGGCCAGACACAAAGATGAAAATTTGCATTAATATTGAAAAGTCGTGCTGTGATCTAATAATAAATTACAAGCAATACAAACAAAAATGCCTGTGATGTGCACTTCCTGATACAGTGTTGTCATCATTGAAATCCACAAAATGTTTTAACTGGGGCAACCTAATGCACCTGTAGCTGTCTGAGTTATTAATAAGGGACATGTTATTTTTTCCAGAAGGAGTTAAATGTGTTTGGAAGAGGAATCCACACACACGTGCCACCAACATTAAACAGATTATACCCAGAACCAGGGCCGGATTTTCCTATAGGCTAACTAGGCTTCAGCCTAGGGCCTCAAGATCAAGAGGGGCCTACCTTCAAATTGTTAGCAAAATTAAAATTACACTATTCTAAAAACAGTGAACACTAAAACACTGAACCGAAAATAAGGAGAAATTCTACGCATATGACTAATAAACAAACATAAAAATGTATTGGTTAAGATCAACACGTTAAATTTTCCACATAGGTTAGTACCAATCACAACATGTTTCATTTAACATATTGATATATATCACAGTAATGATGTATTTTATTATCTCTCATGTAATTTATAAACTTAAAAATGGAAGGTGAAAGGGCCTCATAAGTGGAATAGCCTAGGGCCTCTTTTCATATAAATCCGGCCCTGCCCAGAACAGTTGGAGCCATGTAAAGCCATACAAATCCATATTCTCAGATGCCATCAATGCGATAGTGTTAATCGATACTGAAACCCCAATGTGTCTACAAGATTCCAGTTACGGGCCTGGGTGTCCAGCAAGATAGGGATGAACTCCAAAGCATGCAATGCCCATTGTGACATTGACTCAGTACAACCCTCTACATGTGAAGAGAATATTTTATGTACACTAAACATACTTCTGGGTGCAATGTAGACAGCTTTTTACAGAAGCTCTGTGTTCTCCCTCTTTTCTCATTATTTGTAGTTAAAAAGTTAGTATATTTTGATAAAGTATTTTTTAACAGTTATTCATGTTAAGATTAGATGTGATCTGAAGGCTACCTGAAGTCTGCAACATCTGAAAATGTAAGAGACTGTGAGGAATGTAAAGTGGGATGAGTAACATTTAAAAGACATAAATCGTTTGCAACTAGTGCAGAATGCAGCTGCTAGAATCCTAACTAGGAAAAGAAAATCCGAGCACATTTTTCCAGTTCTGATGTCACTACACTGGTTACCTGTGTCATTCAGGAATGACTTTAAAATTCTGCTTATGGTTTATAAAGCCTTAAATAATCTCGCCCCATCTTATATATGTCTGACGTCTTATATTCCAAATTGTAACCTCAGATCCTCGACTGAGTGTCTCCTTAGAATTCCAAGAGCAAAACTTAAAAGAAGTGGTGAGGCGGCCTTCTGCTGTTATGCACCTAAAATCTGGAATAGCCTGCCAGTAGGAATTCACCAGGCTAATACAGTGGAGCACTTTAAAAAACTGCTGAAAACACATTATTTTAACATGGCCTTCTCATAACTTCACTGTAATTTAAATCCTGATACTCTGTATAGCCAATTCATTATAATAACTATTCATGGTGGCTCTAAAATCTGTACTAACCCCTACTCTCTCTTCTGTTTCCTTTTCCGGTGTTCTTTTGGTGGTGGCTTGTTCCACCACCATCTACCCAAAGCACCATGATGTTCCAACAATGATGGATGGATTAAAAGCCAGAAGTCTGTATGACCATCAGCATCAAGTGACTCCATGAGAACCCTAACTACAAAGAGGACTGTTTCATGTATGTTAGGTAGAATGCCCAGAGGGGACTGGGCGGTCTCGTGGCCTGGAACCCCTGCAGATTTTTTTTTTTTTTTTTTTCTGTCCACCCTGGCCATTGGACCTTACTCCTTTTCTATGTTAACTAATGTTGTCTTATTTAAATTTATCCATCCATCCATTTTCCAACCCGCTGAATCTGAACACAGGGTCACGGGAGTCTGCTGGAGCCAATCCCAGCTAACACAGGGCACAAGGCAGGAACCAATCCTGGGCAGGGTGCCAACCCACCGCAGGACACACACAAACACGCCCACACACCAAGCACACACTAGGGCCAATTTAGAATCACCAATCCACCTAACCTGCATGTCTTTGGACTGTGGGAGGAAACCGGAGCGCCCGGAGGAAACCCACGCAGACACGGGGAGAACATGCAAACTCCACGCAGGGAGGACCCGGGAAGCGAACCCAGGTCCCCAGATCTCCCAACTGCGAGGCAGCAGCGCTACCCACTGCACCACCGTGCCGCCCTATTTTAATTTATTTTGTCTTTTATTTTTTCTTTTCTTCATTATGTAAAGCACTTTGAGATACTTTTTGTATGAAAATGTGCTATATAAATAAATGTTGTTATTGTTGTTGTTAACATTTTTCTATAGTCAACTGGTAGCTGGGGCAGCTTATCTGAAAATTAAAATAAAAGTAAGGTGAAAAGGTTTGCCTCTATGTAATGATAAATAAATTTGTCCTGAATTATATTTATATTTTTTGCTCCACAAACAGTGACTAAGCAACAAAAATGATTCACTCAGTTACCAACACTCTAACAATGAATGACAAAATGACAAACATATGCTCATGTTCCATTTGTGACCACAACAAGCTGGACCAGCATGATTTAAATGTTAAATGCCTTTGAATGTAAACCTGTGGCACAACTGAGCAGATATGATCACAATCTGATCCGTTATACTCCCACATACAAGCCTGTTATTAAGTTAGCAACAGCATTCTTATTATCCAAACAAGGAGATCTTGTGTGTGTTTTGGGAGGGGGTGTTGTTGTTTGTTAAAATATTTATCTTTTTCTTCAGCTTCTATAAAGTGCTTATTTCCCCCTGGGGACAAATTATGTAAATTTACTTACCTGCTGGCACATTAACACTGAGCAAGTTCATCCAAACAAATTACTCAGCAGAAGTGTGTCAAGAAATGTGACTGGGGCTCATTTATACCAACGGCAATACGTCTGCGTAACGCCTCACTGAGACTGCCAACTCAGAAGTTTTTATTCTTTTGAATTTTCTTGCTTTATATTCATTCTGGTGCATACAGACCAGTGTGTGTGTGTGTGTGTGTGTGTGTGTGTATATATATATATATATATATATATATATATATATATATATATATATATATATATATATGTATATATATATATATGTATATATATATATATATATATATATATATATATATATATATATATATATATATATATATATATATATATATATATATATATATATAATTATTAATTTACCTATCTATGTATTTATTTATTTAAGTATTTAAAGAGCATCTGTAAAAAGCCACATTTCCAACTGGGGACAAATAAAGTTCTTTCTTTCTTTCTTTCTTTCTTTCTTTCTTTCTTTCTTTCTTTCTTTCTTTCTTTCTTTCTTTCTTTCTTTCTTTCTTTCTTTCTTTCTTTCTTTCTTTCTTTCTTTCTTTCTTTCTAACAGATGCCATTTACATTTGGTTCCATACATATTAACATTAAAGTAGTTGCTGTAGATATCTGATAGGACTGATAATCTAATAAAGTGTTTGAAGTAATATTTCAGGTAATGTTCCTCAGCCTAAATAAAAAATCTATCCTGAAAAAGCAAATCCTAGCAAATTAATGTTAATTTTAAATTCATGTAAGTATTTGCTTACAGTTTTTCACTTTCTCACATCAGGAATGTCATGCTCCTCATTCTTAATGCAGTTATCAGATCATTGGTGGATGAGGAACTATAAATGAAGAAGGTGGTACCATGAACCACCAAGGCTTAACGAGAGGACAAATGATTTATTATGACCTCTGAGTTACAGATCGACCTAGCGACAAATTAGCAAGATGTAATTTAGTCAGTCTTGACATACTACAAAATTACAAGTCTAGAAAATTTTGTAGGCCTGAAGGGACCTCAACATTGAGGAATACATAAGCTTAAATACTCAGCTAATGATCACCTGATTGTCTCCCTGGACACAATGTACATGCACAGACTAACAGTGTTCTTCTCTTGCTCCACGTGTGATACATCTTAACCATCATTTTTAAATTACATTATGTGTTTGATATAGTAAACTGTTTTCTAGTAAATAATTCTAGACATCTTTATCGTATTGATCTTACTATTCACAAACTCACAGTTCTTGCCTTTACTGCTCATTATCCATTTTTTAAAATTTTATTCTTATATCTCATATACTATAAAAATAGTATGTTTTATATATTTTGTGGGGTAATTAAATGTTCTAAATTTTGTAAAGTGTGTTCCTTTGCTCTTACTTCCACTTTTTTGCTATGTAGGAATTGACAATTTGTGTAGTATTACAGACAAAGGTGCAATGCACAAATAAATTAAAATTACATTAACCACTGTAAGGTGACTGTTATAAATTACAATCCAGAGAAAATTCACATATGAAACTATTTTGACTTAGGAAAACATTTAACACAACTTTCTTCAACTGTGAGATATGGTTGGGTGTACTTACTGTGTTTTTTAAAATGAAAGCAAGAATTCCACCTACAAATACTTTTGCCAAGAGAAATCCCAAAAATAATCCCGCCTGTAAAAAACAAATCTATAATTAGAAACTGCAATAAGTGAAAGAAATTGTACCAAACCGCTGAATCCAAAACTGCATTAATCTTATTAATACTTAACTAGTAAAATACATGGCATTTATTATATTTCTGACACATTTATCCAAGGCAGATTATAACATCTGAGATACAATTGGTTACAATACTTTTGTTTTACCAGTTGGAACACAGGCAGGTGAAATGACTTGAGCATGGGAAAGGAGATATATATATAAAATGCATTATTATTATTATCATGGTCACAGTATCAGTAGCAGGATTTGAATCTACAACTTCAGGGTTCAATGTCTTAACCAGTATGTCACACTGCCTGCCATGGAACATCAAGTAATGTTTCTATATCACAACACCCAGACTATGACCCAATTAGTGACTTGGCTGCCTTCTCTCTTTGGAATATTTACAGTTTTACCACTCTCAAGTGAGATTAAACCTCCCACTAATTCTCACTGAGCTTTGAGTTTTATTTAAAAAAATACACACACTTATTATATATATAAAAACATACAAAATACATATACATATATACACATATGTATACATACATATATACACATGTATACAGTGAATCCGGAAAGTATTCACAGTGCATCACTTTTTCCACATTTTGTTATGTTACAGCCTTATTCCAAAATGGATTAAATTCATTTTTTTCCTCAGAATTCTACACACAACATCCCATAATGACAACGTGAAAAAAGTTTACTTGAGATTTTTGCAAATTTATTAAAAATAAAAAAATTGAGAAAGCACATGTACATAAGTATTCACAGCCTTTGACATGAAGCTCAAACTTCAGCTCAGGTGCATCCTGTTTCCCCTGATCACCCTTGAGATGTTTCTGCAGCTTCATTGGAGTCCACCTGTGGTAAATTCAGTTGATTGGACATGATTTGGAAAGTAGACCTCCGAGACAGGATTGTCTCGAGGCGCAAATCTGGGGAAGGTTACAGAAAAATTTCTGCTGCTTTGAAGGGCCCGATGAGCACAGTGGCCTCCATCATCCATAAGTGGAAGAAGTTCAAAACCACCAGGACTTTTCCTAGAGCTGGCCGGCCATCTAAACTGAGCGATCGGGGAAGAAGGGCCTTAGTCAGGGAGGTGACCAAGAACCCAATGGTCACTTTGTCAGAGCTCCAGAGGTCCTCTGTGGAGAGAGGAGAACCTTCCAGAAGGACAACCATCTCTGCAGCAATCCACCAATCAGTCCTGTATGGTAAAGTGGCCAGATGGAAGCCACTCCTTAGTAAAAGGCACATGGCAGCCTGCCTAGAGTTTGCCAAAAGGCATCTGAAGGACTCTCAGACCATGAGAAAGAAAATTCTCTGGTCTGATGAGACAAATATTGAACTCTTTGGTGTGAATACCAGGTGTCACGTTTGGAGGAAACCAGGCACCACTCATCACCAGGCCAATACCATCCCTACAGTGAAGCATGGTGCTGGCAACATCATGCTGTGGGGTTGTTTTTCAGCAGCAGGAACTGGGAGACTAGTCAGGATAAAGGGAAAGATGACTGCAGCAATGTACAGAGACATCCTGGATGAAAACCTGCTCCATGCAACGGTTCATCTTTCAGCAAGACAACGGCCCTAAGCACACAGCCAAGATATCAAAGGAGTGGCTTCATGACAACTCTGTGAATGTCCTTGAGTGGCCCAGCCAGAGCCCAGACTTGAATCCGATTGAACATCTCTGGAGAGATCTTAAAATGGCTCTGCACCGACGTTTCCCATCCAACCTGATGGAGCCTGAGAGGTGCTGCAAAGAGGAATGGGCGAAACTGGCCAAGGATAGGTGTGCCAAGCTTGTGGCATCATATTCAAAAAGACTTGAGGCTGTAATTGCTTCCAAAGGTGCATCGACAAAGTATTGAGCAAAGGCTATGAATACTTACTGTACATTTTTATTTTTAATAAATTTGCAAAAACCTCAAGTAAACTTTTTTCACGTTGTCATTATGGGGTGTTGTGTGTAGAATTCTGAGGAAAAAAATGAATTTAATCCATTTTGGAATAAGGCTGTAACATAACAAAATGTGGAAAAAGTGATGTGCTGTGAATACTTTCCGGATGCACTGTACATATTGGGAAATGAGTGAGTTTTTGGCAGAAAGCTGTGTTTTCCGTAATTTGAATTTTGTGGTGAAGGCTTTCACACTTTCCTAAGCTGCTGTGATGAGCTGATCAGGGCACTGGAGCTTCAAGTTAAGTATGTTCAGCTCCTGTGTAATTTCCACTAGGAAAGGAAGGTCCATGACTCATTGTGGATCTTCCAACTCAGGAACATCCATTCTGCCATCTGCCATGAAAGTTTTCACCTCTGTTCTCAACACAGAAAATCTCTTCAGGATATTTTCCCTGCTGAGCCAGCACACCTCAGTAAAGTACATCCCATAAGTTGACTCAGTTTCTTCTATAAAGGCTCTGAACTGGCAATGCTGTAAACTTCTTGACCTGATGTAATTAAGAAATTTCAGAACAGACATGACATATTGAAATTTTAAGCATTTGCTGCACAGTGCTTGTTGATGAATAATGCAATGTAGAAATATTGCTGGATCAGCTTTTTCCTCTTCTAATATTTTTTGAACCAACACTACCAGTCCATTTTGTTTGCCTGACAGGGCTCCATTTGCGGTGATGTTTACCAGTTTGTTCGATGGCAAACCAGCATGCTCAAATCGTGTCACACAGAAGCTGATATATCATTGCCTGTGGTATGGCCGTGCATCAGACATATACTTAATTCTTCAGTCATATCAAAGTGGGGATTAACACCCCTAATGATAATCACTAGTTGAGCAGTGTAGGTTTTATCAGTGCTTTCGTCATGCGCCACGGAGTATGCAGTAAAAACTTTAGCTTTCTTGCTTAACTAATCATGAATGTCACTTGATAACTCGCCTATTCGCTGTGCCACGGTGTTTGCTGATTAGGGAATATTTTTGAACAAGCCCGTGACTTTTAACATATAGTCCTTAAGAAACTGCCCTTCGGTGAATGGCTTTCCTGCCTTAACGATTAACTCACTTACCACAAATTACTTCCACCGCATCATCTTTATCCTTCCTTACAAATTTTGCTGTAATTTCAGGCCTTTGTGTAGCTATGTAGCTAGTTTTCCCCTCTCTTCCCCCTTATACTTATTATACTGTTCTCTGTGTTTGGTCAAGTAATGACGTTTGAGATTATATTCCTTTAAAACAGCGACTTTTTCTTTGCATATACAAGTGGCATTTCTTCTGAATTCCACAAAAAATACGGTAATGTCCATCTTTCTTGAAATTGCCTGTGTTCAGCATCCACCTTCCTTTATGGTTTGGAAAGAGACATCTTTTTTATTGGCAACCAAGCAAATGAATTACAAAAAAAAAGAAACTTGCTTTCTTTTTATCAAAAACTGCTAATTTGCACCAAATAACAGAACTGAAAGATTTATGTTAATTTGAAATAATTTTTAAATTTAAAAATTATTTTTAAACTTGCTCGGACTTAAACGAGTAAAAAAAGGAAGTAGGCGAAAATAGTTAAATTTACCGTTCGCGGGCCGGATTGCATTATTTTGTTGACATCATATACGGTCCAGTGGGAAGGGGATGGGAGGCCAGAAATGGCCCACGGGCTGGGAGTTTGAGACCCCTGATTTAATGATTAACATTTTAGGCTTTATATTTACTTAATTGTATCGAGTGGATGGAAAACTAATGTAATCTTTAATAAACTCTGGAGTGGTTAAATGAAAACTAATCAGACAAACAGAAGGAAATAAAATGGAGGTGGGGTGAGGAGGACACTGTTGTGATCTGACAGCTTTCCAATAAATCAATTGAAGCCTCATTCAAACCACCCAAGAACTCTAAGCACTTCCAGCATGCTGTGATGTTATTAACTGTGAATTCTGATTACTGATAACTTTGCTAAATTGTTGGACTAAATGAGACCTACCTTTAGAGGCCAGGGCTCAACACTGACTTTTAAAAGTGTCTGCTAGTCCTGACAGCCAGGCATCAATCAGCCTTTAGCTACCAAAACTGAAAATGCTGTTATCATTTTTAACAGCCCAATTTTGAGTAATTAAGAGAGAGAGAGAGAAACAGAGAGAGATTTGGCGCACGCACCGATACAGTGCATTGCTGCACCCACCACACAATGAACCACCTCAGGATCCCAAATTAGGACCCGAGCCGAGTCGTGTAACCGGTGACACCTCAACAGCATTTTAATGTTGTATGTAATTATACATCACCTTACCGGTAATAGTAAAATTAAGATAAAGGGTGTTTAGAACCTTTTCCACGTGAACTAAACTCTGTTTATTTTAACTGCTATTTTAAGCATAAGGACCAATAAACTGAATCTTTACAGGTTTCAACAAATTATCGGTAATTTAAATGTTTTTAACACAGTACATTGTTTACATTCACTGGATAGATTTCTGGGAAAACCTGTACACCTGCTTATCCTTGCAGGTATCTAATCAATCAATCATGTTGCAGCAGTACAATGTAAAAAATCATGCAGATTTTTTCATGCAGTCAGGAGCTTCAGTTAATATTCACATCAAACACCACAAAGGGAAAAAATGTTCTCAGTGATTTTGACATGATTGTTTTTGCCAGACAGGATGAGAAAAATGGTACAACACACAGTGCATCACAGCTTGCTGCATATGGGCAGTGTAGCCAGAGACCAGTCAGAGCAGCTATGATAACCCCAGCCCATTGTTTAAAGTGCCTACAATGGACACGTTGGCATCAAAACTGGACCATGTACTGAATTGGAAGAAGGTGGCCTGGTCTGAAGAACTTTTTTTTTCTTTCAGATGGTGTGGTCAAAATAAATAAATGATGGACATGCTTGTGCTAGGGAGAGGAGCAGGTGCGAGCGATTGTCTGAGAAGACACCTCATTTCTGGGTTGGTGCAAGGCGGTCAGCTGACCATGCATTGCCTTGCCGCCACGTACGGGTGGTCTAATTGTCTTATTATCATCCTGTGGCGGCAATTAAGTGATCACACTCTCCCCAGTGTATAGAAGGGGAGTGCAGGATTGGAAAAGACAGAAGAATGTGCTCACTACTCTGTTTAGTTGAGCAGTGGAGGTGGTCTTGAAATGAACAGTTGGTGGGGCTGAACTGAATGGTGCAATGATGTTGGGTTGTAGAGCTGGGATGACTAGTATTGCTCAAAAATATTGGAGCCATGCTTGTACAGACATTTCCTAACGTAACTCATAGGTTACAGCACAATTCAGAGGCCCTTACAGGACCAACATCTTTATAGCCTGGTTGCTGACAGATTGTGACTATTGAACTGAGAGATTCAACAGGACTAAAATTAGTCACTCAAATGGTGGCATGTGGCTTAAGCCAATGGTTATCAAGCAATGCATGAGACCACCACACAGTTCTGCCAGCACCAGCTTTGCTTAGCTAAAATTACATCCCTCATCAATCCCATCATTCACTTTAAGGCACATATATCAAATAAACTGTCCTGATCAAACAACTTAAGACCTCCATGATACCACACCTATGTTATAGACGGTCAGTCTCAAGGATTCCTGGGGTATCCGTGATTGGACTGAAAAGTATGTGCTTCATGGTGAATTCAAGCTATCTTGAACCTTTGCTATAGTTATTATGACAAAGATTCTGGTGATATGTGTGTTATAACAACAGATAGGATGGATATTTTGGTATGGTATTTGAATTAGGGTCAGCTGTTGATTATATTTCATCTTCCAGTTTATCTAAAAATAAAGATTAGATTACTTTCTCTCTAGCGTAGCTCGAATATCCTGTAGTTAAGCCACATGTAAGTTGATAACCAAACTCAAGAGACACTCTTAACAACACTCTGTAGTGGTGGATTTTTTTAAAAGGTTTTTAGCCACAACATGAGATCAGCACTTAATAACACCACTAAATGAATCACATTTCATAAGCCATTTTGTAAGTTAGTGAGTTCTAAACAGTAACAGCACCCTGGGGTTGACAGTTTTTAATAAACTGCTGTTCAAATCATAGCTAAAACAAAGAGATTTTTGTTTAAATGAGCACAGCACATCAGCATAATTAAATTTCATGTCCACATCAAAGAAGCCATGCCACAGTTTAGAAGTGAGCATTTTCATTTTGGCCCACTAAGAAACACTATACATTATCAGAGCTAGAAAGAAATGGCCAAAATGAAATAAAATTGCCAAAGAGAACTATTTACAGAACCTTAAAAAAGTTCTTGCAGGAGGAAAATTGTGATTAATTTCTTAATACTTTTCTAAAGAATCTCCATTGTTTCTATGCTGATTAAGTGAGATATTGCATAAGATTTATTGCATATAGTAAATGCCCAAAAATAATCATTATTTCCTTTTACAAATGCATAAAAACAGCCACAGCATAACTGAATCTTTTCAGTAAATAACTGTGTTAATGAAAAGGAAATAAGGCGTGCAGTTCTTTAAAAAGCTAACCACAAAGAAATGAAATCAAATGGAAACTTACAATATAGATGCCCTCTAAAGATTCAGCACATGCACCACATAATGAGGAAATTGAGAAGCACAACAGTGTTAGTCCAACAGCAATCAGCAGAATGACAACTGGTAAAGAGGAATGGAGAAAAACTAATGTAACACAAACAGTGGTTATTTTTTAATCATAACTTCAACAGCATTTCCAAATATTGCAAGTTACTGTATTAATTTTCAGTTTTATCATTGCTTTTGGTATCTTTCAGTCGTTATATTTCATTTTTTTTGTCACTTCTCTTGTATTTGTTAATCATTTATTGTGATCTACAGTATAAATTTAAATATACAGCTGTTTGTGAATTGTGGGTAGAACCTCAGATGGTGAGCCACCATGACATCACTGCCGCTTGGTCCTCCCTCTGCCTTTATTTTGAGAAGGAACCAGCAGTAGGTCATTGGTTTGTTGGTGAGTTTTGTATTACTTTTCATTAATTATTTCGGCTTACTGAAATCTTTTTTGTATTGTTGGTCTGGGCTCACTGAATTGCATTTTGGGACTTGTTTGCCTTTGGTTTACCTTTTAGGGAAATCTTTGTTTGCTCTTTTGTCATTTTTTTTTTTGTTAATAATTCCTCAGTTTACAAGGACTCCTGTCTGAATTGTCTCTGTGAGGTAAAGTGTTATGGTTTTCTCTCCCTTGTAACATGCTTTTGGACTTTGATTGCATTTTGAAGTTTCAAAGTTTTGGGCAGCATAAGAAGAAGCCTGCAGGTGGTGATTGCCCAGGGTAAAGCCATATCTGGGCAGGCTGGTGAGGGTCCTGGCTTACCTTTTGGGACTTTTGAGGCCTCATATTCTTTTCATCATGTCTGACACTCCTCATCAAAACACCCACAAATGCAGTATGGCATTATGGTTTACTGACCAAGAAATAAGGCTGCAAGGGGTAGGTCTTCAATTCAAAAACTAAATGCTGTTTCCACATGCTTCCCAGCTGTTCAGAAGAGAATTTTCCTTAAGTGATTTATTTAACCTGCAGTGGGTTGGCACCTTGCCCAGGATTGGTTCCCTGCCTTGTGCCCTGTGTTATCTGGGATTGGCTCCAGCAGACCCCCGTGACCCTGTGTTTGGATTCAGCGGGTTGGAAAATGGATGGATGGATGGATTTATTTAACAATATGTCAGTAAAAATACAAGTGTGTGTAATGTGATGAGCATATAGCTGGATATCTGAAATATGGATTATTTGACACATGTAAATTGAGATTTTTTTCAAGGAAGTTAGGATATTTTTTGCTGTTTGTTCTGCACTGGTCCCCATTGAATCCTGCTATGTCAGGAACTTTGCTATCTCCATTCTCCATAAAAACATGAGATTATTTGTTTTTCTTTTGCCATTTCTCTTGGGTAAGTAACAGTTAAAAAAAAAAACATTTTTTTGAGTGGAGTATTCCATTAAGATGCTTTTACCTTGGCAGGCACTCTACTCTATTAGCAGACCCATACCTCTACCATTGTTAGACAAACAGCTCTAATAAATGGACTTTAACTGCCAAGACATGTTTTGGGAAATTACAATATGGTTAAGCAAGTGCTGCCACAAGAAATAATTAACTTAGCTTTATTTTTCATAAACACCCATATGTTCTAATATAAAACCACACTTATGTAAGAATACCCTACTCCTAGAAAGAGGATATGAGAGAAAGCGAGCAAGACCTAAGGTAATAGGTTCCTCTTTGTGCAACAGGCTAACCTTTGAGCCTACAGGACTTACCAATTATAAATTGCTTAGTGTCTAGAATGACATCAAACAGTCCACGTGTCATTGAACTCAGCCTCAGCCATATACCCAGGCCGCCCAGGACAAGGCCAGCTACCTACAAAATAATGAAAGATGACTCATTACAGATGTCAATTTTTTAAATATTTGCAAATTTGTTATTTTATTTTACATTACGTTTAACGTTTACACAATGCACTCTAGTGTATTATAGTTATTGAGCAATTAGCAAGGTATTAGTACATTAAAAAAGTCAGAGCAATTTTGATGAAAACGGGACATTCAGCTCAACAAGCTTGCCAGTCATATTCCCTCAGATTCTCCAAAAAAGTAATGAATCGAGATCTCTCTACCATACTACTTAGTAATTCACTCACCTATATGTCTGTTTAAATTAAATAAATAAATTAAATTAGTATATCTTACATTGAGATGTTAAGGTGCCTAAAGAATTACTTTGTACTACACTGTTTGGTAACTTATTTCATGTGTCTATAGATCATTATGTGAAGAAAATCTTTCTAACATTTATGAAAAAATTGCTTGTAACCAGATTTCAAATAAGCCCCTATGTTCTTGTTGAAGAATTTATTTTAAAGTAACAGCCTTTAAATCTCTGTTTGCTTAAAATGAAAAGGTTCAAGTTCTCCAGTCTCTCCTCATAGCTCATGCCTCTCACTCCCAGAATAAAACATGGTTGCTTTTCTCTTGACTTTCAACTAGTGCTACTGTGTCTTTTCTATAATATGAAGACCAAAACTGAACATAGTACTCCTGGTGAGGCCTCTCTAGTGCATTGTTTAAGCATAAACTCCCTTGACTTATACTTCACATGTTGTGATAAATAACCTAACATCCTATTAGCATTTTGATTACTTTTGTACGCTGTCTGTATGTAGATAAGAGACAAACCCACTACGATTCCCAAGTTCTTCTCATAAAAGCTAATTTCTAGTTTCAAATCTCTCATTCTGCATTCACACCTACTGCCTTACATTTACCTACATTACATTTCATCTACCACAAATCTGAACAAGTCTGTATGTTATCCAGGTCCCCCTGTAATGATTCAGCTGATTCTATATTATCTGTACTTCCTCCTAGTTTAGTACCATCTGCAAACCTGTTGTTTATATTCATAACCTGATCATTTTATGCACATTAAAATCAGCAGCAGCCCCAGGAGAGATCCCTGAAAGACATCACTTTTAATGCGGACTAATTCTGAAAAAGTTCCTCATACCACAACCCTTTGTTCCCCAATGTTTCCAGCATATTAGTGAAACACAATCTTACCATATAAACCTACCAGTAAACCCCGATTCTCTAAAGAATCGCAAATGCACGAATGGCAATCAGTCATTGTTCCCTTCAATCGTTGGAGGGATGAAAAATGATGGAGGGTGGGAGCATCCTGGGAAAGTTTGGATTTAATTAATAAATATATTGTCCAAATACAGGCTCAGAAAGGTAAATGCCTACTTTGTCAATGGTTTGTCCTTGGGATTTGTTGATTGTCATGGCAAATGCAGCCTTAATGGGAAATTGCCGTCGTTTAAGTTTAAAAGGTAATTCCAGGTCAGAACTTGTAAGGTCAATTCTGGGAATCAAAACAGTATTGGTAGTATGGGATCCCGTAAGTACTTGTGCCTCAATAATATTTTCTGTCAGCGCCTTCGTTCATTTTGTTTATCCATACGGGCTCATTTTTGTATTTCAGTTAGTTGAGCTCTTGACTTCTTTGCTTCTGGTGTTTCTGACGCGAGTTGTAGGAGCCTTCGTTCATTGTTTTTATCAATACGGGCTCGTTTTTGTATTTCCGTTAGTTGAGCTCTTTCTTTTCGAGCCGTGACTTCTTTGCTTCTGGTGTTTCTGAAGCGCGTTGTAGGAGCCTTCGTTCATTGTTTTTATCCACGCGGGCTCGTGTTTGTATTTCCGTTAGTTGAGCTCTTTCTTTTTGGAGCCGTGACTTCTTTGCTTCTGGTGTTTCTGAAGCGCGTTGTAGGAGCCTTTGTTCATTGTTTTTATCCATGTGGGCTCATTTTTGTATTTCCGTTAGTTGAGTTCTTTCTCTTTGGAGCCGTGACTCCTTTGCTTCTGCTGTTTCTGAAGCGCGTTGTAGGAACCTTCGTTCATTGTTTTTATCCATGCGGGCTCGTGTTTGTATTTCCGTTAGTTGAGCTCTTTCTTTTTGGAGCCGTGAGTCCTTTGCTTCTGCTGTTTCAGAAGCGCATTGTAGGCGCCTTCGTTCATTGTTTTTATACATACGGGCTCGTTTTTGTATTTCCGTTAGTTGAGCTCTTTCTTTTTGGATCCGTGACTTGTTTGCTCTGCGGTGGGTTGGCACCCTGTCCAGGATTGGTTCCTGCCTTGTGCCCTGTGTTGGCTGGGATTGGCTCCAGCAGACCCCCGTGACCCTGTGTTCGGATTCAGCGGGTTGGAAAATGGATGGATGGATGGACTTGTTTGCTTGTGGTGTTTCTGAAGTGCGTTGTAGGAGCGTTCCTTTATTGTTTTTATCCATCTGGTCTCGTTTTTGTTTTTTCTGTGGCTGTGTCGTTAGCTATACATTGTTTACTCTTAGGAATTATAATTGCACTTACTTTTAATATGGAGCATTCATTTATTGTTTTTATCCATCTGGTCTTGTTTTTGGTTTTTCTGTGGCTGTGCCATTATTGCACTTACCGTTAATACTGAATCACTGTAATGTGATTCAAATATGCTGTAGTATATTGTAGTCTGGACCTTTGGGGATTCCGTAGTAATAAGGAATTATGGGTATTGGGGAGCTGTGTAACGTGTACTCTGGAAAACGATCTTAGTTAAGGACCTGTTAAAGTTTATTACTTATAGCCTGTCTTGTTTTCTTCTCGTGCAGCGGTTGTATTGTGAGGTAACGTTTAGTTTACAGGTTGTGTTGTGTTGCTTGGGCGCTACCTACTGAGTCTGGGAAGCCGCTGGGTTTGACTCTGGGGCGCTGAGTCGCAGTGCGCGTGCGCTTCGATGCGTCCATGAGCCTGCGTCCATACATATATACTGCGTCCGTGAGCCTGCGTCCGTGCATCCGTGAGCCTGCGTCCGTGAGCCCGTGAGCCTGCGTCCGTGAGCCTGCGTCCGTACATCCTGTTTACAACCTTCGGTTAGTAAGATGGATGCTCACTGGACAACACTTCATCCTACAATAAGTTTATGATCCCAAACATACTGGTAAGGCAACACAGGAGTTAATCACCTGATTTAAATTCAACTGACAAGCCCCCAGGAATAATCAGGAACTGAAGATGGATGCATTAGAGGCTTAGCAAAGCATCACCAGAGAAGATATTCAGCACCTAGTGATGTCTATGAATTGCTGACTTCATGGGATATGTGATAGAGTACTAAATATGACTGCTTTAATACACCTGTCGTTACTATATCCCAGACATTATGGAGCCCTGAAATGGGAGAATCCTCTATAAAAAGTGTTGTAATTTCTACATGTTGTGACTGAAATATATGCAAGCATGCTTAAAGTCTGAAATGTGCACTTTAATCACATCTGAATTGTTTTGATTTGTAATTTTTAACTGTGGAGCAGAGGGATAAATCAAGGAAAAATGTGTCTTTGTCTCAAACATTATGGTGGGCACTATTTGTACTCACTAACTTCCTTAAGCACTCCAGGATAGATATTTTCTGGTCCAGAAGATGATAGATTTCAGCTAAATTAATCAAAGTAATACTTCTTCCTCTATAATTTACAAATCACTAAGTGCCTCCATAGCAGTCCCTGTTACTGTTGCGAGGTTGTTTACTTCTTTACATAAACCTTTGAAAAATGTAAAATTAAAAAAAAAAAAAAAAATGCCTGTTTTTATGGCATTCAGGCAGAAGGGGTATGGCCAACTCAGGGTGATGTAGGTGCGGCTAGACATCCTCTTCTTTGCAGAACTGTGGTGGAAAGAGAAGATCCCTTAACAGCAGCATGGTCTCTTGTCCCCAAGTGGTATTATTTCATTACAGCTAGCATGACAAGTTTACAGAAAATAATATTCAGGATGTAAAATAAGATATGTTCTACTGTAAGTCAGAAACTATATGAAATAAATGATTTTTAAAATATATGCTAGCAATCAGAGACCGATTGCAGGAAAACAGATAAACATGGTCAGGAGCAAGACTCAACAGTTTCTTAATCAAAATACTCAAGGATGTATATGTTAGGAACCTGAGAGTTCTGAAACACTCATGTCCCATTAATTGCTGAAAATGCAAATCGGTGGGGAAAATTGTCAAAAACTGGGTAGTAACATAAATAAAATGATTTATTTGTATTTATATTTAATATAAATAAAATGATTTATTCCTCAAAAATTAGTTGCCTGAAGACACACAGCAATCCAAACAAATAAGTCCAAAAAGAGAATCCAGAAAGTGAAGTGAAAAAACAAAGCAAAATGGCCATAAACTCCCTTAAACTGCAGTAAGCAGAATAATCACACACCAGATTCCAAGCACATTTAAACTGAATTGCAAGAAACTGTGGGTTTCCCCCATCTTTAAAAGGCTGCAGGAAGTCCCTTCACGGTGATAGGCAGATGGCCCCACCTCCCAAGGGAGCACCCACAAAATATGTAAAATAACACTTGAACAAGATGATAAAAACAACAGGTACCATATCCTGCTGCACTTCTGTGCCACTGTAGCTAATGTCTGACTGGACACTTTCTTTTAAACAAGACGCTTTGCAGCCAGTGGGGAAAGCCTGTGACCTTGTGAAACAAAGCTTAAAAGGAAGTGGAAGAAGACACCCCCTCATAGTCAGCAAATCAGTTGGTTTCATGCTAAAAGAGTCTTCTGCTGGCTAAAATGGTTGCTTTTTATTCTCTACATGAGATGGGGTCTTGAGTTCATGTTCTGCAGCCCAGTAGCGACTTAATGTGTAGGAAGCACTGCCTGTGTTGGTTACATTTGCAGAGCAAGTGGGGGTGTGCTTGTTTAGCCCAAGGACTAGAAGTGCTTCTTCTGTAGATTTTGAAGATTTGCTACCTCTCAGATCCTTGTCAGCTACCTTTTTCAAGACATTAAGGCAGGAAAAGTCCAACTAAGTGCCACTTTTTGTAAAGTGTGCTGAAAGATTTCGCTTTTAGTTAAGGCCAAACATAAAGGAATGAAAGAGTGTGTGTCCCCAGAAAAATCTATACATCCATCTTCCGAACTCACTTATCCAAGGCAGATTCACAGGGTAGCAAACATCAGGTGGAAGGCAGAAATAATCCCAGGACAGGATGCCAGTCTGGTTTGACCAACAGATTATCCGTTATCCAGGACACCGTAGGCTCATCCACCTGCATATCTCTGACTTACACCATAACAGGGATCACTGGATGGTACTGAAAGCACTGAAGAAATCCAAAAACATGTTCCTCACAGTGTTGTCATCTTAATCAAAACTTAAGGAATTCTTTGCCAGTTAGCCCATTATACATGTAAGAGATTGTTCACCTTGTATATCTGTTGTAGGTATGCACAACAAGTGTGTGCTAAGTATTTAAAGGTAGGGTTTGTGGTGCTTCTGTGTTTAAATGTATCCTGAATGTTAACTGGTAACATAAAGAATAAAGAATCCTTACTGTGTGAAAATGTATTTCATTTATGCATAACAATGATATAAATTTGACATTAATAATATCAGTAACCACAATGATTTTCACAGATCATATCACAATCAGGTAAATTTCAATAACTCTTAGCTTTATTTTTTTGGCATATTTCAGTAGTTTTTTATTTAGATAAATGAATATTATATTGCATAGTTAATCAAATTCTATTGTTGGTATGTGTTAAATTTGAAAAGCAATTGTAACCTGTATGCCTGCATGTCTTTGACATTTCATTGAGTAAAGTAAAGCAAGTTTGAAAAGACATCAAGTATGGCTTATTCTACAAAGATATTCTAAAATGGCCTGGACACATTTCTTGGTACCCCTAGTAAAGATCTGAAGTAATTGTCTGTGAGACTGAAAGACAGTGTCACTGATACGAATGTGAACAACACTGGAGCACCACAAGGAACAGCCCTGTCTCCTTTTCTCTTCACTTCACACACCTCAGACTATAAATATTGCACCAGGTCATGTCACTTGCAGAAATTCTCTTATGACTCAGCCCTTATTGGGTGTACTGATAAGGTGGGCAAGATAGTGTATAGGCGTCAGGTGGAGGACTTTGTTTCTTGGTGCAGAAAAAATTGTAAGTTAACATCAGCAGCAAAGAGCCTTTATGCCCCTGGTCACTATTCAAGATGTAGAGGTGATGCATTGCTACAAGTACTTAGGTGTCAATATAATGACAGGCTGGACTGGCCTCATAATGCAGAGGAATAATATAAGAAAGGGCACAGCAAAATCTTTCTTAGGAAACTGTGTTCCTTTAATGTGGGTGTTGACATCCTTTATAAATTATGTTCTATAACTCTGTGATGGTAAGTTTGATTTTGTACACTGGTGTGCTGGTCCAGTAACATCACGTCAAGAGAGGCCCACCAAATCAACAACCTGATTAAAAAAGTAGGCTCAGTTTTCAGACACCCAAAGTTGAGTGCAATTATGAACAACACTATACATTCCCTCTCTGACACACTAACACTCAGTACTTTCAGCCAGAAAATTATTCAGCAGACGTGTTTCAAGAAATGCTACTAGGCTGCCTTTATACCAATGGGAATACACCTGCATAATATCTCATTGGGACTGTAACTGGCTAGTCATAAGTTTTCTTTTTATTTTTCTAGTATCCTCCACTTTTAGCTGTTCTGGTATCGATTTAAGGGTTTTTTGTTTGTTATAATATAGTAAATGTATTCATTTAGTTTTATTGATTGATTGATTAATTGAATTATTGATTGATTGATTTTCTGCAAAAAGCCAAATATCTATATCTCTCTAGATAGACAGATAATTTGTCCCTAGGGGGAGATTTGGTAAATAAATCACTCTTATTTTTAACACAGAAAAGAACCACTTCCCAGTTTGATTTGTGCACCAAAGCTTCAGTTAAACAAATAGAATCCAATAAGAATCTGAGGTGCATATGTGCTCTGGAACAGGTTCTATCTTATGTAAGTCCTATAATAATAAAACTATTAAAAAGTCAACCACTACAAAATTTAAGATAAATTTTAAACGAATACTTCACCCAGAAATATTTTTTATATGTTACTTTGTAGATTTTTTTAATCTCATGATGTCATTCAAAACTGAGATAGAAAATTTCTAATGTTAGCAGTTGTATATGGTGACTGATACTAGACATCAGCAAACAATATTAAAAAGTCCATGGAAAAAATGTCATGTTACTTGTGTCGCATAACCCACATGTCAAGTTGCCTGACAATATTGATAAAATATGGTTAAATAAACCACCTCCGTAAAAACACTCTCAAGCCAAAAAATAGAACTCGGTCCAATGTGAACAAGCATTTGAATTTTAGACATGCTTCCCATTACATTTATATCCAAATACAGTAAATGTTTGGTCTAGAAACCAATGTTAAATGTTGTGTTTCCTGTTCTTCAAAATAGGCAATAGAGAGGTCAGCTTTATTTGACAGATAAACACTTCACTGCTTCCTGCTGGGCTGGATATGCTTAACTGATGATATTTTATTGTCTGGCGGCACGGTGGCGCAGTGGGTAGCGCTGCAGTTAGGAAACCTGGGTTCACATCCCGGGTCTTCCCTGCGTGGGAGTTTGCATGTTCTCCCTGTTTCTGCGTGGTTTTCCTTCGGGTGCTCCGTTTCCTCCCACAGTCCAAAGACATGCAGGTTAGTTGCATTGGCGATTCTAAATTGTCCCTAGTGTGTGCTTGGTGTGTGTGTGTGTGCTCTGCAGTGGTTTGTTTCCTGCTTTGCGCCCTGTGTTGGCTGGGATTGGCTCCAGCAGACCCCCGTGACCCTGTAGTTAGGATATAGCGGGTTGGATAATGGATGGATGGATGTTATTGTCTATATTCTTTCATCTGCAGAGCTGCTCCCTAAGAAATTACATCTTGCATATGGAGGATGTACCACATTCTGGCAGCATTTGCTTACCCATTCACTTGAGATGGTACTGTCCAAGTGCCAATGTACATTTTTCTCTGCACATCATAATAGGGGTAGGACCTGCTATAGAACACAGGCAGAAATAGTTAGATAGGATACAGTGGGTATTTTATGTGTGTAAGTGGAGGAACGCAGCACTTTAATATGATTCCACAGCTTATTTAAATTGCTATTTCATATAAGCTCACTTATCAAAACCACTTCTTATTATCTTCACAAATTGTTCACATTTGCCCATTACGGTAATATCAAAAATGCAGAAACACTCATTACATCTTGACTATTGGAACTCCCTGTTTACTGGCCTTTCTGTTAAAACACTCAGCAGACTGCAATATACCCAGAACTAGTGAAGCACATGGACCTCTAGTTGTCAAATAAGTGACAACTGAAATGGGTGTAGTCCACCATTATAATGATAACCTGATTATGAATTTTGCACACATTGGCAATATATCCTGAGGAAGTATCAATTGACGATCCCATTGTAGGACAGATTAGCATTATCCATTTTTTTGCTATGGAGAGAACACGACATTCTTAATGCCACTTAAAAAGTCTCAGTTTACCTGAAGGGGCCACTCAGGGATAGGTTTCAGAGGTATAAGCTTGATACCCAAGTTTAACAAAGGTCCATAATTCAAGGACTGACAACCTTGAGAGACAGAACTTTGCACCAATTGTCAACCTAAAAGGATGGTCTTATGTGCACCCCAGAAGTCAATGTCAAGACCTCTTTTTTTTTCTTTTAAAAACTCTTGTCAAGACCCTAACTCATTGCTTACTTCAATCAGTTCACAGCTTGAACTTGGCCATAACCTCTGCTGTAAAGCAAAGACCCTAGTACTTAGAGTGTGGCCATAACGAAGTTAGAGCAATCTCTTCTACTCTACAAGGGGTGGAATACTGTCTAGAGTTGGAGTTAGACTTGGGATGCAATTAATCCAAACCTTGCTAAGACAGCAAGTGCCTGAACTGAGGAAGACTGTATATGATAGACCATGCTTTCACCTTGTTAACGATGGGGGGCAGACTGATCACTAACCGGCCCAACAGGCACAAATTTGCTAGCAAATGAAGACACTGTGTGTGTAAAAACATTGAATAGAAAGCGCAGTACCACTCACAACCAGAACGTGTGAGCACGTTAAAAAGGAGATGAGGTCCTGAACAAAGCATGAAAGTGTGCTGAAGATTCTTCTATGTGTCAGGAGAAAGCTGACCAGGAAAGGAACAAAGCATTGCTTACCTCAAATTGCAAGTGGAACTACTTTGATTCCAAGAATTATTAATTATAATATAACAAGTTGGATAAAGCCAACTGATGCATTATGGTATTGGTGTCACTGTACTCAAAAGATTTTTATTCACACCAGTGACTTTGACATGTCAATGATGTGTGAGTCACATGGGGACAATATTGAGGCACTAAGTCACTGCATCACAGACTTTATTAACTTCTATGCCTACACAGTGGTACCCTCAAAGACAGTGTATTGCTTTCCACACAAAAAACATGGATTACCAAGGAGCTAAAAGGTCTCCTGAATAATAAAAACAGAGCAATTAAATCCGGTGTCAGAGGTTCTGAAGGAGATGATGCTTACAAAGCTAAAATGGTAAATAAACTCACACAGAATAACATAAAGGATGTCTGGAATGGACTGGGTATAATTACTGAACTCAAGCAATCCAGGGCTCAAGTGCTAGAAGGGGATGTTGACAACACTAACTCCCTGAACCAGTTTTTTAATAGATTTTCCCTCACACTGTCACTTTCTTCTAATGTGCAGTCACCCCACACCATACCTACTATATCAACAACTCCTGCCACATCAACTGGAATGGCCAATGATGAGTCCACCTCCAACCATCAGTGTGGACTATCCATAACTGAAGACCATGTGAGGAGATAAATGAGGAAGCTACACACAGGAAAAGCTGTGGGACCAGATGGAGTCTGTTCTCGAGTTCTTAAGGACTGTGCTGACCAACTTTGTGGTGTTCTCCGTCAGCACTTCAGTCTGACCCTAAGGCTTCAGAAAGTACCATTACTGTGCAAAACATCCTGCATTGTTCCTGTTCCAGTGAAAGAAGGTGCCTCTTCACCTAAGTACAGACCTGTGGAACTTAACATCAAGACCTTTCAGAGATTTGTCCTGGACTTCATGAGTTCTCTTGTGGTAGACAACCTGGACCCACTGCCATTTGCATATTGGACAAAGACTGAAGTGGAGGATGCAATTATCTGTCTGCTCCACACGGTTTATTCTCACCTAGAGAAAGCTAGTAGCACTTTCAAGATTATGTTTGACTTTTACAGTGCCTTCAATACTATCCAGCCATCTAGATTATGCGGAAAACTCAGAGATATGAAGGTGGATGATCCTATGGTGTTCTGGATAATGGACTATCTATCAAGTATACCACAGTTTGTCAGGGCCATGTTTCTGATATGGATGTGAGCAACACTGGAGCACCATAAGGAACAGTACTGTCTATATATATATATATATATACAGCATCCAGAAAGTATTCACAGCGCATCACTTTTTCCACATTTTGTTTATGTTACAGCCTTATTCCAAAATGGATTAAATTAATTTTTTTCCTCAGAATTCTGCACACAACACCCCCATAATGACAACATGAAAAAAGTTTA
Source organism: Erpetoichthys calabaricus (assembly GCF_900747795.2). Taxonomy (NCBI): domain Eukaryota; kingdom Metazoa; phylum Chordata; class Cladistia; order Polypteriformes; family Polypteridae; genus Erpetoichthys; species Erpetoichthys calabaricus. The sequence goes on from NC_041405.2 coordinate 34,572,504, forward strand.
CTTGAGGTTTTTGCAAATTTATTAAAAATAAAAAAACTGAGAAATCACATGTACATAAATATTCACAGCCTTTGCTCAATATTTGTCGATGCACCTTTGGCAGCAATTACAGCCTCAGGTCTTTTTGAATATGATGCCACAAGCTTGGCACACCTATCCTTGGCCAGTTTCGCCCATTCCTCTTTGCAGGCACCTCTCAAGCTCCATCAGGTTGGATGGGAAGTGTTGGTGCACAGCCATTTTAAGATCTCTCCAGAGATGTTCAATCGATTCAAGTCTGGGCTCTGGCTGGGCCACTCAAGGACATTCACATAGTTGTCCTGAAGCCACTCCTTTGATAGATTGGCTGTGTGCTTAGGGTCGTTGTCCTGCTGAAAGATGAACCGTCGCCGCCAGTCTGAGGTCAAGAGCGCTCTGGAACAGGTTTTCATCCAGGATGTCTCTGTACATTGCTGCAGTCATCTTTCCCTTTATCCTGACTAGTCACCTCCCTGACTAAGGCCCTTCTCCCCCGATCGCTCAGTTTAGAAGTGGACTTCTTCCATTTACACACACTTCAAACACCCAGTCAATGCAAGAATTTAACAGAGTAGGAGTAAGAACACAGCCCTGACGAACCGCTGAATCAACTAGGAAAATGCAGAGAGTCTGCCTCCACTCTGCACAGCGCTCAGAGTACTAGTGTACAAGCTGGCCCAAGAATTTAACAGAGTAGGAGTAAGAACACAGCCCTGACGAACCACTGAATCAACTAGGAAAATGCAGAGAGTCTGCCTCCACTCTGCACAGCGCTCAGAGTACTAGTGTACAAGCTGGCCTTGATATCCAGCAACTTTGGAAGGATTCTGCAAAGTCTTAGGATGTCCCACAGGGCAGCTCGGTCAGCTGAACTAAAAGCTTTACGAAAATCAACAAAGACTGAAAAGAATCTCTGCTGATATTCACATTTACACTCCATGAGAACCCTCAGTGCCAGGATGCAGTTGATGGTAAACTTCTTAGCCGTAAATCCAGACTGCTCCGGTCACTGGTAGGTGAGCAAGTGATCATGGATCTTACTGAAGATGACCCTAGCAAGGTCCTTACCTTATCCCTCTCTATCCCACTTAGCTCTAATCAAAACAATACTAGCAGTCAATACAACATAGTATAACACAAAGTCCTAAAATCTTCCAGGTATGTTCCTCTGATGTGGAGGCAAGACCCTAATGAGAGGAAAAGATGCTGATGATCCTACTTTAATTAAACTTGCTTAATTTCTGGAGGAACTGGGCAGTGTGGGGATTGGCTCTGCTGTGGCGTGAGTACAGCTCTGGCTTGTAACAGTCGGATCAGGCCATCATGGCTGTGATTGAAGCTGTGTAGCAAGTTGGTGGCACAGGAATTGGAATAAGACCTGATAAGCTGTTTAAAGGTGGAGGTGAAAGAGTCTGGGTGATAATGAGAAACCATATTATAAGGTTTTGTGATATATGGCTGCAGTCAATTGTAATAGGATGACAGGTAACAGAGTTTAAAGTTGACAAGTCTGTCACTTTCAGGTGATTGTAGAGAGCAAAGAATCTCATAAGGGCCAATCCAACGTGGGGCTAATTTGTTTTGACGATGTGCTGGGTTATCCATCAGTACTAGATCTCCAGTTCTATAAGGTGTGTACTTTACACTGCGATTGTAGTACAGATGCTGCTGTAGTTGTGCTTTATTTCTAAAAGACCTGCAGGCATTTGACAGTCGTGCCCTAAATGAGGCGGCATATGCTGCAGGGTTGCCAGACATTGCAGAGGCTGAATAGCTTATTTCATTATTAAGTATGTCAAGTGGAACTCTGCCCTCCTGCCCATGAACCAAAAAGTAAGGTTTGAAACTTGTGCTAGCATGGTTTGTTGTGTTAAACGTCAATGACACTCAAGGTAAATGATCGTCCCAGTTTTGACCTATGTCAAACAGATATTTTAGCCAGTTCCTCTTTTAAGATGTGGTTTAAACATTCCACTGCTCACGGCACGCTTTGCATAATACGGAGAAGTGCTGAGGTTTTGAATTAACAAGTTGCAAAGGTTTATTATGAGGTCTGACTCCAACTGGTGACCTTGGTCTGAGTGCAGAGCTTCAGGAATTCCACGTTGTGGGATAAACTGTTCAAAAATACAAGGTGCAACTGAGACAGCAGTATGACCCCTTAATGGACAAAGGCTGACAAATTTAGTATAAAGATCCATCAGCACTAACAAGTAACGGTGACCTTTTGTGGAAATTGGCAGCTTTGTTATGTCTGCAGCATCAACCTGGAATGGGCGTTTAGGTGAGATAGAAACCAAAGGAGCCTGTGGGCAAAGTACAAGGGACCTCCTGGACTGACAAACAGCACATTGCTAGCAGTAATTAGCAATGTCCAAAGACATGCAGGGCCAGTAAAAGGACTGTGTTGCTCTGTCCATTGTTTTGGCCAGTCCATAATGACTGCTATTCTCACCTTGCCAGAATCCGCCATCAGTTCTTCTTGGCTCTCGGGTGACCCTGGTAGCATAGCAGAGGAGTCCTCCATGTGTAGGAAGGAACACAGAGATGATCACTCCAATTTGTGGCCTACTTGCCAATTTTATTTTTTGTGTAACACAACGATAAATATTCAACACTGAGCTACTCAAGAGCACTTTTCTTTCCTTCTATACCTCCCCTTACTAATTGATCCTCCTTCCCTTTATAAATAAATCAAACTTTATTATAAACCCCCTAACATGAACACTCTAAAAAGAGAAAAAGGGCTCTTATTGATTTAAGGTAATTTTAGTAGTTGTAATGAACTATATTAATATGTTTGTTCACCTAACGTAATTTTTTGCTTTACTTCAAATTGAAAAACCTTGCTGTCGCTTAATATAACTTCTTCTATTTAGTTTAAAGCAAAAAATCGCTTTGGAGACCTTGCCGGCTCCGACCCCTGTGATGTCACGTCCGGTCTCGCACCAATGGCAGAAGACCTACATGAGCCTGACCCCTCTGACTTCACTTCCTGTCTCCCCCTTTAAAAGCCTCCACCTTTTCCCTGTTCCCTCAGTTCTGTTTGGACTCGGTTTTGTGCACATCAGTGCTGTATTATTTTGAAAAGCAACTTTGCAGCCAGGAAACCAAATTATATGGGTGGCTGCCCCAAACCTTTATATGACTCTGTCTCAAGTTTGTGACTATATATATATATATAATTATTTCAAATAGTAGTTTTATGTATAATTTATAAACAATGTTTGTGAAAAGCTTATAAAATATATTGTGTATTTAATATGTATATATATGTATTTTTTGTGAAATGTTTGTTCTGAATATTTACAGAAAAAAACATGTTCAAGAAATGACCAAAAAATTGGTTTTTGTGTTGCAAATATTCAGTAATAAATCTAAAAGAGTTTTGCTATAGCTGGTTCAGTAACATTCACCACCATTAGATCAGTTTAAAAACATGTTTCATGTTTGAAGGCACTGTACAAAATGTAGCACTAATTTTAAAATAAATTTGCTTCCAAAAGTGAACAGTGAATTCAACACCATATAAAGAACATATTTAGTTGAGTCCAATTAAGAATTTAAGTTGGCATTACAGTGAATACAATAATGGACAAAATTTTAATTTGAGTTCATCCATCCGTTATCCAACCTGCTATATCCAAACTACAGGGTGACGGGGGTCTGCTGGAGCCAATCCCAGCCAACAACAGGGCGCAAGGCAGGAAACAAACCCCGGGCAGGGCGCAAGCCCATCACAGTTAATTTGAGTTTTTAAAGAAATTTGGTTTGAGCTAAATACATTTTTTTGCTTTTATTTTGAAACGGTTAGAACAAACTCAAATGAATTAAGTTTACTCAAATACTTTTAAAATTTGAAAGAAATCAATTAAATTGCTTGTTACCTTGTGAAGTAATTTATTTAGGTTGATCCAACAACACATTTTTTACAGTGAACTAAAGCTTTGTGTTTCCAATGGCATTTGCGTTTTGGGGGTGGTGGTGGTTTATACTGTAATATATAGAGATAAATGTCAATTATTTGTGAAGCAGTAATTTTCTGATCATTCTGTACTTGTAAACACGGATCGGCATTCAGAAACAATCACATAGCTCCAGTTTTCCCTACCCTTCCTGATCTGGATTTCTCTTAAATTTAATGCTGCCAATAAGGAATAACAGAAATCATCGTCATACTAACTGAATGCACCAGTTCAGTAGTTCGCCTTCCAAATACCTTGATCGCCGTCTCATTTTTTCTTTCTTCTGACTTTAAGAGATACATCACAGAGAATCATATCCACACATCCCTCTTTTTTGTTTGGATTTTTTCCTTGATATCTGTATCTGTCAGGACTGATCTCCCCGTGAAACGTAGTTTATCATCGACAGAAAGCCACACAGTGATTTCTTTTACTCCTTATTGACAGCGTTTCATTTAAGAGTAATCCAGATCAGGAAAAGTAAAGGATGGACTCTCTATATGCTGAGTAAACTGGAGCTGTTTCTTCTGCATGCTGATCAATAATCATGGATAACGAATGCTCAGGATATTCCTGCTTCACAGATAACCGATGATTTGTGCCGAGGGTGGGCATCTTAACGTTAGACTGAACTTACGAGGGACGTTCAAAAAGTTTCCGCACTTTATATTTATTAAGAATTTCAAAAAAATATTACAAAACTTTTCTACGTATATATTCACCTTCGTTTGCGATTCAATTTTCCCAGCATCATTCCAATTTTTTATTGCCCAGTTCCTCCCGCCTTCATCGAAAATATAAAAGTGCGTAAACTTTTTTAACGCCCTCGTAATAAAACTCGGCTCGTGTATCCATTGTATGGTACGCTCAAAAAGTATTCTGACAAGTAATACCTTTCATATTTTCTTCTAATCAAGTTTTCTCTTAAGGTAATGCATTTTTGTGTATGTGAAATACACAGATTAAACACTTTCTACTAGGACAGTAAATGCCCTGGGTATTTATTAGTTCTTTTTCGCACTAACAGAGGAGATCCCATACTTAGTGTGTGTTTCTCTGTGCGTTTTCATAAACGAATTAATAATTCGTTTGAAGGCTTTTTTTTTGTTATGAAATTACAGTACTGTTGTTGACATATAAATGCAAAATGTTCTCAATTGAAACAGGTGTTCCCCATGTTAAGAGCTCGTGTGATTATGGTGCACGGTGGTGCGCATGTGCATGTAAATTTTTTTTTTTTGGTAATAAAAGGAGACAGCGTGACCGATGTACTTTGACCCTGGTCAACAAGCTTCAGAGAGTGTTGTTATTCTTTCGACGTCTGTATATTACCCAAGCGTACGCTGTTAATAATTTTCTTGCCATCGCAAGGACATTTAGTCTACATGTCAACAACTGTCACTTGTGTATCGTCATGCGCAGATCAGTCCGTGCTGTAAAGTGAAAGTCAGACACTCTTGCAAGCGCATGCAGCGTGTTACAAATCTTTACGACATATCATACGCAGTAAATGTTCATGCATGCGTAAAATAGAACGGGCAGCACCGTGAACTGTGCGATGAATAACGGTTTCAATACAATGCAAACGCGGATCGGGTGGTGTCGGTGCTATAAAAACGGCCAATGCAGAGCAGCAGCCCAACTGCTAACAACAACAAAACTGGACAATTGATGCTCGAAAACTTTAATCACCGATTGCGGAGTTTCCTGTGACCGTAACCACAGGAGTACCGTGACAACAAGTGGCGGACTAGCATCCACAGCGGAGTACACAATCATAGGACTATTAACATCTAATGGTGTCTCTGTGGCACCGATGCGTAGTGAGTATGGCGGCATTAAGTTTAATATTCGAGAATGTATAAGCACCTCTGTATAATTCATTATTGATAAATCAGCACCATCTAAGAAGCTTCAGAAAATACATCTACTTGACTGCAATCCAGGTGCCTCGATCGGACTAGGTAGTCTAGAAATTATTAAACAAAATACACGTTTAATTTACTGCGGTGGGTTGGCACCCTGCCCGGGATTGGTTCCTGCCTTGTGCCCTGTGTTGGCTGGATTGGCTCCAGCAGACCCCCGTGACCCTGTGTTTTGGATTCAGCGGGTTGGAAAATGGATGGATGGATGGACGTTTAATTTATTTGATATACACATTCTCCTTCTTTCCCGTCCACATATTTATGTAACTTATTATTTCCTCGGCGTGCTCCCAACCTCCTTCTCCTTTACAGTTAAAAAGCTCTTGTCCCGGCAGACATTTTTTTTTTTTTTGCCCACTTTCTTTCATTTGTACGGAAATTACTACCCTATCTCAGCTCACTTGTAGCCCGTAAAATTTTGACATCGACCTGGTTATCTTCGGCTGTCGTCAACTGACGTTTTCAAATACTTTTTTTTCAATATACCTGTTATGAGGTTTACACCAATAAAACAATCAAGCACTTTTACTTTACAGTGATAAAATCAATAAAACGTATAAAGTCTAAAATCATGCTTTTTTCTGTCAATGGTCTCTTTCGGTAAAAATGACGAATGATCAATCCTTCTGGTACTCACCCCATAAATGAAACTTAGAATAATGCAGACGCATTTGTAGAAGTACCCACAGGAATCCCGCGCCATGCTCCTTGCAGGCTGCCCTGAAACTTTACACCCACGTAAAACAGTAAGAAGTCGCGGGATTCTGTTCAAATGAACTCGAATGCTCCGCCTGCTTCATGTCGCCGTTATATATTCAATCTTGACTCTGACGCGCATTTCAGGTTTCGTTTCTTCTGTTCAGCGAGTTACTTCAGCTCCAAAAATTAAAGGAATTTTGAAAAAACATCAGATCTCAAGCTGGATATCTATACTGATATGGACTGAATAATGTGTTAGGAACTACAAGATGCCACATTGCTTGATGGCAATGAAAATTATCAACCCACAGAGGGCTGAATTCAAAGACACCCCAAAAATCAAACTGAAAAAATAATGAGACAGGCAGGCTAGTCCATTTTGCCAAAATTTCATTGCAGCAACTCAGAATCGTACTCATTTGTTTTTATGGCCCCCACATGCTTGTATGCATGCCTGACAACGTCACCTAGAGGTGTTCTATTGGATTTAGGTTAGGCGAGCATGGGGGTCAGTCAGTGGTATCAATTCCTTCATCCTCCAGGAACCTGCATACTCTCACCACATGAGACCAGGCATTGTTGTGCACCAGGAGGAACCCAGGACCCACTGCTACAGCATAGGGTCTGACAATGGGTCCAAGGAATTCATCCCGATACCTAATGGCAGTCAAGGTACCGTTGTCTAGCCTGTAGAGGTCTGTGCGTCCCCCCATGGATATGCCTCCCCAGACTATCACTGACCCACCACCAAACTGGTCATGCTGAACGCTTTTACAGGCAGCATAACATTCTCCACGGCTTCTCCACACCCTTTTGTGTCTGTCACATGTACTCAGGGTGAACCTGCTCTCATCTGTGAAAAGCACAGGGTGCCAGTGGTGGACCTGTCAATTCTGGTATTTATGGAAAATGCCAATCGAGCTCCACGGTGCTGGGCAGTGAGCACAGGGCCCACTAGAGGAAGTCGGGCCCTCAGGCCACCCTCATGAAGTTTGTTTCTGGTTGTTTGGTCAGAGACATTCACACCAGTGGGCTGCTGAAGGTCATTTTGTAGGGCTCTGGCAGTGCTCATCCTGTTCCTCCTTGCCCAAATGAGCAAATACCTGTCCTGCTGATGGGTTAAGGACCTTTTACGGTCCTGTCCAGCTCTCCTAGAGTAACTGCCTATCTCCTAGAATCTCCTCCATGCCCCTGAGACTGATCTGGGAGATACAAGAAACCTTCTGGCAATGAGACGTATTGATGTGCCATCCTGGAGAAGTTGGACTACCTGTGCACACTCTGTAGGGTACCAGTAGTGACACACTGACTGTAGCCAAATGCAAAACTAGTGAAACAGTCCGAAAAAATGAGGAGGGAAAAATGACAGTGGGTTGTCTCGTTGTTGCCCCTCTACTGAACTTGTTGTTAACTTCATTAACACCAAAGCAGCTGAAACTAATTAACAATCCCCTCTAACAGACCAGATCAATATCCCAGATGTTTCATTGACTTGATGCTATACTCTAATTAAAAAGTTTTACTTTATATATATATATATATATATTATAATATATATATATATATATATATATATATATATATATATATACACACAGGCGGCACGGTGGCACAGTGGTAGCGCTGCTGCCTTGCAGTTGGGAGACCTGGGGACCTGGGTTTGCTTCCCGGGTCTTCCCTGCGTGGAGTTTGCATGTTCTCCCCGTGTCTGCGTGGGTTTCCTCCGGGTGCTCCGGTTTCCTCCCACAGTCCAAAAACATGCAGGTTAGGTGGATTGGCGATTCTGAATTGGCCCTAGTGTGTGCTTGGTGTGTGGGTGTGTTTGTGTGTGTCCTGCGGTTGGGTTGGCACCCTGCCCAGGATTGGTTCCTGCCTTGTGCCCTGTGTTGGCTGGGATTGGCTCCAGCAGCCCCCCGTGACCCTGTGTTCGGATTCAGCCGGGTTGGAAAATGGATGGATGGATGGATATTATAACAATAACAGAAATCTGGCTAAATTAACATAGGGATGAGCAGGGCTGGGTACTAGCACTAATGTCCCAATTCAATTCGATTTTCGTTCACAATGTCGATTTGATTCAATATCGATTTTATCTTGACTGAATTAGTGTGATATATTTGAAGTGCTTGATTTTCTAGAGGTTACATAACCATGCATAGAAAACTTTAATATAATCTAACAAATTTGAGTAACACTTTATTTAAAGGGTGTCTACACAGTGACTTCATAACACATGCATAAGCATGGAATGAAAATTAAGAAAAAACACTTGATTAGTAAAGAACAGTTAACATCAGTATTTGCAAGGAGGATGGGAGCATGCACTGATTGTGTGTTGCCGCACCCACCACGCGACAAACCACCTGGATTGGAGCCTGAGTGCAGCAAGTGACAGCTCAGTACCACACTTGAACAGTGTGAGGCTTTTTTACAGTGGCTGAAGTGCCAATCCTGACACCAACCGCCACATTTTCCCTGTAAATTGGGGGACCTGTTTGCAGGGCTGGATGCAGATTAACGTCATACCCAGGACAAACTAATTGCTTCTTAAATAATACAGTGGGTACGGAAAGTATTCAGACCCCCTTCAATTTTTCACTCTTTGTTATATTGCAGCCATTTGCTAAAATTATTTAAATGAATTTTTTTCCTCATTAATGTACACACAGCACCCCATATTCCATCCATCCATCCATTATCCAACCCGCTGAAATCCGAACACAGGGTCACTGGGGCCTGCTGGAGCCAATCCCAGCCAACACAGGGCACAAGGTAGGGAACCAATCCCGGGCAGGGTGCCAACCCACCGCAGGCACCCCATATTGACACACAAAAAAAAGAATTTTTGAAATTGTTGCAGATTTATTAAAAAGAAAAACTGAAATATCACATCGATTTGGAAAATTCATGCTTTTCATACGGACAACTTTACCTAACATGTTCTACAGAGGGAAATCCTCACAATTTCTTCATTTTCGGAACCCCAGGACAACACAAATACAATACATACACACCTCCTGTATCCAAAGCCTCTAAAATGACCACTTATATTACCTATTACAATAAAAGTTCAATCAGAAAAATGTTGGTTCGATTTCTATGTTCTGTTTCTTTCATGTGGGAAATTCACCAGTTATAGATTCCCGGGCAACGCAGGGTACTCCTGCTAGTGTATATCCATCCATCCATCCATTTTCCAACCCGCTGAATCCGAACACAGGGTCATGGGGGTCTGCTGGAGCCAATCCCAGCCAACACAGGGCACAAGGCAGGAACCAATCCTGGGCAGGGTGCCAACCCACCGCAGGACACACACAAACACACCCACACACCAAGCACACACTAGGGCCAATTTAGAATCGCCAATCCACCTAACCTGCATGTCTTTGGACTGTGGGAGGAAACCGGAGCACCCGGAGGAAACCCACGCAGACACGGGGAGAACATGCAAACTCCACGCAGGGAGGACCCGGGAAGCGAACCCAGGTCCCCAGATCACCCAACTGTGAGGCAGCAGCGCTACCCACTGCGCCACCGTGCCGCCCGCTAGTGTATATATATATATATATATATATATATTGTAATGGACAGCCGGGTACCATGCCCGGCAGGGACGCCCCTACTGCATCTGTTTCAGGGAAGCTACTATGAACAGCTCAATACCTCCCCCGGGACGCTTGGTGGCAGCCTCCCTGGCAGACGATGATTCCCCAACCTGGCACATGGCTCCATGGGAGATGGAGTCCTCCACAGCCTGGTTTGGGGCTCGGATGGCCGCCAGGGGGAGCTGCATGGAGCCTGCAGCCCGGCTGGTCAAATCTTCAGCCCCACCTGGAAATGCAATTAGGGCTAGGTGATCAAGCACCTAGAATGCTTCTGGGTGGGGTATAAAAAAGGCCAGCACCACCACTCAAGAGCCAGAATCGGGAGGAAGAGGACGAGGTTGCCTGGGAAGAGTGGTGGTGTCAAAGTGGAAGGAAAGTGTTATTTGGTGTGCTATATTTAAGTGCTTTTGGGGACTGTGTTGGGCTGAAGAAAAATAGAAGTGTGTTTTATTTAAGCACGTGCCTCTGCCTCAGTCTGTGCCGGGTTGGGCGCTATATAGCGCCTTTCACAACTGCCGTAGCCGGCAGGATTCCCGGTCCGTCCATTTGGACCGGAACCTGCAGTAAACTTTGGGTAGAGACCCGGCATAGCGAAGCGCAACAGCGCGAGGCAATTGCTCGACTCAGCTGTGCAGAGAGCGCGCTCCCGTGGCGGAGCGTTGCGCTGCTGTCTTGCAGGGAGTCACGTCGCTGATATTCCCTGCCTGGAGTTTACATGTTTTCCTGCTGGGTTTCCTCAGTGTGCTCCAGTTTCCTTCCAAAGATATGCAGATTTGGGGATTTGGTGCCGCTAAAATGACGCTAGTGTATGTGTGTGCTTGTATTCATCTTGCGATGAACCGAGGCCTCGTCCAGGGATTGTTTCTCACTCATGCCCTATGCTTGCTGGAATGGACACATCCCTGGATTTAATCAATAAAACATCCTTTTCAGAGAAATTTAGGTAAGGTGTGTGGCGGACAGCCGGGTCCCATGCCCGGCAGGGACGCCCCTGCTGCATCTGTTCCGGGGAGCAACCATGGGCAGCTCAATACCTTCCCCGGGACGCTTGGTGCAGCCTCCCTGGCGGACGGTAATCCTCCAACCTGTCGCATGGCTCCATGGGAGATGGAGTCCTCCACAGCCTGGTTGGGGGCTCGGATGGCCGCTAGGGGGAGCTGCATGGAGTCAGCAGCCCGGCTGGAAGATTCTTCAGTCCCACTCGGAAGTGCAATTAGGTCCAGGTGGTCAAGCACCTGGAACGCTTCCGGGTGAGATATAAAAGGGCCAGCCACCACCACTCAGAGAGCCAGAGTCGGGAGGAGGAGGACTAACCTAGAGGAGGAGTGGTGGTCAAGGAGAAGAGTGTTTTGGTGTGGTAATTGTGTTTTGGGACTGTGTTGGGCCGTTGGGACACGGGGAAGGCGTGCCCCATGGCTGAAGAGAAAAATAAAAAGTGTTTGATTTAACACGCGCCTCTGCATCAGTCTGTGCCGGGTCGGGCTCTATATAGTGCCTTATTACAGGTGTCATCAGAATTTAATGGGTGTTCCAGGCAATTCACAACACAGCTGAGCCGAACATGTTCTCACCGTGATAATATCTCACACTGCCACCTGGTGGATTCCTCCAGATGTACGCAAAGTACGCGTGCAAGTATAAACACTACAACGCTTTCGTAGCAGAAGCATCCGCTGCAGCATGTGTCGTGTCACGTGAAGTATAAACCCGGCCTAAGGCTGCAGGTATATTAAACGCTATTGACGTTTTTACTGGGGTGCTCTGTGATTGAGGACGGACAGTAAACTTTGTTAAAATGATATCGAAAAATACCAGTCGTCAGTTGTATTTTCAGTCATTTTGGCGTGTTTGCTGTTCTGTTACCAAAAAAATTCTTCAACAGGGCTCATCAACAAAGAAACAAGGATAGTAAGATTTAGTAAAATATCAGTAATAATAATACATTGCTCGACACCCAGTAACACTTTACAAAGACATTTTAAAGACAGCTCGTTAAAATAAATGTAGTAATCCATTGTCATGCTATATGTGATAGCTTGCTCTTAAACATTTGCACAGGTGGTTGCTCCTGGGGATATAAAAGGCAAAAAAAAAAAATCCACGGGAAAGGCTTTGTTGTTGAACTCAGATTTTACCTCCGCCATATGAGTCATCAAAACTATTGGAATGAATATAGTTCTATATAAATAAATAAATAAATACATTTCCTATCACAACCACACTTTCACACCTGTACATTGGAGAGGGACTTCATTTTCACAGCAGGTGAAATTATCCTATAAAACACATAGGAGTTATGTGCACCGTTTTTCATGGGAGATTAAAACTCATCAAATGTATTTTAAAAACTTGTAGGAAGCAGTCTGTGGCATTCCTCATCTGCCGTTTCTTTAATAAGCCTATCAGACAGTCTTTTATAGCACTTTCATATCGAGTGTGTCTCTTAATCCCTTCTAGCAGAGGAAACTTTCATTTCCACAGCTTGGTCTATGCTGTAGAAATGTGTCCCCCCTGTCTTCTGCTTGCAAAATTAATACTGGAATTACAAAACTGTCCACAATTTATTTTAAAAGATTGAAGGAAGTCTTCTACAGTATATCACTTTTCTATCTAGTATGTCCTTACTCATCCACTGCTGGGGGCCCTCATTTCCTCAGTTGAGCCTTTGCCATAGAAACATGTGCCACCTGAAATGCTGCTTACAACATAAACACTAAACAGTTAAAATTGTTGAGCTTGTATTTGAACAATTTTATATCACTTTCATGTCTTCTTTGGTGGTCTGTACCTTCCACTGGACGGGACACTAATTTCTACGGCTGGAGCAGAGCTATACAAATGTGGGCCCCTGTCTGCTGCTTTTAAAATGAACACTGGAATTGCAAAATTGTTCAAAATCCCTTTTAAAAGTTCACAGGCACCCTTTAGTATCGCTTATCTTTCTATTGTGCAACTCTGTTCTGTCAGCTGGCAAGGATACTCATTTTCATGGCCGGAGATAATCTTTAGAATTCTATTTCTGTTCTGAAAAATTAGGCTACAATATTGAACATTTTTAAATAAAAAAAAAATCAAGTGCTTACACTGTCTTTTTTTAAGTATGTCTATGAAAATCGCTGTGAGTAGCCAGAAAAATTCTATTTAAACATAAGATATTATTATTATTATTATTTAGGTTTTTTAAAATCCAAATAAACCTGATAGGACTTCTTACAAGATATGTGCCACTCTAGGGTACCAACAAAGTCAAACTGATAAGGAAATTTTGTGATTAATTTGTTTAAAGTATTTTAAGCAAAAAATAACTTTTCATCATCCTCTCATCTCTAATTTGGCATTTCAGGATACAGTATATACTGCAAATATACATTTAAATTGTAACCGCTGACAATTATTTACTCATGTGCTTGCGTTTTCCATAAAACAGCTTCAATATGTGCACAAAGTAGGTAATAAAACACACAAATTCTGACATTAGCATGACTGTTGAAAGAAAAACATGTGTTAGAATCTATTCTATGGAGTTTTCATAAATTAATCATTATATACCTTTTGAGGTTTCTTGATATATTTTGTAATCAGATTTTTTAATTTTTTTTTTATTTTTACTGCCACTTCACAGATCAACAATCCCCAACTTGGTCACTGTCAGAATAAGTCTTTTAACTTTTTTCCTGTGTCCATTAATACATTTTCTGGGTTTCACTACCCATCTGAAAGAGCTGGCATCAGGTTGGGTGGCACTTTTAAACTGTAGTAGTATGAGCGAGTGTCAGTGTGGCAAGCATTAGAGTGGTATTTTCTTTCCGTCTCATTTTTTGTCTTCTGGCCCAAGCCTGTAAATCTCTTTTGTAAATGGGTGGCTTGGATAGAGGACAGATACTAACAATTTTCAAGGCTATTTAAAACAATACTAAAAGATATTTGTGTATGTGTGTTGTAGTGCCCCATGTTGAAAGTGTTAGATCCATTGAAGAAATCAACTTAAACAAACAAATGTACATTCTGGCGGTTTGTTTGAAGTGTTTTACTTTATGACCATATTATTAATTGCTGTGTGAATATAATTTTTTCAAGAGGATGACCTTTACTATTTTTAAAATAGACAAGCAGGGCAACAGGAGGAATATGAAAGTTATTTGTTCAGTTTAGGAGACAAAGGATATTTGTAAGGAAGTTCATGCCAGTGCTATCGGTGTACATTCTGGAATTTATAAAACTGCTGATATTATTTCACAAAGATGTTACTGGCCTGTTTTATGCTGACATTAAAATTAATTAATTAATCATTATTTTAATTAAAAGACTATAAGTGTCAGAACAGATTCAATAAAATATTTTAAATCTTTCAGTTGCTGTTTGTCGGACTCTTTAATTGACTTGTCATACAAATGTGTATCAGTGGATATTTGGTACTTCATTTGACAAATAATATTAATGTTTCAAAGTCTCATATATTTCAGATAGATAGATAGATAGATAGATAGATAGATAGATAGATAGATAGATAGATAGATAGATAGATAGATAGATAGATAGATAGATAGATAGATAGATAGAACTTTATTTGTCCTCTAAGGGAAAATGTGCTTCTTTTTTTTAACAGAGGTTGAATGAATAAATAAATTAATATTAATAAATAATGAAAAGAAAACAGCCAGTCCAATAACAATTTTAGCTGTCTTGTGAGCTGGGGCTCACAACTCTGAGGCAGAAGCTCAGCTATAGAAGTGAGTGTCCCTTTGAGTGAAGAGAACAATGGGACACAGTAGGCTTGAAAGTGATGTAGAAGACTTTCATTAATCTTTTACCATGGATTTCAGATAATATGACTTATCCAGGGTTCATTTTGAAAGCAGCAGCAGACAGGGTGCACACAAGCCCATGGATCTGCTCCAGCCATGGAAATGAGCGTTCCCTGTAGGGGATAGGATGCAGACACATAGTGGAGAAGATTATGTAGAAGACTATACCTATGACCTTTAAAAATCAATTTTGCATAATTTCACCTCTCCGGTGTTCATTTTGTAATCAGCAGTCAGAGGGCACACATTTTACGGCTCTGCAGCAGCCATGGAAATGAGCGTTCCGACTAGTGGATGAGACAAGCGTTTTCATTCCAATAGTTTTAATGACTCACATGGCGGAGGTGAAATTTGAGTTCAACAACAAAGCCTTTCCCGTGGATTTTTTTTTCCTTTTTTATCCCCAGGAACAACCACCTGTGCAAATGTTTAAGAGCAAGCTATCACTTATAGCATGACAATGGATTGCTACATTTATTTTAACGAGCTGTCTTTTAAATGTCTTTGTAAAGTGTTACTGGGTGTCGAGCAATATATTATTATTACTGATATTTTAGTAAATCTTACTATCCCTGTTTCTTTTTTGATGAGCACCGTGGAAGAATTTTTTGGTAACAGAACAGTAAACACGCCAAAACGACTGAAAATACAACTGATGACTGGTATTTTTCGACAAAAGTTTACTGTCCGCCCTCAATCACAGAGCTCCCCGGTAAAACGTCAGTTGCGTTTAATACAGTATACCTGCAGCCTTAGAACGCTGACATCAAGACATCGCTGCGCGTGCATGTTTAGTAACAGATATGACAGCATTTTGCACGGAACATGCGTTAAAACAAAAGACAAGCGGCGTGCAAAGGCACGCAAACAAGAGGAGTTCCACAACGATCACATCTCAGTGCACCTAAGAGAAGGGACACTGAATTCTATGAGGCTCAGATATTTTAGAGCACCTGTTCAAATATTTAAAGATTGTTTAAGATCAGCGATTTTGCATGGTTCACAGGTGTGCCATATGATTTTTTTTAAAGCAAACTAATTAAAGATTTCTTTGAAGAAATATGACACAAAATAAGTCCACGACACAGATTCTGTGCCATTTTATATGATTTTTATATCATTATATTAGATGAAATGCTGCCAATAAGGAATAATAGAAATCACCGCGCTACTTTCTATCTTTGATGAACTAACGTTTTATGGGGTGAAAAAAATGGTCGCCCCTGACAGATACACTTAATCAGTAGTGTGTGCGACCCACGATTTGTGAGTTTGAGTGTGTGTTTTGTGTGCATGTATGTGCGTGTGTGGTTTTGTCAGTTTTACTATAGCAGTTAGACATCAGTTATTTGTGAAAAAGAAAGAGAAACCATACTGGAACTATAGCACTGCTTTGACACTGGATTCCACCAGTTTGCAAAACCGAGCAGAAACCGAGCGTACGCAATGGGTTGTGCTGCTGTGAGAATGTGAGTGGCTTTTATGCCAAATTTAGTTTTTTGTACATCGTGATGTAAGCGTGGAAATTGTCTCATATAACATTTTTGTGCAAATGTACTGCTTATATGGTCTTTTGAAGCTACAGGCCCAGACCTCCACCTCTCTCTGTTCCAGTTTTTGAAGCAGGTCTTCCTTAGCCTTGTGCACAGCTTCCAGCTGTTGTTGATCACTTGTTCTGATAGTTTTTTCTATCTTTGAAAATTTTCTTTTGGGGCTCTTCAACTGTTTCCCAAGTGTTTTAAGGCCTAGTTTTGTAGAGTTACGATAACTTAATGAAGAATTTTAATTTACCTTAAAATCATAATGTCAGTCTCACATGTAATAGAGGTTATATTTACAGAGGTACAACATAAGCATGCACTACATTTCGGTATTATACTGAATATAGCCATTGGTCTATTGGTCTATACGTACAAAAGTTCGCTGACAACACTGCTATCGTGGGCTGCATCAGGAGTGGACAGGAGGAGGAGTATAGGGACCTAATCAAGGACTTTGTTAAATGGTGCGACTCAAACCACCTACACCTGAACACCAACAAAACCAAGGAGCTGGTGGTGGATTTTAGGAGGACCAGGCCCCTCATGGACCCCGTGATCATCAGAGGTGACTGTGTGCAGATGGTGCAGACCTATAAATACCTGGGGAGTGCAGCTGGATGATAAATTAGACTGGACTGCCAATACTGATGCTCTGTGTAAGAAAAGACAGAGCCAGTTATACTTCCTTAGAAGGCTGGCATACTTCAACATCTGCAATAAGATGCTGCAGATGTTCTACCAGACAGTTGTGGCGAGCGCCCTCTTCTACGCGGTGGTGTGCTGAGGAGGCAGCATTAAGAAGAAAGACGCCTCACGCCTGGACAAACTGGTGAGGAAGGCAGGCTCTATTATTGGGATGGAGCTGGACAGCTTGACATCTGTGGCAGTGTCATCTCCAGACAGAAGAGCAGCTTCAGCGACAGACTGCTGTCACTGTCCTGCTGCACTGACAGACTGAGGAGATCGTTCCTCCTCCAAACTATGCGACTCTTCAATTCCACTCGGGGGGGTAAACTTTAACATTATCTATCTATCTATCTATCTATCTATCTATCTATCTATCTATCTATCTATCTATCTATCTATCTATCTATCTATCTATCTATCTATCTATCTATCTATCTATCTATGTCCAACTTCTCCTGTATTTTTTCCTCCTTATATGACTTGCTTTGTCGAGGAATATTCAGTATAAATATTAATTATTAATATCAATTGATAACATCAATGTTATTTATTTACTAGCAATCAGATTGATTTAATTTGCTCAAAAGATGGAAAGCAGTGAATTTGCTCTCCAGTTCTTCATTACAGGATCACTTTGTATTCCAGCTTTTTCTTGATTATGCATAATTTTGTTTATTAAACATAATTCTTAACCTACAGATATGCACATTTTGATCAACTGTAATGTAAATACGGAATTCCTGAAACACGCTCATTTTTATATTTACAAGACTTGAACATTGTTAAAAGGAATGTGCCTGACTTTTGTAATCCTCCATCAAAGTCTACAACTGAAAATATTTTTCCTAATAATAAAGAGTATATTGGTAGCACTTCCAGACTTTATCAATTATTATGGTGCTCACTGATAGACAATCTTAGGCAACACTTGGTAAGAGACTTCTCTATTAATATCCCATGAAAGGAATGGAGTTCATCATTCATAACATTCAGTCTTCACCAAACTGTGTAAAACACGCTACATTATATGTTAAACACCTCTCCAGATTAAAATGGTGTAAAGTTCATCAGAGTTTGGTCCCTAATTGTGATGGGTAGCTCTGATTAGGTTGAATGTTTTGGGACTGTGCTACGTTAGGATTTTAATGGGGCAATATATTGAATTTGCTTATTTATCAGCCAGAGTCAGATTTACAATCATCCAAAATTCTCAAACGGCTGTGATCGAAGCAAAATCAGAGGGGATCAGACTAAACTGTTTTATGGTGTGAAAGTGTCCACAAAAGGCTCGTTAACCTCTGAGGTTCTTTTTATATTGGTGGATAAGCTAACACTGGAAATGCCTAAACTGTTAGTCTTGATTTGCACATACATCTGGCAAAACTTACCTATTCAACATCCACTCAGGACAGAAACTCAAAATATAAAACAAGAATATCTCAACACTGGCTGAGGCCAGCTACCTCAATTTCGAAAGCATTACAGGGGGCTAGAGGCTGCTCTGCTCACAAGGTGTCCCTGCTGGGATTCGCTTGCATATAAATCTGTCCTCCGATTGCTTCCTGTGAAAGGTCTACACTTTAGAATAGTCTAGCAAAAGCCAGAAACTGCAAATCCTGTTGGTTTTTTGTATCCCGTTGGCTACCTTTGAAAGGGCTACACAGTCTAATAGAATCCAAAGGCAAATCACTACCACTGATTGTATGTAAAGTAAATGGATGCAGTTTGTTTCATTAACAATCATTGATAAATGTCAGTAAACAATATGTCAACTTCAACAAAGTAATACTCAAACTATTTTAGTCATTACTTATGTTTATTTGAAGGGGAAGCCAGATGTAAATGTAAGATATCTTACAGCAAGCATCTTAGTATCAGGTTCCTGTAGCTATGGTTGTTGCAGTCTTTGTTTTCTTAAACCAGATGTGATCCTTGATATCAGGGAGGTGGTCTTCAGATATAATATATAACCAAGTTGTCTTTTCTTCGGAAGTTCATTCTCATTCTCTCTCTCTCCAAATGCTTCTTTTAAAATCCTTTGAATTTACTGTATAGTGTCATGCAATATCTTACATAAGGCAGCCAACATCTGTCAAAAAACTTGGACAACTGATATGTCCCCATGGTCTGGTTGATTGTTAATTAAGTTTTAAAGTCCCAAGCCTCAATTTCACATATTCTTACAAGCAGACACACACTGGTCACTCTATCTAAGCTTAAACATATATATTCTAATAAACTTCATGACACTCTTTTAACAGGTTTATGCTAATTTTCCCAGACTTCACGTCTGTCTATTTTGCATACACCTCTGAATTTTATCTAATATCAAATTTGACACTCTTGGGGAAACTCCCTCATGAATATTAATGAGGTCATATGTATCTGCCTGCTATTTCAGCTACAGAACTTTTCCCACATGACCTCTGAGCCCATGAGTTAGGAGTAATTATTCAAATAAATCTAAAATAAAAACAAGCAAATTAAAAATTACAAGTTGTATTTGGCATAATATGAAGGTAGATTTTTTTTTAACAGCAATACAACTGGTGTGTGGTGTTTTTTTTTTTTTCTTCAAACTTTTTTTGCTTTCTGAAACACATGTTGATTTTGATAGATGGGTTCAAACTGAACACAAATATAATTTCAGATTGATTGTATAATGTCTGAGTTCAGAGAAACGTGAAACTAAAGTGTTGTAAGATAAAGATAGGATAAGTAAAGAGCTTTGGGGAACCTTGTGGCCAACCCCATGTAATTAAATAATTGAAAAATAAATGTGTGGTAAAATGCAAAATGAGTCTGTTTACAAGGAATTCTGGGAGGAAGAGTCTGGTCCAGGTGTTCAGACTTCAAAAGGGACATCATAGATGGAATGGTGTCAATCTTCCTTTCAGCAGTGGGAGGAAAAGAGAGATTGTTCGACTGTGCTACCTCATGTCACAGTGGAGAATTACATTCACACAAGCACTTAAGGTGTTTCCCATGTGCATGCAGGTGACAGTGTATAGAATTATAGAATTCAGTGTGTTTAATCTCTTAATGATGCTGACACACTGCTGTAATTCAACTAAAATCAAAATGTTTTGCTGCTGATTTTCACTTGTACTCGGCTTCTGATGTTTTTTCCATGGATACCAGTTATCCTGATACTGCTTTTCCATCATTGCAATGTCCTGGTAAACCTTCCACTGTGTTCACCACTGATTGCACCAATATGAGCAGGAAAGAAGTTTAGGTGTGAATGCAAAAAAAGCTTTGCATGCTTGAGGCAGGATGTCAATCAGCTGGATGAAGTTTGGTGCTCTGAAGTTTGCAATAATATTCTCAACAACATCCTTGAATGCCTTCCATAACATTTCCTCTGGCCCCACTAGAAGATCTTGAAATTGCTTGCTATTTTTCGATGTGTCTGATTTGTGCTCCGTTAAACGCGACTTCCTTAAACTTGGCATCAGTTATTTGTGGACACATTTGTCTCAAATATAGAAATTCTTTGCCTTCCTTGCTTCTCACTTTCACACACTTTTTCTCCAGTCTAAGTTTTTTACGAAGAGGAGAAAATTATGTTTGTTGAAACATCTGTGGTGATCTTAAAGTAGTGGGGCTCTGATCCTGTTTGTAGTACTTATTACGATGGATTTACAAATAAATCAATAAATGTAAAAGAATCCACACTTTAGGAAAACCTTTTAATAAATTGTTTTACAACCACATAAACATATGTTGTCTTTATAATTTACAAATATATGCCAAAAAAACAAAGACTACAAAACTCTGAGGAACTGTCAGTAACAGCTGCCCACAACAAGGCACTCTAATGGACAGAAAGATCAGTTTTCAGATGGAGTCAATGTGCTTCTTTTTTTAGAATGTTTTGATGCTGTTGATGTTGTATGTTTGTTGATTTACCTTGTTAAAGATGTCCTATGTAATATCTATATAATCTAGCAAAGCCTAATGTGCTAAAATGTATCACTAAAGAGAAGGAAGCAATCTAAATGAAAGATAAATGGTCTAAAAGAAAGTTGCAAGCATCCCTTTTTTAATAAAACTATGCTTAGATATTGGCATCTACTTAAGCAGAACAAATCAAGAACTGCTGCCTGTACAGCGCAAAAACTCCATCCTCAGGTGTCAATACTGGTACATCTCTACAACTTCTTCTCCTGCAGCCATAACAATTTCAAACAGAAGAGAAGAGAGAGTGCAATATAATCAGATGTAGGTTGAGGACAAAAAAGAAGTATGAAATGGCAGTCTTTAAAATTTGTACATGTGCATATGCAGTGGCAAGGCCTCTTGGGATACTTGATTCTTGTCTTTTTTAATTTCCGTGTGTAGTATGCCATTGAAGATACCTGTCATCACCTGCAGGAGCAAAGAAAAAGGTTAATCAGTGGAACCCAAGGTACAAATCAATGAGGACAAGTTCTAGATTCTTCCTGCTTCTGGACTGCATTAAGCTTTTTTTGTCTTCTTTATTTGAGATTTTGTGAATGTGAGTTTCTGAATTTAGATTTCTAGATTTCTATACCTCTTACAAAATCCACATCTTAAAGTTCAAAGTAGGCTGTTCAACTGGTTACTCCTTCTCTCCTTTTCACAAGACCATTTTTCAAAACCTTCAAAAGGGACTAAGGATTAGATATCACTTGGGATGGTTAAAAGGCTTACCATATCAAAGAGAGGCTAATAACACAATTACATTATGCAGCAGACAGTATATATTGTATATGTACATTATCCTCCTTATAAATGTACATTTTTTTTATATGCACAAAAGTAGGGTCAATCAAAATGAATACAGCAGGTGTGGTTGGGAGAGTGGTTCCAGACCATCCTCTTAGAAAGGACAAAGCTTAGAAAAAATAAAGTAATGCACAGACTAAGAAGAACAAATGAACTAGAAAAACATTAAGAGTTTCACTTTCAAAATACTTATTAAGGGAGCGTTACCACTCATGGCAAGCCAATAAGACACCCAAAGAGAGTGCAGCACAGGCACTAGCCACTCACTTAAGGTGGCTTGGTCAAATAAATGAGAGAAATATCTCTCTACTAGCCAACCCGCAGCGTAGCATACACTGCATAATCATGCCGCTTTTTTAATGATTTTTAAGCACAGGGAAAAAAAATGAACATTTGAAAAATCCATAATTTAATAAACCACCAAGAAAAGTAACATTGCAACAATGCACGCTACAAACCAACATACAATCATCGTTCAGTACGCACTGCCTGCTCATGTGCCAGCCCCCAACTCCTCACCTGAGTCACTTTTGTCTCTGCTACAGTCCACATGCACCTCTGAGCCACGTTGTCTTTCATTGTTCTTTGCAGTTCTGGCTGCTTTTCAATATATAATCCACCAAGTCATCCGACCATGGTAGTAGCGAGGGGGGGTGTGTAGAAAGGGCAGGGACGTAATCAGTGCGAGCGTATGACCCGCACTTACTGGGAATTCCTCGTTCGTGGGGAACAATTGCAAGCCCCGGTCTCCATCACGAATGGGGTTCAACGGCTTACCCACAACTGTCGGCGCCGGGTGGACACACGTTGATCCATTCAGTGTAGTGCGCGTGCAGTACCGGACATCCAAGGGCATCACAGACCTGTTAATGCTCATCTCACGTGGCTGAAAGCCACTTGTCCCTCTAAGAAGTTGGCCGGTTGGCGATCGCGTAACTATTTAGCAGTAGGGAGTCTCATTCATTTTCGGAATTAACCAGACAAATCGCTCCACCAACTAAGAACGGCCATGCACCACCACCCAGAGAATCGATAAAGAGCTATCAGTCTGTCAATCCTCTCCGTGTCTGGGCTGGGTGAGGTTTCCCGTGTTGAGTCAAATTAAACAAATTTGTGTGTGGTGAGTTGTTGCACCCGGGCACATGAGCAGGCACTGTGAATGCCTAGAGCGTGGGTGGACGTGTGCAGGGGAATAATGAGTATCTATATATCTTCTTAGATATAGAAAGCGTCTGATGCGGTGTTTGGTGAATTGTTGCAGTTTGTGAGTTAGCAGTTGTGATGGTTTTACACTCCAGTACATTGCGGTGAACACTGGTAACAGTCAGGCGGGCGGGCAGGCATTTTCGTCCCATGCTCTTAGAGCTGGTGGGCATGTCTCTGTATCGGTTCGAGTTGTTGGGGCGGTGCTCTGTCGTTTGTATCCCATGGTTGGACGACTTGGTGGATTATATATAGAAATGCAGCCGAAACTGAAAAGAATAATGAAAAGTCAACGTTGCTCAGTGGTGCATGTGTACTGTAGCAGAGATGAAAGTGAGTTGGTGAGTTGTTGCGTCCGGGCACATGAGCAGGCACTGTGAATGCCTTGAGAGTGTGGGTGGACGTGTGCTCGAGTTGGTGGGCTGGGCTTTGTGAGTTTACTGACATGGCTATTTTTTGTGTATCCCATGGTTGTCTTCCGGCAGTGTGAATGCCTCGAGAGACAGGGTGTCCTTGTTTGGTGAGTTGTTGCAGTTTGTGAGTTAAAAGCTGCGATGTTTTACACGCTGGTAACAGTCAGGCGGGCAGGCGTTCTTGTCCTATGGTCTTAGAGTTGGTGGGCGTGGCTCTGTGAGTTGTCGGCGGATCCCATCGTCTTAGCGTTGGTGGACGGGTCTCTGTGAGTTGGCGGGCGTGGCTATATCGTGCGTATCCCATGGTTGTCTTGCAACTGGTTTTGGCAGATACATGCATATCTTTTTGAAAGTTTGGCCCTGTGCTTTATTAATTGTCATCGCAAAGGCCAATCTAACAGGAAATTGTCTTCATGTAAAAGTAAAAGGCAAATTATCCGCGACAAACAAACTGTTTTACACGCTGCATATAGCGATTCACATCCGCAACAAACATGCCTTTTCTTAGATGGTTCTGCCGCGTCCACCCTTGTTCTCGAAGCATACACACCGCCTGGTCATGTGCCCGCTCGCAAGAACAACTCACAGAGACCCACCCACCAACTCTAAGACCATGGCTTGTAAAACAGTTTGCGATGGAGGATGCGGTCGTGTGTCGTAATCGAAAAGAATAATGAAAAGTTAATGTGGCTCAGAGGTGCATGTGGACTGTAGCAGAGACAAACGCGAATGACGCTGTGTTTTGTGAGTTGCTGCGTCCGAGTTTGCGGGCGTGGCTCTGCGAGTTGTTGTCGTATCCAATGGTCTTAGAGTTGGTGGGCGTGGCTCCGTCCTGCGTGCTCCATGGGTGTCTTGCTCGCTGGTGGCTTAGTGAATCTATACATATTAATAAAAGGCAAAGCCCTCACTGACTCACTGACTCACTGACTGACTGACTCACTCACTCATCACTAATTCTCAAACTTCCCGTGTAGGTGGAAGGCTGAAATTTGGCAGGCTCATTCCTTACAGCTTACTTACAAAAGTTAGGCAGGTTTCATTTCGAAATTCTACGCGTAATGGTCATAACTGGAACATATTTTTTGTCCATATACTGTAATGGAGGAGGCGGAGTCACATATCGCGTCATCACGCCTCCTACATAATCACGTGAACTAAAAACAAGGAAGAGATTTACAGCACGAGTCAAACGCGGGAACGAAGGTAAATGACGTTAATTTTTGACTGTCTTTTAATACTGTGTAGGCATACATATTAACACATGTGCAATTAAACGTGTGCATTTGCGGGGTGATTTCTCAGGCTTAAAAGCTCACCTTTTATCAAACGCGGGAACAAAGGTAACTGACGTTGTTCACTGTCTTTTAATACTGTGTAACCATACATATTAACACATGTGCAATTAAACGTGTGCATTTACGGGTGATTTCTCAGGCTTAAAAGCTCGCCTTTTACTAAAAGGTAAATGCAAAACTATTTTCAATCATCTATGATCTGCTTCTCACAACTGAAGGCACCGTGGCTGATGGTAAATGACGTTAATTTTTGTGTGTCTTTTAATACTGTGTAAGCATACATATTAACACGTGCAATTAAACGTGTGCATTTACGGGTGATTTCTCAGGCTTAAAAGCTCACCTTTTATCAAACGCGGGAACAAAGGTAAATCACGTTCTTCACTGTCTTTTAATACTGTGTAACCATACATATTAACACTTGTGCAATTAAACGTGTGCATTTACGGGGTGATTTCTCAGGCTTAAAAGCTCGCCTTTTACTAAAAGGTAAATGCAAAACTATTTTCAATCATTCTATGATCTGCTTCTCAACAACTGAAGGCACCGTGGCTGATGTTACGTCACTTGCTGTCCAACCATAAGCGTTACCTGGTAGGTAGCTGGACACTCACTTCACTCCCTTTCGGGAATCGAACCTCTGAGGTTTTCTTTTGTTCTTAATTAAAATTTAAAAGCAATACTTCACCGCTGCTAAGCCCTCTAGCGCTGACGTCCGAGGTTCGATTACCGTAAGCAAGTGCAGTGAGTGTGTAATTACATTCACGGCATTCGTAGTCTGATTCACAATCTGATTGTATGTGTGGTTAGCTACCAGGTAACGCTTATACTTGGCCACCAAGTCAGGTCGAAGTGATCACTCGAGTAAAGGCAGCTTCACAAAAAAACAGATCCTTAACAAAACTGTTATTAGTATATTTTCCCTCAATTTAAAAACGTTTTATTTTCTTCTTAATAAAAATTTAAAAGCGGTACTTCGCCAATGCGAAGCGCGTGGATTTGACCGACTGACACATACAGACATATTCATGAGTGCAGGTACTTCGGAAAGAAAGCACCGTGTAAACCTAAAGTTTAAATTTACTTCATAGACCTACAAAAGGTTACCATTCATTTGAGGCAAGATTGCTTTTCTTCTGTACAAACTATACGTTGCATTCTCAAGAGTGTGCTTGCACGGCTTCAGATATATATATATATATATATATATATATATATATATATATATATATATGTATGTCTATATATAAATATGTAAGCTTATAAGTACTGCCTTACTTCTCTTTAAGAAAGGAAGATGTAATGATACTTGATTTAAACGATTCCATGTCTTGGTGGGTTTGCGTAGCTTATTGTCAATATCTTTACACCTGTTTTTAACACTTATTTACTGAAACGGGCTTTCACGAAAAAAGTTAGGGCTTTGCTACAGGATACACCCTCCACAAGTTAAGCAAGTAAAAATAAAATATATATTTCTGTTTTATTTAAACCTTTTAAGTTCGTATGCATAGCCCAATTTGGCTGTTTAATTTTTTTTTTTCTTTCTTCAGTAATATTTAATCTCCTTAAAGAAAAAGAACATATCCATTTTACTTTTTTTGTATCTCTTTAGTAATATTTTACTGTAAAAGGATAACCAGTATTTAAACCTTTTATGTTACTTTATACATTTATTTTACACAATGTTGAAAAATTAATAAGAAAGCTACATATTTTGGCAGCTGCTGCTTTCATTTTCAATGAAATGAAAAAAGCTCTCCAAGAGAAAACGTCAATGAAGAAGAAACAGTTTGCACTATCTAAAAAGGAGAAACCCTCATTTATAAAAGTTTGCTGCAGATGACTTAACTGAAAATAAATGAATAGTTCCTATGTGTATAATACATATTTATCTATTTTACTTATGCCTTTATTCCACCAACTTACAACATCTGAGGTACAATTTGTTACATTACTTTTGTTTTTTGCAGCACAGGCAGGTGAAGTGACTTCCTCAGAGTCACACAGTGGTGTCAGTACCAGGATTTGAACTGACAAGCTCCAGGTTTGCTGAAATATTACTGAAGAAAGAAAAAAAACGAAAACGGGCAAATGGGGCTATGCATACAAATGTCCATCCGTCTATTATCCAACCTGCTATATCCTAAATACAGGAGCCAATAAGTAGATATGTATATATACAGTATATATACAGTATATATATATATATATATATATATATATATATATATATATATATATATATATATACAGTATATATATATATATATATGTGAATGTATGTATGTATATATGTATGTCTATATATATATGTAGATATGTAAATTTGTATATGTATATATATATGTTTATGTGGATGTGTATATGTGTATATACATATGTATATGTAGATATGTGTATATGTAGATATGTATATATATGTATATGTATATATATGTTTATGTGTGTGTGTGTGTGTATATTATATATATATAAAAGACAGCAACACTCATAACAATGACAACACAATTACATTGACAATCATGTTACGTTATTTTTAAAATGTTTCCTTTTTTTTTTTTCATAACCTCTTTAACACACTACTTCTCCGCTGCGAAGCGCGGGTATTTTGCTAGTTATATATATATAGATTATATGAAAAAATCCTGTGATGAAACTTTTTTCAAGAGATTTTTTTGCAAGACTTTGGCCATGAGATTTTTTCAAGTCACGTCTTCCTCTCATTTAAACACACACACAGTCCTCTCACCTCTCATTCGTGTGAATGCTTTTGACAGACACAGTTCCTGCTCTCTCAGCTCTTATAAATTTTTACGTTTTCCTCATTTTAAGTTCCCAATTAAAGAAGATGAATTATGTCCAAATCTTATTGATGAATTTCATCGCAAAGGGATAGCATCAGAAGAAATGAGTACACGGGTAATCCTAGCACTGAGAAACAATGAAGTCAAACAAATTAACGCGAACATTGTCAATCGGTTACACGGCAGATTGGTTAAATGCGTATCAACAGACTATGTTGAAACAGTTGGTGGTGATCGTGCAGAAGATGAAAAAAACAGCTTACAGTATCCCGAAGAATGACTACAACCATTAACACCGTCCGGTCTTCCACAGCCCAAATTACTGTTGAAAGAAGGATATATCCAAGAAAAGTAATGTAGTACATCTTCCCCGGATAATACTAGACAACAAAGGAGATCTTGATATGCCATTCGTATTAAAATGTTAACTATTTACCGTTAGAATAGCTTTTGCAAAGACAATCAACAAATCAGAGCCAAACATTCGAAAAAGTCGGTTTATTTATTAGAAAGAAAGAAACGAATTTCTCTCACAGACAGTTATACGCTGCGTTGTCACGATGTAAGTCCAAACACAGAATCAAAATTCAATGCGATATTGACAAGAAATTAATAAAAAAAATAGTTTTTACTGAAGTTTAACAGTAAAAGTGTAAGTTTAAAAAAAATTGCGTGTTATTTTCAAAACCAAACAGAACAAAATCGTATAATGCAATGAAAAACTCTAACGCAACATGAAACATAATTTACCTTCAAATTATTACGTTTTCCTATTTTTTTTAATATGGTTAATTACTCGCTGATCTGTTTAAATTGTACATCCACATTCCCCATACGCGAGCGGCAGAACCTCAAACAAGTTAGCGTGTTGCACAGGCCTGTGGGTTGGCAAGCGAAGTGAGCAAGGGGCAAAGCCCCCTAGTATTCTTTATTTTACTTTGCTTTAGCCTGTTATTTTTGGTGGGTTAGTATAATATACAGTATAATATACTGTCACAGTATAATTTATTACATGGGTTATTATTTTATTCATAGCTCAGAACACAATTGCATCGAGTTCTCAGTTTCAACTTTGATTTTAGAGGATCTTTCAAACCTCATATTTCCCTGTATATACACCACCCATAGTGAAGGGTGCCATTCTTTATCTTATTGAAATGTTCCAGATCTTAATCCGGAGTGTTCCAAAGGCAGGTGAGTCCAGCATCACATGAGTAACTTCTGGGAGAAGCCTAAGCTGAGGGAATGAGAAAGCTGCAGCCTTTCCCAGGGAGAATAGGGGGCAAGGCAGGAAGGCAGGAATAAACACTAAACGGCACCAGTCATTCGCACAGCAAATACACAAACACACACACAGAAACATTAACACACACTAGGGCCAATGTAGTGTTGCCAATTCACCTAAACTGTTTGTCTCTGAACAATGGGAGGAAATTGAAGCAGCTGGAGGAAACCTAAACAGACACATGGAGAACATGAAAATTCCACACAGGGAAGACCAAGGAAGAAAACCCTGGTCTTTTCACTGCATAGCACCAACACTAACACTGCAACCACTTTACCACAAGGAAAGTGCCATTGTTAATAATGAAGTTCATAGGTGCTCAGATGAGACTATTTTCAGTGGCCACTTTATGTGGCCATAAAAAATATAATTACAGGGATGTCATTAGTGCTCAGGTTAGCCTGTCAAGGTTTATAAACGGTTAATTTCGGGTCAATCTTTGGGCATTTGTTTGTGTCTGGTTTAATAAGTTTTATATCATATAATGTCTTACTATCTTAATGAATATTTCTAATTATGTGTAAACTTTCTGTGACAAGTCCCTGAAGAGCTGCTGTTTAACAAGATTTATTATTCTGTGCCACCAAAAATACAAAGAATTTCCAAAAACTCTTAGCATACTGAAATTTCAGAAAAAAGTCGATTCCTACTTTATAAATCTTTTCAAGTCTTGGTCTCTTGTGTTATCAGGAAAAAATGTCAATGTTACCTTAATCCTACAACGAGATTGAAATGCTATGCTACTGCCCTCATTAAACTAAGCCTTGGCTATAGTTGTTTAAAATGCTTTCCAAATATTTACTAATGTAAAGTTCTCATAATCTTCAACATAACTTTAAACAATTCATATGACAGAAAATATTTTGATTTACACAGATAGTATATTTAGCTGTTACTGTCTTCTACAACATTGCATGTTACTTTCATGTCAGTGATAAATATAATTTGTACAACAGTGCTGTTATAAAAACATGCAAGTTTTCTTTAAGGCTGTTTAATAAAAAAAATACATCTAACACTGTCAACCCTTTCATAAAGATGACCTCTTTCACTAAGTACAGTCCATGTCGCTTGAAGCAAGAAGTCTTGAACAGATTTTTAAGTTTTCTTACCATGAATACAGCCACTGCTATGAAGATACCAAGTATGGCTCCTCCAGAAGAGTTAAACATGTCCAGTATGATAGAAGGACAGGCCTGTGAAAAAAAAACAAAAGTATTTGGTGAATGTTAATCAACAGTAGCAGAATTGTTTTGGTTTTTTTGTTTGTCTAAAGTGCTAACAGCCCCTCACGTTTGCTCACTCTCCCAGTTACATGTAGACATGACACAGATAGAGTTAGGGCAAAATATTTCTAATAAAATATTTGCATAGGGAGGGAAATGGGAAACCTTGAAGAAAGGGTGCCAGAATTCTGGCTTGGTTGTAGGGTGTGGGATATGGCCGGCCATTCATCCCGGCCAATACCCCCAGGCCGCTAGATGGAGCCCTCCTTGCAATGTGGAGATGCCCCGTATTCCAGCAGGGCATCATAGACTATGGAGTTTTAACACACAGCCCTGCTGGATAACATCGGGGTCGCCAGGGGACGCTGCAGGGAGACACAGAGATGTTTATTTTCCATACAGCCCGGAAGTAAATCCCAGTCACATGGTTGGAAGAAATAAAGTGCTTCTGGGCTTATGAAGAAAAGAACTTTTTACCCGACCCAGAAGTGATATAAGTCACATGGACTGAGGGACAGAAACACTTCTGGGTCACGGACTATAAAGGAAATCCCAGATGGATGAGCTGAGTTGGGAGGCAGGGTGGCTAAGCGTCTGGGAGTGGAGGATTGAGTATTGTTTATTGCAGTGATTATTGATTTATTAAGCATTGTGGAGAGGAGGGTGCTTTGTGCACTTATTTATAATAATAAATATTATTATTGGACTATTTCTCTCAATGACATGCAAATCAATTTATAACTTTATGTAATGTGTTTTTTTCTGGATTTTTGGTTGATATTCTGTCTCTCTCCATTAAAATGAAATTACCATAAAAAAATAGAGGCTGTTCATTTCTTTGTAAGTGAGCAAACTTACAAATTCAGCAGGGTATCAAATACTTATTGCCCCGACTGTATGTGCTTCATCCAAACAAAACAATAAAAATTGAAGCCAATACAATTACAGTTTTGTTGCATTTTAGACTTCTTAGAAGCTTGCTTCTAGAAGGCCAGCATCTGGTGGGTCACAATCAACCATAAATGCAAGTTAATAATATCTGGGGCCATGTAATCCAGAGTTACAGATTTCCATCCATTTACACAACCTTATGCAGGTAGACGTGACTCTGAGGTAGAAGGCAGTGACTAAGGTCATGTCCAAGCCAAGTTCCCCTTAAAAATGAAAGTAGTGTTAGTACAGGACTCAGTTATTAGAGGGTGTGACCAAAATTTTTACTTCAGTGACAGGGAGTTTCAAAGGCATTTTATCTTCATGGCTTACTTGGAGACCACCCTGGCCACATGGATCATGTCTTGAGCACAGCTTTTACAATGTTACATGTAATGTACATAATAATGGCATACACTGTTATATAGCAATATAAAGATTTTGTTGTTTACTTACAAAACTTCAGCATATTCATAAAATGGGATTTTTTTTTTCTGTCTAAACACATGGTGACTGTTGTTTGACAAGTTTGTACCAAACAGCTGGTTCTCTATGTTACTAGAGAAGTCCTATTAGTGTCAACAAATAAATCTAAGGTAAAAATTAGTTATTACCAAGTTTTCCTATTTTCTTTCACTTAGTTACATGGCATGTCTTTTACTCATACTATACACCAATCAGCCACAAAATTAAAATCATTGACAGGTGAAGTGGTCAATACTAATTATCTCATTACAGTGGAACCTGGCAAGGGGTGGGATATATTAGGCAACAAGTAAACAGTTAGTTCTTGAAGGTGATGTGTTGTAAGCAGGAGAAAATGGCAAGGGTAAGGGTCTGAGCAACTTTGACAAGGACCAGATTGTGACAGCTAGATGACTGGGTCAGAGCATCTCCAAAGACAGCAGAATTTGTGAGGTGTTCCAGATATTCAGTGGTTAGTACCTACCAAAAACTGGTACAAGAAAGGACAACTGCGAGAGAGTCATGGGCGCCCATGGCTCATTGATGCACGTGGAGAGTAAAGGCTAGCCCATCTAGTCCAATCTCTACTATAGTACAAATTGCCGAAAAATGTAATGCTGGCCATGAGAGAAAGGTGTCAGAACACAGACTTAATGCTGGCCATGATATAAAGGTGTCAGAACACACAGTGCATTGTAGCTTGCTATGTAGTTACAGACCAGTCACAGTGTTCATGTTGATCCTTGTCCACCGCTGAAAGCAACAGCAATGGGAATGTGAGCATCAGAACTTGACCATGGAATAATAGAAGGTGGCATTGTCTGGTCTGATGAATCTTGTTTCTTTTACAATATGTGGATGGCTGGGTGCGGCACGGTGGCGCAGTGGGTAGCGCTGCTGCCTCGCAGTTGGGAGATCTGGGGACCTGGGTTCGGGTCCTCCCTGTGTGGAGTTTGCATGTTCTCCCCGTGTCTACGTGGGTTTCCTCCGGGGGCTCCGGTTTCCTCCCACAGTCCAAAGACATGCAGGTTAGGTGGATTGGCGATTCTAAATTGGCCCTAGTGTGTGCTTGGTGTGTGGGTGTGTTTGTGTGTGTCCTGCGGTGGGTTGGCACCCTGCCCAGGATTGTTTCCTGCCTTGTGCCCTGTGTTGGCTGGGATTGGCTCCAGCAGACCCCTGTGACCCTGTGTTCGGATTCAGCGGGTTGGAAAATGGATGGATGGCTGGGTGCATGTGTTTTGTTTATCTGGGGATGAGATGGCAGCAGGATGCACTATGTGAAGAAGATAAGCTGGCGGAAGCAGTGTGATGCTCTGGCCAATGTTCTGCTTGGGAATTTTGGGTCCTGGCATTCATTCATAATGCACCCTGCTACACTGTAAAAAATTTTTACTAATGGTTTAAGGAACAAGGGACTGACTTGGCCTCCAAATTCACCAGATTTCAATCCAAATAAGCGTCTGTGGGATGTGCTAGAACAACAAGTCAGATCCATTGAGGTCCAAGTTCACAACATACAGGACTTAAAAGGAACTGCTGCTAATGTTCTGGTGTCAGATACCATAGGAAACCTTTAGAGGTCTTGTGGAGTCCACACATATTTTGATGGCATGAAGGTGACCTCCACAATGTTAGGCAGGTGTTTTTAATATTGTGGCTGATGGATGTATTTATACTGTAATTATTGACTTCTTGCAGTTATTATTATTGAGAGAATTGTAGCTAACAAAAATAAAAAAATATTAAATAATTTTAAACATTGTAATTTTATTTAAAGTTACTGTCATGGTAATTATTATGGAGGAAACTGTGCAATATAGGAATACATTTTATAATAAAAAAATCACTTTTATTTATTGTATCTCACAGCATTCTAAATGCCTGTCCTGTATATTTCTTGTAGCTTTTGTCAAATTATTGCTTCTTTCACAGGGAATAAGCTCAGAAACATAAACATTACAGTATTGGAATATATTTATTTATTTATTT
Organism: Erpetoichthys calabaricus; assembly: GCF_900747795.2. Lineage (NCBI taxonomy): Eukaryota > Metazoa > Chordata > Cladistia > Polypteriformes > Polypteridae > Erpetoichthys > Erpetoichthys calabaricus. The sequence goes on from NC_041405.2 coordinate 34,606,114, forward strand.
TTAGCATTGTCTTAGTATATTTAAGCCTACTTCCTCTTCCTTGATGTTTTACTACTAGGATATAAATAAATAAACAAATAAATAAAACAACTTTCAGGGCTAAGGTTTGGTTAACCAGCAATATGTCAGCAACAAACTTTTGTTGTAAAATTATCATTATTTTGCTTGCTCTGTAAATCTCGGCCATTGCACTTCAGCTGTAGTTGAAGTAACACAGAATATTTCTGTTTTAAGAAGACAAGTTCAGAAATTTGCCAGTGGTTTTCAATGGAAGATGTTGAAACTTTAAAAATTGCATAGTGTGCTGTAGTTGAGATATCTCAATGAAAATGTGAATGTCCTGATAACTTTCCTTAAGAAATAACTGTTCAAATTTTAATAAAATCAGTTCACTGGGAGCCGAGTTGTTTCATTTGCAAACGCACCTAAAAAATGACATACAGTACTTACCATTGTGGTAATTTTGCCCCACAGTCCTTTTTCTGGACACGTTTCACTGACAAAAGGTTCCAAAACACCCCCGGCAATTCCACAGCAATCAAACTGTAAATTGAAAAAAGTCATGAAAATTACATTGTAATTTATAAGTGTGTTTCTACAGAATGGAAACATTTTGTTTCCATTTTAAGATTGTAAGGCATGTTTGAGCAAGTGGGATCAATAGGGGACATGGAGCCCTCACTGATAGCATTTACTAGATCTGGTTTTGTATGTTAGTCTAGGGTGGCAGCTATCTGAGTGTCATCTGCAGGTTTCATTTAGTTTGTATTTCATTTGTTCAACTCAACATTTTTGCTTTTATATGAAATATGTTATGAATAAAAATACAGTAAGCTATAAAATTCACATTATTGAAAAAAGTAAATTATGAATAAATCTTACATTCCAACCATAATAAGTTAAACATGGAATACATAGTCACAAAAAATACTCACCTTCTCATTTCTTATTTGTATACTTTACTGCTACTGTTTGTTGATTTGTGACAAGGTTGTGTCATGCATGTGAGTGAGAGGGTCACCATCCAGGTTCCTCCCAGGTATGTAATATAACCGCAAGCTGAGTGTCTGTGTAACTTCATCATCTTCCTTTGCCTTCACAGTGCTGAGAAACTGCCCAGTGAGGGCAATTGATTTCGCTTCTTCTGGTCCTAGGACCATGAAAGCACAGCCACCCAGAAGGAGGAGTCACTGGCCCCACAACCTATATAGAATCCTTGATAGGCAGCCATTTAGCTGTTAGAATGCCAGAGGGCAACAATTTTTTGCTTGTGTTCACACCATCAAGTGATATTTCATTTTCAGTTATAAGTAAACAGGGAAAGCTGAGTTGGCAATTCTGTTGTGATTTTTGACCTGTCATTAATTCGACCATCCACACTTGGAATGACTGAAATCAGATGCCATCATCTACATGCTACACCAATCTAATTACCACTTGGACAGAGTCAGTGGTGCAGTAAGAATTATGTTTCTGGACTTCTCTAGCGCCTTCAACACAATCCAACCTCTGCTCCTTAGGGACAAGCTGACAGAGATGGGAGTAGATTCATACCTGGTGGCATGGATCATGGACTGTCTTACAGACAGACCTCAGTATGTGCGTCTTGGGAACTGCAGGTCTGACATTGTGGTCAGCAGCACAGGAGTGTCGCAGGGGAGTGTACTTTCTCCGGTCCTGTTCAGCCTATATACATCGGACTTCCAATACAACTCGGAGTCCTGCCACGTGCAAAAGTTCACTGATGACACTGCTATCGTGGGCTGCATCAGGAGTGGGCAGGAGGAGGAGTATAGGAACTTAATCAAGGGCTTTGTTAAATGGTACGACTCAAACCACCTACAACTGAACACCAGCAAAACCAAGGAGCTGGTGGTGGATTTTAGGAGGCCCAGACCCCTCATGGACCCCGTGATCATCAAAGGTGACTGTGTGCAGAGGGTGCAGACCTATAAATACCTGGGAGTGCAGCTGGATGATAAATTGGACTGAACTGCCAATACTGATGCTCTGTGCAAGATAGGACAGAGCCGACTATACTTCCTTAGAAGGCTGGCGCCCTTCAACATCTGCAATAAGATGCTGCAGATGTTCTATCAGACAGTTGTGGTGAGCGCCCTCTTCTACGTGGTGGTGTGATGGGGAGGCAGAATAATAATTCATTACATTTATATAGCGCTTTTCTCAGTACTCAAAGCGCTATCCACACAGGGAGGAACCGGGAAGCGAACACACAATCTTCCACGGTCTCCTTACTGCAAAGCAGCAGCACTACCACTGCGCCACCTGTGAGGACACCTCACGCCTGGACAAACTGGTGAGGAAGGCAGGCTCTATTGTAGGCACGGAGCTGGACCGTTTGACAGCTGTGGCAGAGTGACGGGCGCTGAACAGGCTCTTGTTAATCATGGAGAATCCACTAAACAGTATCATCTCCAGACAGAGGAGCAGCTTCAGTGTCACTGTCCTGCTCCACTGACAGACTGAGGAGATCGTTTCTCCCCCACACTATGCGACTCTTCAATTCCACCCGGGAGGGGTAACTGTTAACATTATACAATGTTATTGTCTGTTATACCTGCCTTGCACTCTCCACCATGCATTTTTAACTTGAACTGCTTTTTTATCACTATTTAATTAATATTGTTTTTATCAGTATGCTGCTGCTGGAGTATGTGAATTTCCTCTTGGGGATTAATAAAGTATCTATCTATCTATTGTTCATTTACTCCTATTGCATTCTCCCTTTCAATAGTTTATAGATCCACAAGAAACCATACCAATGACACAATCATTGTCCAAACAATCAAACATCCTTAATTCAGGGAACTTAAAAAAAATTAAATGAATGTGTACAAAAAACATCTAAATTTAGTAGTATTTATTTCAAAAGTAGTGGAAGCACAGAAAAAATGTAAAATAAAAGAATTGAACAATGCGTGCAGAGGCATCCCATGCTGAAGTTACTATTAAAAAAGCTCATGTGATTGGCTTGTTTTAGTTAGGAATGGATGGGAGGCAAAGCCCAGGTACAGGCACCAATTATAAGGGACAAGGACGTAGGAAAATTAATCTTCATGCCAAAGCAGGAAGACGGGTAATGCTGATGAGTTGCAAGGCATGTACAGTAAATGTACAGGGTGCACAAGGTAAACAACAGGCAGAAACCATTTCAAGAAACAGACACTGGGAACTAAGAAGGAAGCATATTATGCACTGTCAACAGATGCTAGTGAGGCTTCTAAACAGAAAGTGTGTCAGGTCATGATGGGTTACTTGGGGACACAATACCACCTGGTCTAGACAGCTTCAAATTTTCTTGGGACTGGTGAGTTTGAACCTTGTCCTGTTACAACTGAAGTTGGAAAGGGTACTGGTCATCATGCTAGAGCCATTTACATGGTAGCATGCTGTTCCTATCTGAAAGGTATGGAGACCTCTTCAGGCAGGCTACAAGGACACTGTTTCATAGACCATTGATGTCCATGGGTTACATAGTGTTCATGAGTGCATGGACACCTGGTGCTACTAAAGATAATACTGGTGTCCCTCAAGTGAAGGTTGAGCTTAACTTGTGTAAACCTCACTAATGGCAGAGGGTTTCATGATAGGAGAGGTGAGTTGGGGAACAAGGTTTACCAACCAAAGGAAGAAAAGTCATGGTTATATAACATAAATAGAGACAAGAGATGAGAACGGGCGAGCCTTAAAAGTTCTTGTAAATGGGCAATTGGGTGAGCCACCCCAGCTGGTAAACCTGTAATGGCCCTTTGTGTCAGTACAGTTTGCTTACATTCACCTTGGCATTATTCTGTATAGAGTGAGCATAAGCCTGCCTAGTTTATTTTACACGTAAAATAAATGAAGTGACCGAAGGCCATAGAGTGAATGCTTATAACACTGCAGAAGGTTCAGTTTTTTTTTTTTGTATGAATTACTGAGCACAGTAATCTATGCCACAGTGCATCTGCAGTAGTCTTCTTCCATGGACTCTGACGCAGCTACTCGCACCAGAATAGTATGACATTGTGCAAACTACATATTAGGGGGGATCCCCAACTACTGATAGATCAAAGAGGGCATGTACAATTTCCCACATGGCAAATATACTTTAGGAAAATTACCTTCTGAGGTAAATGCCTTGGGATTAATAAAGTATCTATCTATCTATCTATCTATCTATCTATCTATCTATCTATCTATCTATCTATCTATCTATCTATCTATCTATCTATCTATCTATCTATCTATCTATCTATCTATCTATCTATCTATCTATCTATCTATCTATCTATCTATCTATCTATCTATCTATCTATCTAAATGGAAGATTTGTTGTTTGTTTCCAGGTTGTTTTAATGAACATCCTCCCACCCGCCAAAGAAAGCTGCAAACTTATATTAGCTCATAAATTTAAAAAGGGCTTTCATTCCATGACTTAATATATAATGGAATTAAGCATCCCATCAACAAATAGTGCTAAAAATGTATAAGACTGATTACTGTAACTGTTTTTCTAAGTGTTTGTTTTTTCCGAGTTACAAATGACTTGGCTTCTTGTAGTTTAACTTCTTACTGAACTGGCAATTCAGTTTCACTTATATTTCTGGCAAAACACATGAATGGAACGTGGACAGTAATTCTTAACCATTTTTGAGTCATGGATTCCTTTAAGAATCTGATGAAAGCTAAGGACCCCCTTCCCCAGAAATATTCACATAAACACAACTTTTCAGGCAATGAATATAATGTACTTTATTTATCGAGATTCGATTGTCTCATACATATATGACATATACAAAGTATTATTAAACTTTAAAATAAACCATCTAAAAAACCACTTCTTTTTTATGTAAAAGGTAATGGCCACTCATTATAATTATGAAATACAATCCTCTTGTGCAAATTTAAACAGATCTACCATTACAACGTTTTCTACCACTATTACTACTACTACTACTACTACTACTACTACATCTACTCTCGCGTTATCTTTATTTCGCCTTATGCAATTTCTCGTATTAGGAATTTGTTAGTTTTTGCATACCCCTTGGGGTCAGAGTGCAGGGTCAGCTATTGTACAGCGCCCCTGGAGTAATTGAAGGTTAAGGGCCTTGCTCAAGGGCCCAGCAGAGTAGGATCTCTTTTGGCAGTGACGAGGATTCGAACCGGCAATCTACTTTATTTCAATGAGAATGAAACTGTGGAATGGTCTTCGACAAGGTGACATGCATATTACTTCTGACATCTAATCTTTTTTGACTTTTCGTTTTGATAGAAACAAGTACTGAAAACCCTGATTTACAAAGGTATGTAGTAGCAAAAGGAATCAGAGCACTCATAGCTCCCTTTTCTGAAATAAATTGCAAATTAGTTTGGACAATTCCTGATAGATATTGTATTACAAATTAGGTCAAAGAGCTATCATTTAAAATTGTTCATGCATTTTTTCCAAAAAAATTAGCATTTTCTAAGTTTAAATATAAGCATGGTTATATTTATTCTTTTTCTGCTGCTGAGGGGGAATCTGTGGTTCACGGCTTTGTTCACTGTATGTTTTCAAAATTATTTTGGACTTACTTGCAAAGTTTGTTTTTAAGAAATTTAAGGTGTATTTGAAGTGTAAGGATCTGATATACTATTGCATTATGTAAGAGAAATCATTATGAATTTAATTATTTTTTTAGGTAAAGTTCATTTGCATAAATCATAATGATCCAAGAATACTCTCTTTTAACATCTTTGAGGTGATTTTCAAATATTATTTAAAGTCTATGAAAAGTCTACAGTAGTAACACTGGTCACATACCTTGTACAGTTTAGAGAATATGGAGTGCTGTGGAATTTTTGACTAACTATTGTGACAATGCCGCTATACCAGTGCTTAACCCGACACAGACAGATGCAGGAGGCACACTTATAAAAACAAATAAATGTTTTTATTTCTTTTTCTTCACCTGTGGGCAATGCATTTCCCATTCCCTACAGGCACAACACAGCCCCACAAGCTGATACTAATAATTCTTTTTCGTCTTACTCTCTTTTCTCCTCCACTCTCCCTCCAGCAAGCTTCGTCTTCTTCCTCCCAACTCTGGCTCCCGGAGTGGTGGCTGCTGGCTTCTTTTATAGCCCACCCAGAAGTGCCCCAGGTGGTTGACGACCTATTTCCAGTTGCACTTCCGGGTGTGGAACCACTGCAGCGCCCCCTGGTGGCACCCTCGGATCCTAACAGGGTTGTAGAGAATCCATCTCCCATGGAACCCTGCGGGAATCCGAGGCACCACTGCCACTCTGGGGGGCTGCTATCTAGCGTCCAGGGGGAGGTACTGTTCAGTCCCTGCTTGTTCCCCCGGACAATATAAAGGAGAGGTGTTCTGGCCGGCCATAAATCTGATATTCCAACCGAGGAAAACAAAACCTGGAAACTCATTTGTGTAAAGCTGGAAAGGCAATTATTAGCAGACTGACTATGTAAGCTGTAGTAAATGTTAAGAAAAAATGTACTGAAGAAATAGGAGAGAAGGCATAATAATGCTTAATTTTTTATTAAAGCATGTCTGGATTAGCTTTTACCAATAGCATTTGATTCAGTTAGAAGCTAATATAAATGCTTATGATTTTCATTATAATCTTCCTTCAAGCTGTACATATTTTGATTTTTGAGCAGTACAGTGGACATCTTATGGGGCTAATGCCTTATAGCTTCAGCAGATCGGAACTCCTCCTTTTGTTTTTTGTGGGAGTTTCTGCAGGTAATCATATTTTTATCGAGCACTCAAAAATATTTATTTAAATATTTAGTTATTTTTTTAAGTATTGGGGTATACATGATGTACCCTACAATGGACTGGCACACAATCTTCTGATTAGCTTTTACCTTACACCATCTGTTGCATTGTGGCGCTAAAGCTACGTTTTATTACTCCTTCATGGAAGTGATTGTGTCCAAACTTTCCATATATTAGTTATGGAATTTGCAAGGAGAGAGCATTAAAATTGAGTTTTCCATTTAAATGGCCAATGGTTCACATGCAAACTCATCATGCTCGCTCAGGGCAGAGGTAAAACTTTTTACTCTATTAAAACAACTTTTTTGAATCAGTAGCAAATAATATGGTGACATTTGTTTTGGATTGAACAGTGTGTAAACACAAATAATATCTTATACTGAGAAATAATCTTTATAGAATCAAACAGTATCAATGGAGGAAGGGTGTCACAACATCTACATAAATTATGACCCTCCTGGAAATGTAAAGTTTTTATAGCTTGAAAATTAAAACATACCAAATCCATATAACCTACCAGATTGTGGAATAAGTTGAGAGTGATAGCCAGACTGGCGTCTCTGGTGTTCAAATATTTTAAATAAACCACTGTGTAAAATTCTCCAAGATTTTGAGCAACCTGTCAATAAGGAAAAAAAGAAGTTTGTAATTGTACTAATATAACATGTCATTATGAAGCACACAATGTTTTGTAATCAGGTCTAGGGTATAAGCTAATGAAATGTTGGGTGAAAGTTTATGCCACAGAATGTTTTATCAGATGGTATAATAAAGCCATTATCCTGTTAATCAGGGTCTAATCTCAATTGTTCAAATTCATCCATTTTTTGCTGCAATCTTACCAACAAGCATTTTCATACTACACTCTAGGATGTTGCAAACATCAAGGCATAAAAATATACAATTATTACACCTTTATATAAAAATACACAAAAAGCAAGCTCATTATGCCTAACGGTATTCACCACTCTCTTGCACTACCTGTGTTTTCAAATGGCATGTTATGGCACCTTTCTTTCTGCCAGTGGTTTCTCTCTCCCTCTCTTTTCACAGAGAGATTTTTTTTCTATAAATGTGCCACCAGGGTGGTTTTCTTTCTCCTGGCACCCCTACACAGGTGTTCAAATATGATGATTTTATTTTGTTCAAGCACCTTTACAAAGTGCTCTATACACAGGAACAGTGAATCCTTCCTCTTTCTTTGTTTCCTACAAACTCCTTTTCCTCCATGAAGTGTTGTCCTCTGCCATGCAACTCTGACCCCCATCTTTTTAAGCCAGATCCTGGAAGTACTTGTGGTGTTTGGACAAAGTCAGGAGGAGGCACATCTGGGTCAAGCAGAAGTGTCATAAAGTAGAGATGATCCATCCCTGCAACTCCCCTTGGCGGCTTCCAGGACACCCAGCAGGGTTGTCTCATGGGAGTACAATTCCCAGCCTGCCTCATGGCCTTGAAAATGGGAGCTGCAACACAAGTATGTTGCCCTATAGCGTATCAGAGGGAGCATACATTCTGAACATGCTAACTCTCCTAGTCCTTCCAGTATTCTGACCTCCCTTCTTGACAAGGGACCAAATTCCAATGTGGCCAGGACAACAGTCCATTACTGTTCTTCCACTCCATCATCCCTTCCTGGCACGGGACTACCTTTCCTCCTGGATGGGATGCCGGACAATCCAATATGACACTTACATGACACATTGTCACAAATGTAGGAATGGCGAGTCTCTTGACAAAGACTTATTTGAGGGTAACAGAGAGTTACACAGTAATAACAGGGTGGAACGCTTGTTTAACCAATCTGTTTCACTCCATAAAACAGAAGAACAGTGCTTGGAAGAAATTTAATGTCATTTCCCCCTCACACTCCACCACTTCTGCTCAACCAGGGTAAAAGCCATCAGCAAATCCTGTGAGCCATTAATGACCAGCACAGAGAAGGAGATACATCTTTTATTTTCATTTCTTTTTTATCTCGTGTTTTGCAAAACCTCATAATAAATAGGGACCTCCCGGCTGGAGCTCTAAACCTTTCTTATTTCTCTTGTTCTTACTTTTTACAAAATACACATGTTCAAGCCAAAATGCACTAAAGATTACATACGGTGCAGCAAAGGCAACATGCCATTTACACGAATACTATTATTATATACTAGCAGATGCCAATAGTTCTTAAAAAAAGGAACATATATATATAGTACATTTTCATATAACAACGTAGCTCAAATTCCTCAAAGAGAACAATATTTTAAATGCATTTCAAACTGCTTCTTTTAGAAACAGTTGACTGTAAAAAAATATATATATATTACTATATGCTTTTTGATACAAAGCAAAGGACTTGCTAAAGACATAGTATTACCCAGTGATGAATCCCTCTGAAGAGTGATAGAAGTTTTCCGAGTTCTACTATAAGAAAGTGAAACGATTCAGGCACACAAAGTGATTTAGAATCAAAATTCTTTACTTCAAGAAAATTGGATAAGAAAAGGTTAGTCACCAAGAGCATGCTGAATGTCAAAGCAAAATGGTGTGGGGTCCAAAACTACTAAAGTGAGTAGTTAGGATCAGTAATACTCTAAAGATTTTAACCAACTTTTAGATTTACTAAATGTCAGGCACACATGTATTATTCCATATTCCACATGAGCATGACCACTTACTAGAAAACTCAAAGGAAACTCTGAATCACAAGATCCAATGCAATGGACAGACAATGGTTCAGTAACAGTAGAAATAACTATGGCAGCCCTCTTCTCCAAACCAGTATTAACACTGCTGGTCACATAAAAAAAGAATGTTTCCTTTGCCATGGCAACATAGGGAAGTCTCCACCACATCGGACATTTTAGCAGAGAGCATGCTAGTGGGGAAAAAGGTTAACACCATGCCTCACTTAAATGGTATCAGCTAGGGAATACTTGTCACACGATGATTTGTGGGCTTTGTAGTTACAACGGTTCACACAAACCTCCAACCACTAAGACTATGATGGAAGGAAAGTTGTACAGTGTAAATTCAGCTTGGAACACCTTGTTGGCAAACAACTCTGGACAACACAATTTTCAAAAGTTTTGCTTCCTGGCAAATTTTTGGCAATAATGATAAATAGCTTCAAGCTAAACCCAAGTATAATTTCAGATTGACTGTAACACATGGGAATTTTTGAGAAACATGAAATTAACTTTTACTGAATTTAGCATGTTTAATGGATTAATGATGCATTAGATCAATTATGTTAAAAATCTTTTGCTGCTGATTTTCATTTGTACACAGCATCTGAAGCTTAATTATCTAACAATAGTTTGCCAGTATTAATGGAATCCACTTGCTCTGAAACCACTTTTCTATTGCTGCAATGTTCTTGTGAAACTATTCTCCATGTTCATCACTGACTACACCAGAATTAGCAGAGAAGTGAGCATGCAGAAAATTAACTCTTTAGCGACATGTTGCACTTCATGGTTTTGTATCTGCCTGAAGCAGATTGTCAACCAGCTAGATGTAGTGTGGCACTCTGTGGCTGCCAAGAAAATACTTACAAACATTCTTGAATGCCATCCATGCTATCTCCTCTGGCCCCAATAGCAGATCTTAAAAGAACTTGTCATTGAAGATGTGTCTGATTTCTGGACCAACAAAAATGCCTTCTTCGATCTTGGCATTTATACGTGGAAGCATCTGTCTCTAATATCAAAATCCCTCACTTTCCTTATTCATCACTTTCACTAATTTTTTATTAGTCCAAATTTTTATATGAAGAGTATGCAAAATATCTTTATTCAGTCATCAAGTGGATTATTATAATCTTCTTCCCTAGAACCAAATGCTTAAAAAGTATTCAGTTCTTCTTAATGTAATGAGACTAGCACAGCTTTCTCACTTGCAAAACAACAGTACTTGGTGTATCTGAGCTGCATTCCTAGTATTACCACAGATGTTCTGCTTTAGTGGTTGTACTGTATGAAATTACGATAATAAGTGATTGCAATTGTTCTAATCACTCTATTAAGATGTAAAAGGTACTTAGGCAGCTAAATGCCTCCCTTTGTCAATTTAGAAAGTTGGAGGCTGGCTTAACATGGGGTGTACAAATCTCCAGTTTATTAATAAACAGCAATTGAGAAACTACAAAGTAAAAAACAAATAACTTCCAGTACATAACTTAAAGGCATGTGAAACAGTAGAAGTGAAACATCATGGTTGCATACACATCTGATTGGCAACTGAATGGCAGGATGCAATTACAAAATTTATCGGTAACTGGTTTAAAACTATAAGTGGCAATACATAATGCTAAGTTTTACATACACAAACTTACCGACTATGCTACCTAAGGCTTAAATAGGCAGTAGGAAACAGGGTGAGTAAAGATGGCATGTGGTTGCAGCAGACACTTCTAGTTTAGACTGTGAAAGCCACACTTAAAGGCAGCTCAAAACGAGCAAACATCACGAGGCACACATAAAAAATGATTAATATTTAAAACATTCATCTTGCCCAAAGGATTCACTCAGTAACCGTTCAGGAAGCAAAATCTCTGTTGTCCAGTGGAATTATAACAGAGCACGATCCATTCATTACAGAGGCAAATAATGGAATTGTAAAAGGCCCTGAACCGCTCTCAAGGATGTCTTATAAACAGCCATATGACTATACCTATGGCACAGATATCTTTGTATCTAAAAATCAAGGAGACTCCACTACCAGAGAGGAAAACAAATCTGATGATTTACCACACTGTTATTACAATCCTAAAACATGTACAGAGGTAGACTAGCCCTGTAAAAATGAATATTGGATGCACTCTTGTAGTGTGATGCTAAATGTGACCTGACAATATACTGTATACAGTACTAACAGTGACTACATAAACAGTAAAGCACCAAGAATTAATTTAAGAAAAAATGAACTTAGTTTTTCAACTTATGGCATAATTAGCAGTAATTAAGATGAAAACATGACAAAAATAATTATTTGGAGCCAACAATGGGTAATTCAGCCTTCCTGTTAAGCAATTTGCTACATGTATAATCACATTCACAAATAGCATCTGCTGCATATGCAACAACATTGATGTAAGGCAGGAAGATTTAAAGACTGAATATGATAAAACAATTTAGACAAGCTGTTATATAAACCAAGCATGTATAGGACTTAGAGATACCACTTATGCAGATTTTAAAGTCAAAGGTTCATCGATTTAGTCACTCGAGCTTCGTGGGGACATTAAATAGGTTAAGGCGAGACTGGTAGTTCTTCCATAATGGAAGAGTGACAGCTAACTTTTGTCATAGGTGCATTTATTGCCAAAATGTTAATATTGGAAAACCTATTATGCTTAACATTGGAGATGATGCTCCATAGGCCTCCATGATTGACTCCATAGGCCAACTAACAAAGGAGAAATGGTTTGCGCACTGCAATAGTTTACAAATTCTCATACTGATGTAGTAGCACATTCATACAGATCTACAACCACAAAAGAGGCAGTTTCAAACATCAGCAAATGATATCACTGTGGGGGAAACTTCTAAAAATGGATTCAAACCAAATTACATTTTACAGGCAAAGTCCACAAGACAAAAGAGCTTAACAATAGAATTAAACAAATGTTTCACATTACATACCATCTGTAAATACTGGAATGGTAAAGAGAATTAACAGGTGTGGTTATAAATGAAAAGCTAAAAACTTGAGGAATACAGATATAAGGGATACCCCAAGCAATGCAACAAGGCATTTTATGAATGGTAGGGTCATGCAGTTGACAACCTTTCAGAAAAGATTTTGATAACAGGGCTTTGACACAAAGTCCAGTGATGAGCTGTGTGGTACAGCTGGCACAGCAATTCAGAAGAAGCTTTGCAATAGAATGAAGTAAGAATAGAACAACAGGTAAGGCCACCTAACCAGGGAGGAATGACCACTGGAGCAAAAATAAGCACCAGAGTAAAGTGGCAGTGCCAGACACAAAGATACAAATTTACATTAATATTGGAAAGTCGGGCTGTGATCTAATAATAAATTCCAAGCAAAACAAAGAAATGCCTGTGATGTACACTTCTCAATACATTATTGTTATTATCATTCATATCGACAAAATGTTTGAACTGGAGCAACATAATGCAGCTGTAGTTGTCCAAGTTATTAGTTAGGGACTTATTTTTTTTTTCCAGAAGGCTTTAAACGTACTGTATATGGAAGAGGAATCCATACACTGATGCTGTGCCACCAACATTAAACATATCATAACCAGAACAATTACAACCATGTAAAGCCTTAAAAAGCCATATTCTCAGACTCCATCAATACAATAATGTTAATCAATATTGAAACCACAATGTGTCTACAAGATTCCAGTTAAGGGCCTAGGCGTCCAGCAAGATAGGGATGAACTCCAAAACATGCAATGCCCATTGTGACATTGACACAGTACCATCCTCTACATGTTATGTAGTAGAAGAGAATACTTTATGCACACTAAACATACTTCTGGGCACCGTGCAGGTGCCAGGCAGCTTTTTACAGAAGCTCTGTGTTCTACTTCTTATTTTGATAAACTTTTTTTTTTTTTTTAACAATTATTCAAGGTAAGGTTGGATGTGATCTAGCATCTGGCTTGTCACTAGAAATTAATTAATGTATTTTAAATTGATGATATGCTGATGTCATTGTAAACCTGAGTGTCAGACAAGTTGCAACCTTGGGAGAAGTCACAGGGAGAATGAAGAGGAACTGAAGGCCACCTTAAGTCTGCAATATCTGAAAATGTAAGAGTGAATTAAGCTGGTAGCACTGCAATCACCAGTGCCTAATCAACTTATCAGAGGAGCAGCTTATCTGAAAAAGAAAATCAAGAATAAAGGTAAGGTGATAAGGTCTTTAGAACTGTCCTGTCTGTAATGAAGAATGTGGGATTACTTTCAAATAAGATGAATGAACTTGCACATCTCATTATAAATCACAGCATAGGAAGATAAGTTAACTCATCCTGAATTATATTTATATTCTTCCCACCACAAATGGTGACTAGACAACAAAAATGATTCATTCAGTTACCAACAGTCTAATGATGAATCTTTCCAACCCAGTAATGGTGGTGAGATCAACCAGGGGCACTTTGGAAGGATCAATGAAGAACGTATGCATCATGTTCCATTTGTGGACAGAACAAGCTGGACCTGCTTTATATAAATGTTAAATGCCTTTGAATGTAAACCTGTTGAACAAATGAGCAGTCTGATCACGATCTGATCCATCCCACCTACAAGCATGTGATTAGATGGCAACAACGTTCTTATTATCCAAACCAGAAGATCTTGTATATGTTTAGGCAGTTGTTGTTTGTTAAAATATTTACATTTTCCTTCTGCTTATATAAAGTGCTTATTTTCCCTTGGGGACAAATAAAGTAAATTTACTTACTCATCACCAGATATCTGTGCATGTGTACGAATTATAATCTACAAGATACTTATTTTCTTTTTTTTATAATATTGAACAATCTAGACTAGATCAGGCCATTGAGTCCAACAAAGCTCACCAGTCCTATCCACTTAATTCTTCTAAAAAACATCAAGTCTAGTTTTGAAAGTTCCTAAAGTATTACTGTCCATGACGATTCTTGTAGCTTATCCCAAGTGTCTATGGTTGTCTTTGTAAAGAAAAACTCCCCAATGTTTGTGTGAAATTTACCCTTAACAAGTTCCAACTGTGTCCCTGTGTTCTTGATGAAGTCATTTTAGAACATCAGTCTCAATCCACTGTACTAATTCCCTTCATAATTTTAAACACTTCAATCATGTCACCTATTAATATTCTTTTGCTTAAACTGAAAAGGCTCAGCTTTTTTAATCTTTCTTCATAATTCATCCCCTTTAGCCCTGGAATCAGCCAGGTCACTCTTCTCTGGAGATTTTCTAGTGCCGCTATGTCCATTTTGTAGCCTGGAGACCAAAACTGCATACAGTACTCCAGATGGGGCCTCATCAGTGTGTTATAAAGCTTCAGCATAACCTCCAGCATAACCTAACATTCTGTTTGCCTTCTTAATGGCTTCTGAAAACTGTCGGGAAGTTAATAACGTAGAGTCCTCTACAACTCCTAAATCCTACTCATAAGGTGTACTCTCAATTTTCAGACCTCCCACTGCATATTCAACCTAACATATTTACTTCCTGTGTATAATACCTTACATTTACTGACATTAAACTTCAACTGCCACAAATCTGCCCAAGCCTGTATGCTGTCTAAGTCCTTCTGTAAGGATTTAACAGATTACAGATTATCTGTCAATCCTCATATCTTGGTATCACCTGCAAACTTAAACAGCTTGTTACTTATTTTCCTATCTAAATCATTTATATATATTAAAAACAGCAAACAGACCTGTCCTGCATTATATGTAAAATGTTTTTAAACGTGTTCCACTGCTCCTCAACTGTCTCCACACTGCATCCGCAGTCTTACAAAACACTTAGAACTGTATTATATTATAGTCACTTGACGCTAGTGGTTCAATCTCCTCTACACCCTAAGTTCTATCTTGATTATTATAAACTATTAAATCCAGACAAGCTTCACCTCACTATGGTGCATTAAAATACTGTGCTAAAAACAGTCACTGATTACTTTTAAAACCTCCTCCTTGTGCTTCTCCATTTGCAAGGTTATACCAGTTAATATTCACAGTTAAAGTCCCCCATGACTAAAATATCCCCTTGTAAACTTGCCTTTTTAATATTACTAAAAAGATTTCTGTTGAAATTACTGTCTGCATTGGGTGGTCTATAACACACTCCTGAAATAAGGCCTCTTTCCCTAATGCTTTCCAGGCAAACCACACGTCCTCACTAAGATGGGGCTCATTGTCCAACTGAAGAGGACTTGCATTTATATTTTGTTTGACATAAACAGCAACTCATTTTCTTTTCCTGTCTATCCTTCCTAAAAAATGTGTATCCCTCTACGTTATACTCATCCCCATCTTTGGTATTTAGCCTGGTTTCCATTATTGCTATAATATCATAATTATGTTCTGCTACATGTTAAAGCTCCAACTCACTTGTCTTATTTTTGATATTTCTAGCATTAAGGCCAGCTATTTTTAATGTGCTGCTCCTTCTATATTTAAATGTTGAGTTAGAATTTACATTTCTATGCATTATTATTTTTACACCATTTTTTGTTCACCATGTATAGTTGTAAACCTGTCCTGTCCTAAACTCCCTGCCCCCCACCAGCCCAATTACCAAGTTTAAACAATCCTTGACTAGCTTACTCATAGGTCTTCCCCAATACATTGGTGCCCACTGCAGTTCAGATGTAACCCGTTGTGGCAGAACAGGTCCCATCTGTTCCAAAAGAAGTCCCAATTCCCTATACACCTATACCCTTCTATCCTGCACCAAGATTAGAGCAATACATTAAGCCTTCTAATCTCCTCAGTCTTACCTGGACTGGTGCATGGCACAGGCAGAACTTCAGAGAAGACTACCTTGTCAGTTCTGCTCCTCAGCCTGGCACCTAACTCTTTTAATTTGGATAGCAGAACTGACAGACTACCCTTATGTACGTAATTTGTTCCAACATGGACAATGACAACTGGATCCAACCCCGCTCCGGCCAAAAGCCTGTCCACCCTTCCAGGGTGGTCCCCCACCTATGCACCCAAAAGGCAACACACTGTGCGAGACTCTCTGTCTCTGGAGAAAACCTGTGTTTCAATTCCTCTAATGATTGAGTCCCCAACTATCACTACCTCTATCTTTATTGGAACTGGTTTGAAGGTGGCCTGTTGGGGCTCCTCTTCCCAACTACCACCTCAGAATCATCACAGACACCATCCAGCTCCACCAGAACCTGAAAACGGTTTGACACTTCTAATTCTGGGGTTGATGCCCTCATACAGTGTGCACCCTTTATCTTATGCCTTGTGACTGTGACCCGCTTATCTTTACCTTTCGGGTCTGGAATCCTCTCCCATGCCACCTTAGGGATGCACACTATCTCTCTAAAGGACACCTGGGTCAGGTCCGCCAATTCTCTACTACAACGCAGGGCAGCCAATTCCTCCTCCAGTTCAGTGACCCTGAGCTTGAGGTGCTGGATCAGCTGGCATCTCCTGAAGATGTAGCCTTCATAGACGACTAAAAAGCCCCAAAAAAACAAAAAAGCCCAACATCCAACAGGACTGGCATTGCACAGGACTCTTTGTAAAAATTGATTCAGTATTACTAAAACTGCCTTAACTTTTTCTTTTGTTTAATTAAAATTAAATGATTTAACTTCAATGGTAAAGCTAAAAATTTAGCCAAAGAAAATAGATTATAGAACAGACAGATCACTGGTATACAACTGGTGGTATAAATGAAGCCCACAGAGATTAGAAATATACAGTGGTATGTTAAATTACTGCCAACTTGGTGGAAATATCCATCTAGGATTTGAAAGTCTGGAACAGAAGGAACATCTTGCCAAATGAATTAGTTAATGTGTATGACAAAAGTGCATACAGGGCTTTCTGAACTATTTAAAAAATGTTTTGATAAGAACAAGTGGCACAAAGCACATCTTACATTATAACACAATTATTTTCTTTATCTATACTACTGTATGATGCCTTAATGCTTATTCAGTTCAAGAGATAGAATAACCATGTTAAACATAAATGCATGGTCATACAAGAGATTAATGAATTAGCAGAACATTTTAAAACAGGAATTTCAAAAGGATGATACACTAGGGATACAAGAGAGATGGTGTTTGATACACACTACTCTACAGTAAACGTATGGAATATTACAAAATAGAATGATTACCTAGCATGGGGTATAGAGTTAAAGAGCTAATGTAAACATATTAGATGCAGTACCTATAAATATTCTATTAATCAATTTAAACACAAAGTATAATACTGCCAAACTTCCCAAAAAAGGCAGGCATCGGGTGTTCTAGCTTACCTTTCAACACGTACAAGGCCACATACAGTTATAAAACACATTTTAAGAGCAGCCTTTTACAATTGGTTCCATTCATATTAACAATAGTTTCTGTAGTAGCTGATAGTACTGATAATCTAACCAAGATAAAGTGTTTGAAGTAATATTTCAGGTAATGCTCCTCAGACTAAATAGATCTATCCTGAAAGAGCAAATCCTAGCAAATTAATGTTAATTTTAAATTTATGTAAATATTTGCTTACCTAAAACAGAAACTCAGGTTCACATAGCTGCCGTACATAGTTTATCCCCTATAAGCTAACATGTTAATTGTTCATTCCTAACTCTGTTGTAACACTAGAATAAACTCAGACAGAAAGATTGATTATTTGCCTACAAATGGAAAGGTTCAGAAGCATATAATTTTCTGACCATATATAATAATGTCCATCCATCCATCATCCAACCCGCTATATCCTAACTACAGGAGTCTGCTGGAGCCAATCCCAGGGCACAAGGCAGGAAACAAACCCTGGGCAGGGCACCAGCCCACCGCAGGGCACACACACACACACACACACACACACACTAGGGACAATTTGGAATTGCAAATGCACCTAACCTGCATGTCTTTGGGCAGTGGGAGGAAACCCACGCAGACACGGGGAGAACATGCAAACTCCTCGTAGGGAGGACCCAGGAAGCGAACCCGGATCTCCTAACTGCGAGGCAGCAGCGCTACCCACTGCGCCACTGTGCCGCCATATAATAATGTAGATACTAACAAATGTTGTGGCAATATAGAAACATATATAGTAACATATACATTAAAGAAAGGTGTACATAAATGCAACTAAGATATGTAAGCCTGAAATTGAAGCATCATACAGAAGTTTTTGTTTTTTTGTGTGAACTGTTTTTTTTTTTTAATTTAACTAAACTTGGACTGTGGACTTTCTTCTGTTCAATGCCCGACCCTTTTGAGTAGCTGCAAAACTTTGAAACATAGAAGTAATGCAGCTACATATCCATTAACATAGTAACTTACAGTTGTCATAAAAGAAACACGGTATAAAGCCTACAGTAAGAACAATGATATATTGTGTTCATAAAAGAACCGTTAAATTTAACAGCACATTATTGTTGCTCAATTACAACCACTATATGTGGTCTGTTTATACTTCACTTTCTTGCTGAAACTTATTTAGCTTATAGCTACAAGGAATAAGTTAGTGAATCTTTTGAAACTACCTGGATTTCTGCATGATTTATTCATAAAAAAGGGGTCTGATTTTCAACTATGCTTAAAAAAGATTAACATCATTTTATGCTTATATTAATAACACAATAACAATTGTACTTATTACACTGATTAAATATTCACTGTCTAGATTGGGAAAATATGAGGACCTTTGTATTTTGTAACTGGTACAATTCTGGCAAGCAGCAATAACCTCCATCAAATATTTCTTGTAGCTGTTCGTCAGCATTAAATAACAGGAAGAATTTTAGACCATTCATCCTTACAAAACTGTTTCAGTTCATTGACATTTGTGGGATTCCTTGAGTGAACAGCGTTCTTCAGGTCCTGCCACAGCATTTCCACTGGGAACCATAGCCATTCCAGAATGCACATTTTTTTCTGTTCAAGCCATTTTGTTGTTAATCTATACTAATAAAAGGCAAAGCCCTCACTGACTCACTGACTGACTCATCACTAATTCTTCAACTTCCCGTGTAGGTGGAAGGCTGAAATTTGGCAGGCTCATTCCTTACAGCTTACTTACAAAAGTTAGGCAGGTTTCATTTCGAAATTCAAAGCATAACGGTCATAACTGGAACCTCTTTTTTGTCCATATACTGTAATGAACTGCAGCTCGCTGGCCGTGGGGGGCGGAGTTGCGTATCGCGTCATCACGCCTCCCATGTAATCACGTGAACTGACTGTGAACGCAGTACGTAGAAAACTAGGAAGAGCCCCAAAGAGCGCTGAAGAAAACATTCATTACACAATTGAGAAGGCAGCAAAACAATAAGAAGCGAGCGAGTGACGCATACAAGCATATTCATAAGTGCAGCTACGGCGGATACAAAGCACGGTGTAAACCGTAAGTTTAAATTAAGTTTGGCAAGAGTGCTTTTCTCCTGTACAACTATACGTTGCATTCTCAACAGTAAGCTTGCACGACTTGGTATATTACAACCGGAGTGCTGAACTGACAACGTGGTATACAAAGAGAACTATAACAATCGTAATAAACGAACCATAAAACAGCGGAGAACCCGTGGATTAAATAAAAAGGCTGCTTCCTTGGCGAAGCAAGGAAAAAGGATGGCCTTATATGGCGTTTGTTTATAAAACAGCGGAGAAGCTGTGTAAAGACTGCTTCACAAAAAAACAGCAGAGCGCCTTATATGAGCAGGCAGTCAGCTAAAGAAGGGAATTAATAAATAACTATAATTGTAATAAACGAACAAAAAATAGAGGAGAATCCGCGGATTACATAAAGGAAATGGGTACCTGAACAGAAAAGTGAGTCTCAAATACCTACACAATAACTATAACAATCGTAATAAACGAACAATAAAACAATACAGAACCGCTAAGCAAGGAGAAAGGACGGCCTTATATGGCGTTCGTTTATAAAACAGGCTGTGTAAAGGCAACTTCACAAAAAAACAGATCCTTAACAAATTGTTATTGGTATATTTTCCCTCAATTTAAAAAGGTTTTCTTTTCTTCTTAATTAAAATTTAAAAGCAATACTTCACCACTGCGAAGCGCGGGAATTTGGCTATATGCAGTGAGTGTGTACGCCTGATGAGCCCAGAATTAGGGCGAAACACGTGTCGCGTACTCTTTGCATTATTTGACAGTAAACTATTTTCAACCATTCTATGATCTGCTTCTCACAACTGAGGGCACCGTGGCGGATGTTAGCTGACTTGCTGGCCAACCACAAGCATTACCTGGTAGGTAACCACCCATACAATCAGATTGTGATTCAGACTACGAATGCCGCGAATGTAATTACCCCGATCTACATGCTGTCAAATAAACGAACCACACGCCGTGGCTCAATGTTAGGGTCTTCGCCTCTAGCGCTGACATCCGAGGTTCGATTCCCGTAAGGGAGTGCAGTGAGTGTGTACGCCTGATGTGCCCAGAATTAGGGCGAAACACGTGTCGCGTACTCTTTGCATTATTTGACAGTACACTATTTTCAAACATTCTATGATCTGCTTCTCACAACTGAGGGCAACGTGACGGATGTTAGCTGACTTGCTGGCCAACCATAAGCGTTACCTGGTAGGTAACCACCCATACAATCAGACTGTGATTCAGACTACGAATGCCGTAAATATATATATATATATATATATATATATATATATATATATATATATATATATATACAGTATATGTGAATGTATGTATGTATGTATATATGTATGTCTATATTTATGCATATATATGTGCATATGTATATATATGTGTATATATATGTAGATATATATATATATATTTATGTGTATATATATGTACATATGTATATATATATATGTAGATATGTAAATTTGTATATGTATATATATATATGTATATGTGGATGTGTATATGTATGTATATATATGTATATGTAGATATGTATATATATGTATATATGTATATGTATATATATATTTACATAACCTCTTTAACACACTACTTCTCCGCTGCGAAGCGCGGGTATTTTGCTAGTTTACTTATGTAATTCAGTTCATTGTTTTGATGCATTACTCAGTTTCTATTAAACTTTAGAGTAACCGACTGCTCCACAGACATTCTCTTGTAAAGGATTTTGAATTCATTGTTCCACCTATGTGTAATAAGAAATAATGTCCAAGGATTATTGTGAGAAGGGGAAAAATAACCAGAAGATTATTATGCCATTTACAGACAGTAAGTATGTCATTACTGAAAGTGGCAAAAACGATAAGGCAAGCAAAACACAAGGGCAAAATGAGAAACAAAGTCAAAAACAGAAAGAATTAAATAAACCAAAATAAACCCTAACACTAGGGCCTACTTGTTTGAAAGATAACTAACACTACCATTGTTTTTATTGCATTTAATCCAAACGAGAGACAAGAAATAAAAAAATTGGACTTCTTGAAATAAATTAAAATGAAAAGAAAACCTTTAAAACAGAGTCAGCACAATACAAAACCATAAAAAATAAATAAACATATACTTTCCTAATTACTACACTATGATAGCAAGTTATTCAAGCCCCAAGGCAGCAACCATGCTTCAGAGTTAGGATGAGTAAGAAAATACTGGTTGAAGAGGAACTATAAATATAGAAGATGGTACCATGAAACACCAAGGCTTAACTAGAGGACAAATGATATATTATGACCTCTGAGTTACAGATCTGCCTAGTGATAGATTAGCAAGCTGCTATTTAGTGAGGCATGTCGTATTAGAGAATTACAACATCGAGGAATAAATAAGCTTAAATACTCAGCTAATGATTACCTGATTGTCTCCCTGGACTCAATGTACACGCACAGACTAACAGTGTTTTTCTCTTGCTCCACGCATGATGCATCTTCAACATCATTTTGTAAATTACATTGTGTGTTAGATACAGCAAATTGTTTTCTAGTAAATAATTCTATACATTTTTACCATATTGATCTTACTATTCACATAGTTATAGTTGTTGCCTTTGCTGTTCACTATCCATTATTTTATTCTATTACTAGTCATTTAGCTCGTTACAATAACGGGCGCTAGAACAGTAGTGCATAAACATTAGTAGGAACAGTCTATATTAAATGGCAAGGGACTTTGACCTCATTCTTTTTGTTGGTCGTATTTTTCTTTCTTTCAGCCTTTCTTTTGTTGATGTTTACTTGCTGAGCTGACCGTTCTTCGTGGGCTGCCGCCGTGTATTGTGTGTCTTTAATTTTCTGTGACAGTAATACTGTCTTGTACGGTTCTATTCAATAAGGGCGCGCACAAAAAGGCGAGCTTCAAAAGGGCGACCTCAATTGAGCGCGGCGAATAAAGGCGTTCGTAGATAATTTAGTTCAAATGGCTCTGGAATATGTGAAGAGCAACAAAGGTGCAGATCTTTATTTACGCGCACCTTTATTCACTGCGCCCAATTGAGGTCGCCCTTTTGAGGCTCGCCTTTTTGTGCGCGCCCTTATTGAAGGATGCCTGTGCGCGCCCTTATTGAAGGATACCGTCTTGTACGTCCTCTGGCTTGTACGTCCGTAATATACCTTTAATTTTCTCTGACGGTAATACAGGCGTGCGTGTCGGTAATATGCCTTTGATCTCCTCTGACAGTAATACAGGCTTGTATGTGGCTGTAATATGCGTCACTGTATTGTGTACCTTTAATTTCCTCTCGCAGTAATACTGGTTTGTATTTCCGTAAAACGCCTCTAACTTTCTCTGACAGTAATATCGCGCATCGCACCGTGCCCCGCGCATGCGCACTTCACCAGAAGACACCCACACATGGACACTTGGACGCACATAGGGATTTTATATATATAGATTATACCTCATATACTGTAGAAACAGTATGTTGTATTTGTTTTGTGGATTAATTACATTTTCTAAATTTTGTAAAATGTGTTCCTTTGTTCTTACTTCCACATTTTTGTTATATATGAAATGAATTTGACAATCTGTATAGTATTACAGAGAAATGTGCAATATAAGAATAAATTAAATTTAGATGAACAGCTGTAAAGTGATTGTTATAAGTTACAATCCAGAACTAATTCACATATGAAGCTATGTTGACTTAGGAAAACATTTAACACAACTTAATTCACCAGTGAGATATGGTTTGGTGTACCTACCGTATTTTTAAAAATGAAAGCAAGAGTTCCACCTGCAATTACTCCTCCCAAGAGTAATCCCAAAAATAATCCTGCCTGTTAAAATGAAAGAAATGTATAATTAGAAATTGCAGCAAATCTCTGAATCCAAAACTGTATCAACCTTATTGATAATTAAATAGCAAAATACATGATATTTATTACTTGGCTGACACCTTTATCGAAGGCAACTTAAAACATTTAAGATACAATTGGTTAAATTTCTTTTCTTTTTCCAGTTGAAGTACAGGCAGGTGAAGTAACAGGATTTAAATCTATTATTTCAGGGTTCGATGGCTTAACCATTATGCCACGCTGCCTGCAGGGATAACAGAGTGCAACATCAAGTAATATTTCCACATCCCAACACTCGACTGCCTTCTCTCTTTGGAGCCTGTACAATCTCCCCCAAAGCTCAAGTGGATTTCAGCTTCCCACTAATTCTCACTGTGCAAAGACACTTTGTTTGCTCATATGGATGTGAGTGAGTGTATACACCAATCCTATAATGGACTGTTCCTCCAACAACAGTGGTGGTTCCTGCCTTGAGCAAAAGACTGACAGAAAAATCTGCAGGTCACTGCAACACCAACCAACCAAACAACCAAAATGTAAAGAAAACAGATGGAAGATATAAAAAAAACATTCCAGCAGAATACTCCATTTAAGGGAGCATGAAACCATACTGTTGTTCACTAATCATCACCTCCCTTCTTAACCTAGCTTCCACCACTCTTTTCCATAACTTCACGATGTGGCTTATCAATTTTATCCCCCTATAGTTACTACAGCTCTGGACATCCCCCTTAATATTAAAAATCTGCACCAATACACTTCTTCTTCACTCCTCAGGCATCCTCTTACTTTCCAAGATTCCATTAAATAATCTGGTTAAAAACTTCACTGCCATCTCTCCTAAACACCTCCATGCTTTCACAGGTATGTCATCTGGACCAACGGCCTTTCCATTCTTCATCCCCTCCATAGTTGTCCTTAACTCCTCCTTGCTAATCTGTTGCACTTCCTGATTCACTATCTCCACATCATCCAACCTTCTCTCTCTCTATCTCATTCTCTTCATTCATCAGCCTCTCAAAGTTCTCTTTCCATCTGCTCAACACACCCTCCTCACTTGTGAGTATGTTTCAATCTTTATCCTTTATCACCCTAACCTGCTGCACATCTTTCTCAACTCGGTCCTTCTGTCTAGCCTATTGGTACAGGTTCTTTACTCCCTCCTTAGTGCTCATCCTCTCATACAACTCATCATACGCCTTTTCTTTAGCCATTGCCACCTCTCTATTCACCCTGTGACTTATCTCCTTGTACTCTTAACCCGTCCGGGTTGTACTTCCACTTATGCACTCCATCCACTATGGCATTCTCGCTGGGTAATATTTCACTTTCTGTCCCAGTTGGAATGTCAGTCCAGCTGGTAAAGAATTTACACAGCCCCTCCCTCAGCTAAGCCATATAGGGTGTAGCAGCAAGCCCCACAAGTGTATAAGTCTGATCCAGAGGAGGCCAAAAGATATAAAGTCCAGATGACCATCCTCTGTTGGAAGAAAGAAAATCATAATTAGTGGGTGCAGTGAACTCTAGATACTTCTCACAGCTCTGGGATCATAGTGGCTGTTGCTTAACTATCACGAAGCAGGAGCTGTCGGACAGCTGAAAAGGACAGTGCCTCCAATGATGTCTTGTCCCTGGCACTCAAAAGAACACCCCTGATGTCCAATGAATATCAGATTATTTTTCTTGAAGCAAAAGGAAAATTCTAAAGAGTCCCCCTCCTTCTGTATCTTGTCCTTCCGTCTAGGCTCACCCTTTCAATCGTGTTTGCCCCAAGCCAACAAGACAATGTTAGGGAAGAAGTGTGATAAATTTTTAGAGTGGAATATTGATCGAGGGGCGGCATGGTGGCGCAGTGGGTAGCGCTGCTGCCTCGCAGTTGGGAGACCTGGGGACCTGGGTTCGCTTCCCGGGTCCTCCCTGCGTGGAGTTTGCATGTTCTCCCCGTGTCTGCGTGGGTTTCCTCCGGGCGCTCCGGTTTCCTCCCACAGTCCAAAGACATGCAGGTTAGGTGGATTGGCGATTCTAACTTGGCCCTAGTGTGTGCTTGGTGTGTGGCTGTGTTTGTGTGTATCCTGCGGTGGGTTGGCACCCTGCCCGGGATTGGTTCCTGCCTTGTGCCCTGTGTTGGCTGGGATTGGCTCCAGCAGACCCCCGTGACCCTGTGTTCGGATTCAGCGGGTTGGAAAATGGATGGATGGAATATTGATCGAGTGTTGCAGATCAAGACTTTACAGATGCAGCAAAAATATAACACATGGAAATTAGCTTTTGTTTGCTGCAATGAATGATAAACACAATGATGACACAAACTAACAATTAAAAATTATAAAAAATGTTCATAATGGAAGTGATGCGCAAAACACTTGCAAAATACTGAATTATTGCAGCGTAGCATGTCTGGAGTAACATGATGCTGAAATTACTGCAATTGAATGTCAGAGTTTGCCTTAAAATAACAATTTTTTTAAATAGACTCAAATTATATTTGTATAGGGATATTCATTCTTACAGTTCTAGCACTTAGTTACAGTATATTGTACTTCTGATACATCCAATTAACAGATGGTTTTGTAAAGAAGGCCCATTTTCTTAGTAACACATCTTGTAGGAAATATTATTTTTCATATTATAATACTAATGTTAAGATTTGACAAAACAGCATCCATAAATATCATCCACAATTTTCAAACTTGGCAGTAGATGACTTTAGGATCCCATTAAAGTGGTGCAAGTGAAGAATGACACAGGAGATCAACTCAGATCAATCAGTTCTTTACTTTTCCAGAAGGGAAGCTCTCAGTTCTGCAGAACAAAAGCACTTAGAAACTTACAAAGGATGTAAAAGATAGGACATAGTCTCAAAGAATATAATATAATGATTAAACATTATGATTGGTTAGCAACCATAGAGTAACCTGTGGCATTTTTATGATTGGCCTTTACCAGTTACAAGGCAGAGGTATTTTTATAGCAAATATCCAAAAATTGAAGGACGTCAATCAGGCGGAGCATAACCATTATCTCACGTACTTCATGTCTTCCTCCTGCTGCAGTTTTGAATTTTCTTGAATAGTTAAGCCCCTATCTCACTTCTTCCCCATCTTCCATTCAACTTGCTGTATTGCCCAGCAATATCGGGACCTTGCTTGTACTGAGGTTTCCTAACATAACTCATTGTAGGTTACAGCACAATTCACAGGCTACCTATACATAATTTCTGATGCATATTAGTTATGTTTTATAGTTGCACTTAGGAAAAACCCATCTAGTGCCTTCAATATCAGACAAAAATCTTCCTTCTTCACATGCAAACCATTTTTTTGATATTTTGTGTGCATCCATCGGTAGCCATGAAGCTGACCTGAGCTTTGCAATTGTTGCTGTATATCCCCAATGTTGCTATAGACCTTACGATGAAATAGGTCTTTAGACTTCAATATATTTTTTAAATGCCTTTCAGTGATAATGTATCCATGACAAACTGCAAGAACAAATGCTATGTCTTTATGTTTAAGATCAAGCTGAAAGTATACTTCAATAAGTCTCCAATTTCCATCCATCCATCCATCCATCCTCTTCCACTTATCCAAGATCGGGTAGCGGGAGTAGCAGCTTGAGCAGAGATGCCCAGACTTCCATCTCCCCGGCCACTTCTACTAGCTCTTCTGGGGGAATCCCGAGTCGTTCCCAGGCCAGCCGAGGGACATAGTCCCTCCAGCATGTCCTGGGTCTTTCCCAGGGTCTCCACCTAAATAAACGTGCCCAGAACAACTCACCAGGGAGGCATCCAGGAGGCATCCTGATCAGATGCCCGAGCCACCTCATCTGACTCCTCTGCGGAGGAGCAATGGCTCTACTCTAAGCTTCTCCTGGATGACTGAGCTTCTCACCCTATCTTTAAAGGAAATCCCAGACACCCTGCGGAAGAAACTAATTTCACCCGCTTGTATTCGCAATCTCGTTCTTTCGGTCACTACCCACAGCTCATGACCATAGGTGAGGGTAGGAACATAGATCGGCTGGTAAATTGAGAGCTTTGCCTTACGGCTCAGTTCCTTTTTCACCACGACAGACCGATGCAGAGCCCGCATCACTGCTGACGCCACACCAATCCACCTGTCGATCTCCCGCTCAATTCTTCCCTCACTTGTGAACCAGACCTTGAGATACTTGAACTCCTCCACTTGGGGCAGGACTCGCTCCCAACCCTGAGAGGGCACTCCACCCTTTTCCGGCTGAGGACCATGGTCTCAGATTTGGAGGTGCTGATTCCCATCCCAGCTGCTTCACACTCGGATGTGAACCAATCCAGAGAGAGCTGAAGATCACGGCCTGATAAAGCAAACGGGACAACATCATCTGCAAAAAGTAGTGGCCCAATCCTGAGCCCACCAAACCGGACACCCTCAACGCCCTGGCTGCACCTAGAAATTCTGTCCATAAAAGTTATGAAAAGAATCGGTGACAAAGGGCAGCCATGGCGGAGTCAAACTCTCACCGGAAACGGATTTGACTTACTGCCGGCAATGCAGACCAAGCTCTGACACCGGTTGTACAGGGACTGAACAGCCCTTATCAGGGGGTCTGGTACCCCATACTCTCGGAGCACCCCCCACAGGATTCCCCGAGGGACACGGCTGAACACCTTTTCCAAGTCCGCAAAACACATGTAGACTGGTTGGGCAAACTCCCATGCACCCTCCAGGACCCTGCCAAGGGTGTAGAGCTGGTCCACTGTTCCACGACTAGGACGAAAACCACACTGTTCCTCCTGAATCCGAAGTTCGACTGTCTGATGGACCCTCCTCTTCAGGACCCCCAAACAGACTTTTCCAGGGAGGCTGAGGAGTGTGATCCCTCTGTAGTTGGAACACACCCTCCGGTCCCCTTTCTTAAAGAGGGGGACCACCACCCTGGTCTGCCAATCCAGAGGCACTGTCCCTGATGTCTATACAATGTTGCAGAGGCGTATCAACCAAGACAATCCTACAACAGCCAGAGCCTTGAGGAACTCCGGGCGTATCTCATCCACCACCAGAGTTTTTTGACCACCTCAGTGACCTCAGTCCCAGAGATGGGAGAGCCCACCTCCGAGTCCCCAGGCTCTGCTTCCTCATTGAAAGACATGTTAGTGGGATTGAGGAGGTCTTCGAAGTACCCACCCCCCAATGACCAACAATGTCTTGAGTCGAGGTCAGCAGCGCACCATCCCCACCATACACATTGTTGACACTGCACCGCCCTTCCCCTCCTAAGATGCCAGATGGTGGACCAGAATCTCCTCAAAGCCGTCTGGAAGTCGTTCTCCATGGCCTCCCCAAGCTTCTCCCACGCCCGAGTTTTTGCCTCAGCAACCACCGAAGCCGCATTACGCTTGGCCTGCCGGTACCTATTAGCTGCCTCCGGAGTCCCACAGGACAAAAGCGTCCTGTAGGACTCCTTCTTCAGCTTCAACGGGTTCGGGGATTGCCATCACGACAGGCACCGACCACATACGGCCACAGCTCCGGCCAGCCACCTCAACAATAGAAGCACGGAACATGGCCCATTCAGACTCAATGTCCCCCACCTCCCTCGGGACGTGGTCAAAGTTCTGCCAGAGGTGGGAGTTGAAGTTACTTCTGACAGGGGACTCTGCCAGATGTTCTCAGCACACCATCAAAATACGTTTGGGCCTACCAGGCCTGACCGACATCCTCCCGCACCATCGAAGCCAACTCACCACAGTTGACAGCTCTGCCCCTCTCTTCACCCAAGTGTCCAAGACATGTGGCTGCAAGTCTGACGACACAACCACAAAGTCAATCATTGAACTGAGGCCTAGGGTGTCCTGGTGTCTGGTGCACATATGGACACCCCTATGCTTGAACATGGTGTTCATTATGAACAATCCGTGACAAGCACAGAAGTCCAATAACAAAACACAGCTTGGGTTCAGATTGGGGGGGGGTATTCCTCCCAATCACACCAATCCAGGTCTCACTGTCATTGCCCACGTGAGCACTGAAGTCTCCCAGCAGAGCGAGGGAGTCCCCAGAAGGTGTGCCCTCTAGCACCCCCTCCAGGGACTCCAAAAAGGGTGGGTACTACAGACTGCTGTTTGGCGCATATGCACAAAAAACAGTTAGGACCCTTCCCACCACCTGAAGGCGGAGGGAGGCTGCCATCTTTTCTACTGGGGTGAACCCCAATGAACATGCTCCAAGTCGGGGGGCAATAAGTATGCCCACACTCACTCGGCGATTCTCACCTGAGGCAACTCCAGAGAGGTAGAGAGTCCAGCCCCTCTCAAGGAAATTGTCTCCAGAGTCCAAGCTGTGTGTCAAGGTGAGCCCGACTATATCTTGCCGGATCCTCTCGACCTCGCGCACTAGCTCAGGCTCCTTCCCCTTCAGAGAGGTGACATTCCACATCCCAAGAGCCAGTTTCTGTAGCTGAGGATCGGACCGCCAAGGTCCCCACCTTCGGCCACCACTCAACTCACACTGCACCCCATGGAAAGGGGGACCCACATTCGGGCTGTGCCCGGCCAAGCCCCATGGGTACAGGCCTGGCCACCAGGCACTCGCCATCGAGCCCCACCTCCAGGCCTGGCTCCAGAGGGGGGCCCCGGTGACCCGCGTCCGGGAAAGGGAAAATGCCGTCCAAAGTTTTTATTCTTCATGTTAGGTTTTCTGAACCACTCTTTGTCTCGTCCCACACCTAGGATCAGTTTGCCTTGGGTGACCCTACCAGGGGCATAAAGCCCCCGACAACAGAGCTCCTAGGATCATTGGGACACGCAAACCGCTCCACCACAATAAGGTGGCGGCTCGAGGAGGAGTCTCCAATTTCCATTTTTCCTTCGTGCATATAGTAAATGCCAAAAATAAAAATTATTATTTCCTTTAATGAATGCATAAAACCAACCCAACATAACTGAAACGTTTCTGTTCATAAATGTGTTAATGAAACAAAAATAAGTTGTGCAGCACTTTAAAAAGTGACAACAAAGAAATTAAAGCAAAATGAAAAACTTACAACATTGATGCTTTCAGTAGATTCAGTGCATGCACCACATAATGAGGAAACTGCGAAGCACAACAGCATCAGTCCAACTGCAATCAGCAGGATTACAACTAGTAAATAAAGAAAAACAAGTGTAACATAAGCATTGGCCACTTTTTAATTATAACATCAACAACATGACCAAATACTGTAATGTACTGCATTAACTTTCTGTTGTATCAACGCTTTTGGTTTTTTTGAATAGTTATTTATGTTTTTGTCACTTATGCTGCATTTGTTAATCATTTATTAATTGTGTTCTACAGTATATCTTTAAATGTAGAGCTATTGCTTGTGAATTGTGAGTGCAACCTCAGGTGGTGAGCCACCATGACGTCACTGCTGCTGGGTCCACACTGTCCCTATATTTTGAGGTCAGAGAGAAGGAACTAGCAGTAGTTCATTGGTTGTTAACAAGTTTTGTCAACATTGCTTTTCATTTATTATTTTTGGCTTACTGGAATCTTTGTTCTGTTGTTGGTTTGGGCTTACTGGATTGCATTTTTTAACTTGTTTGCCTTTGTTTTACCTTTTAGGAACATCTTTTTTTGCCCTTTTTGTCATATTTTTTGTTAATAATTCCTCAGTTTATCAAAGAATCCAATTTGGCTTGTTTCTGTGAGCTACAGTGTTATGGTTTTCTATCCTTTGTAACACATTTTTGGACTTTCATTGCTTTTTGAAGTTTCAAAGCCAGTTCCCAATTTTGCCAAGCATAAGCAGAAGCCTGCAGGTGGTGATTGGGGGCTGGCTGCCCAGGGTAAAGCCATATCTAGGCACGCTGGTGAGGGTCCTGGCTTACTTTTTGGGACTTTTGAGGCCTCATATCCTTTTCGTCATGACTGAGACTCCACATCACAACACCCAGAAATATGGCATTGTGGTTTACCGACCAATAAATGGGTCAATGAGAGATGGATCTTCAGTTCAAAAGCTAAATGCTGTTTCTACATGCTTCCCAGCCATTCATGAGAGGATTTTCCTGAAGTGATTTAATTAACAATATTTTAGCAAAAATACCCGTGTTTGGAATGTGTTGAGCCTATGGATATCAGACATATACAGTGCATCTGGAAAGTATTCACAGTGCATCACTTTTTCCACATTTTGTTATGTTACAGGCGGCACGGTGGTACAGTGGGTAGCACTGCTGCCTCGCAGTTGGGAGACCTGGGGACCTGGGTTCGCTTCCCGGGTCCTCCCTGCGTGGAGTTTGCATGTTCTCCCCGTGTCTGCGTGGGTTTCCTCCCACAGTCCAAAGACATGCAGGTCAGGTGGATTGGCGATTATAAATTGGCCATAGTGTGTGCTTGGTGTTTGGTTGTGTCCTGCGGTGGGTTGGCACCCTGCCCGGGATTGGTTCCTGCCCTGTGTTGTCTGGGATTGGCTCCAGCAAACCCCTGTGTTTGGATTCAACGGGTTGGAAAATGGATGGATGTTATGTTACATCCTTATTCCAAAATGGATTAAATTCATTTTTTCCTCAGAATTCTACACACAACACCCCATAATGACAACGCAAAAAAAGTTTACTTGAGGTTTTTGCAAATTTATTAAAAATAAAAAAATTGAGAAAGTACGTGTACATAAGTATTCACAGCCTTTGCCGTGAAGCTCAAAATTGAGCTCAGGTGCATCCTGTTTCCCCTGATCATCCTTGAGATGTTTCTGCAGCTTAATTGGAGTCCACCTGTGGTAAATTCAGTTGATTGGACATGATTTGGAAAGGCACACACCTGTCTATATAAGGTCCCACAGTTGACAGTTCATGTCAGAGCACAAACCAAGCATGAAGTCAAAGGAATTGTCTGTAGACCTCCAAGACAGGATTGTCTCGAGGCACATATCTGGGGAAGGTTACAGAAAAATTTCTGCTGCTTTGAAGGTCCCAATGAGACACAGTGGCCTCCATCATCCATAAGTGGAAGAAGTTCGAAACCACCAGGACTCTTCCTAGAGCTGGTCGGCCATCTAAACAGAGGTCCTCTGTGGAGAGAGGGAACTTTCCAGAAAGACAACCATCACTGCAGCAATCCACCAATCAGGCCTGTATGGTAGTGTGGCCAGACGGAAGCCACTCCTTAGCAAAAGGCAAATGGCAACCCGCCTGGAGTTTGCCAAAAGGCACCTGAAGGACTCTCAGACCATGAGAAAGAAAATTCTCTGGTCTGATGAACCAAAGATTGAACTCTTTGGTGTGAATGCCAGGTGTCACTTTTGGAAGAAACCTGGCACCATCCCTACAGTGAAGCATGGTGGTGGCAGCATCATGCTGTGAGGATGTTTTTCAGCGGCAGGAACTGGGAGACTAGTCAGGATAAAGGGAAAGATGACTGCAACAATGTACAGAGACATCCTGGATGAAAACCTGCTCCAGAGCGCTCTTGACCTCAGACTGGGGCGACGGTTCATCTTTCAGCAGGACAACGACCCTAAGCACACAGCCAAGATATCAAAGGAGTGGCTTCAGGACAACTCTGTGAATGTCCTTGAGTGGCCCAGCCAGAGCCCAGACTTGAATCCGATTGAACATCTTTGGAGAGATCTTAAAATGGCTGTGCACCGACGCTTCCCATCCCACCTGATGGAGCTTGAGAGGTGCTGCAAAGAGGAATGGGCGAAACTGGCCAAGGATAGGTGTGCCAAGCTTGTGGCATCATATTCAAAAAGACTTGAGGCTGTAATTGCTGCCAAAGGTGCATCGACAAAGTATTGAGCAAAGGCTGTGAATACTTATGTACATGTGATTTCAAAGTTTTTTTTATTTATAATAAATTTGCAAAAACCTCAAGTAAACTTTTCTCACATTGTCATTATGAGGTGTTGTGTGTAGAATTCAGAGGAAAAAAATGAATTTAATCCATTTTGGAATAAGGCTGTAACATAACAAAATGTGGAAAAAGTGATGCGCTGTGAATACTTTCTGGAGGCACTGTAGGTTATGTAACACATGTAAACTGAATTTTTTTTCATGAAAGTTTGGATGTTTTTTGCTGTTTGTTCAGCGTTGGTTCCCACTAAATCCCTCTCTGTCAGGAACTTTGCTATCTCCATTCTCCATAAAAACATGAGCCTATTTTTTTCTTTTGCCATTTCTCTTGGGTAAGTAACAGTTAAAAAAATATTTTTTGTGTGGAGTATTCCATTAAGATGCTTTTGCTTTGGTTGGCACTCTATTAGCAGACCCATAACTTTGGCATTGTTAGTCAAACAGCTCTAATTAATGGACTTTACCTACCAAGTCAAGTTTTTGGAAATGAGAATATGGCTAAGCAAGTGCTGCCTATTTAACTGAAATTTTCTTTCAAACACCCACATGTTCTAATATAAAACCACACATACATAAGAATTTCCTACTCCTAGAAAAAGGATATGAGAGAAAGCGAGCAAGACCTAAGGTAATAGGTTCCTGTTTGTGCCACAGGCTAACCTTTGAGCCTACAGGACTTACCAATTATAAATTGCTTAGTGTCTAGATTGACATCAAACAGTCCACGTGTCATTGAACTCAGCCTCAGCCATATACCCAGGCCGCCCAGGACAAGGCCAGCTACCTACAAAATAATGAAAGATGACTCATTACAGATGTCAATTTTTTAAATATTTGCAAATTTGTTATTTTATTTTACATTACAAAATAGTAATCTACTTCTTATAATTAGAAGTATAAAGTTTACACAATGCACTCTAGTGTATTATAGTTATTGAGCAATTAGCAAGGTATTAGTACATTAAAAAAGTCAGAGCAATTTTGATGAAAATGGGACATTCAGCTCAACAAGCTTGCCAATCATATTCCCTCAGATTCTCCAAAAAAGTATTGAGTCGAGATCTGACGGTCCCACTCTACCATACTACTTAGTAATTCAACCACCTAACTTCGCTTCTCAGTTTCTATATGTCTAAAACTTTAAAATAAATTAAAATAAACAAATCTCACATTGAGATATGAAGGTGTCTAAAGAATTAGTTTGTACCACACTGTTTGTTAACTTATTTCATGTGTTTATAGTTATTTGTATGAACAAAATCTAACATTTATGGAAGAGTTACTTTTAATAAAATTCCAAATATACCCCTATGTTCTTGTTGAAGAATTTATTTTAAAGTAACTGCCTTTAAATTTCTGTTTGTTTAAAATAAAAAGGTTCAGCTTCTCCAGTCTCTCCTCTTAGCTAATACCTGTCACTGCCAGAATCATTCTAGTCACTTTTCTCTTGACTCTCTCTAGTGCTATTGTGTCTTTTCTGTAATATGGAGACCAAAACTGAACATAGTACTCCCGGTGAGGCATCACTAATGCATTATATTACTTAAGCATAAACTCCCTTGACTTATACTGTACTTCACA
This sequence comes from Erpetoichthys calabaricus, assembly GCF_900747795.2. Taxonomy (NCBI): domain Eukaryota; kingdom Metazoa; phylum Chordata; class Cladistia; order Polypteriformes; family Polypteridae; genus Erpetoichthys; species Erpetoichthys calabaricus. Next base: position 34,641,204 of record NC_041405.2, read on the forward strand.
TGTTGTGATAATTAACCTAACATTCTATTAGCATTTGTAATTACTTCTGTACACTAACTGTGTGTAGATAGAGACAAGTCCACTGTGATTCCCAAGTCCTTCTCTTAAAAGCTAATTTCTAGTTTTGTCTTATACGATTTCTCGTATTAGAAATTTGTTAGTTTTCGCTTACCCCTTGGGGTCAGAGCGCAGGGTCAGCCATTGTACAGCGCCCCTGGAGCAATTACAGGTTAAGGGTCTTGCTCAAGGGCCCAGCAGAGTAGGATCTCTTTTGGCAGTGACGGGGATTCGAACCGGCAACCTTCTGGATACCAGCACAGATCCTTAGCCTCAGAGCCACCACTCCACATGTACTACCTTACATTTACATACATTACATTTCATCTGCCACAAATAAGAACACGTCTTTTATATTGTCCAGGCTCCTCTGTAACAATTCAGCAGATTCTCCTTATCAATACTTCGTCCAAGTCTAGTATCACCTGCAAACTTGACCAACTTATTCAAATTCCTACCCTAACCATTTATATGCATTAAAAAGAGCAGCAGAACAATTCTGAAAGACATCACTTTTCACACTGATTCTAATTGTAATTCTAATTCTGAAAACGTTCCTCACACCATAACCCTTTGTTCCCTGATGTTTCCAGCATATTAGTGAAACACAATCTTCCCCATCTGAAACCATGCTGACCATTTGCTAATATCCCTTTTGTTGGCATGTGATGCTTTTCTTAATAATTGCCTCTGTTAATTTACCTGTAATGCATGTTAAGGGTACTGCCCTATAGTTGTTTCAATCAACCTAACCACCCTTTTTATATAATATTCAGTAGCTTCCAGTACTTAGGAATTTCTCCTGTGTACAGAGATCAACATATAGTCTCCTCCATAATGTTTGAGATAAATACACAGTTTTCCTTGACTCATCCTTCTGCTCCACAGTTTAAAATTACAAATCAAGCAATTCAAACATGATTAAAGTGCATATTGCAGACTTTAATGTAAGTGTAGTTGCATACATTTTGGTCATAACATGTGAAAGAGTCAATACTTTTTTCGTACGTGGTCCCGCCATTTCATGGCTCTATAATGTTTTGGACACAGCAATATCAGGTATATTAAAGCAGTCATATTTAGCACTTTGTTGCACATCAATTTCATGCAAAGACTGCATGAAGTCTGTGGTTCATAGACATCACCAGGTGCTGATTATCTTCTCTGGTGATGCTCTGCCAATCCTCTAATGCAGCCATCTTCAAGTTCCTGCTTGTTTTGCGGGCTTGTCCCCTTAATTTTTCTATTCAGCACATGGAAGGCATGTTCAGTTAGATTTAAATCAGGTGACTGGTTTGGCTATTCAAGAATTTTCCATTTCTTAGCTTTGAAAAACTCCTCTGTTGCCTTAGCAGTATGTTTGGGATCATTATCTTGTTGTAAGATGAAGTGTCATCCAATGAGTTTGGAAGTACTTACTGAAACTTCAGCAGATCAGATGTTTTTATACACCTCAGAATTCATTGTGCAACTGCCTTCAGCAGTTAAATCATAAATGCAGATATGTGTGCCAGTACCTGTGGCAGCCATATATGCCCAAGCCATAACACCTCCACCACCATGTCTAACAGATATGGTGCTTCCTGAGCCAGGGATACAGAAGGAAGACTGCCTTGATTTTTGGGAGTGGATGTGTGTAGTTTATGTATAGATAACTGTGTAAGTGCACTGGACCTGTTGTAAATAGACAATTTTTTTCTTTCCTTTTTATTTTTCTTTTGATGGAGTGTCAGTGCTTAAGGATTGTAACACAAAGCTCCCTTGACACTGCTGTGTTTTTGTTGTACAGCACTTTGTGTAAATAAAATCGCACCTTTCACCTGTCAATTTTGTTCTGTGTCTCTTCTCTCTGCTGATCCTGTTCGGCTCATGATCTATCAGATGTCCAGGGTGTAGATTGGGGTAATTTTCCCACTACACGGGATATCACAATTGCATGTTTCAGTTCTTTCCATTTGTAGATGTTCGACAGAATTCAAATCAGGGCTCATAGAAGGCCACTTCAGAGTAGTCCAGTGTTTTGTTCTTAGTCACTCTTGGGTTTTTTTAGCTGTTTTTGGGGTCATTGTCCTGTCGGAGGATTGAAGACCTATGACTGAGAGAGGGCTTTTTGGCACTGTGCAGTACGTTTTGCACCAGAATGTCTTCAAAGTCTTGAGATTTCATTGTTCCTTGAACAGACTCAATGGACCCCATGTCAGATGCAGCAAAGTGGCCCCAAAACAAAACTGAGCCTGCTTCATGTTTCACAGTAGGTATGGTGCTCTTTTCTTTGAAGACTTAATATTTCCATCTGTGGACCTAGAGCTAATGTGACTTGAAAAGGGGTCCAGTTTTGTAAAATATGTCCTACAGACATTCTCCCAGAAGCACTGTGGCTTGTCAATGTGCATTTTAGCAAATTTCAGTCTGGTGTTTTTTTATGTTTTTCTTTCAACAACTGAGCCCTCCTGAGTCTTCTTCCATTGATCCCACCGTCTCTCAAAAAAGACAGACCTTGACTTTGGAGTTCAGCTTGTATCTCCTTAAAATTTATCCTTGGTTTTTACTCTCTACCATTTTCACTATTCTTGTGCTCATTCTGAGGTTAATTTTCAGCTACAAAGTGAGTATTTTTCACCATTTAAATAGACTAAATGACTGATTGTATGATTGGAGACATGTGTGATAATAATTAAAGGAAACAGCTAGTTTGAAAAAATCACTCTAACCCAATTATTTAGGATCTTTTCCAGGTGTGCCAAAAAATGTGTCCAGGCCAGGCCAAGCAATACTTTATCTCTTTTCACACTTGCTTTGCTTTACTTGGTGACATAATAAAAGCAATGGGACAATTGCTTTTCATTTCATCACTTTTCAGGAGGCAGACCACACTTTTTCAATGAGTTGAAAGGGTACCAACAAAGTTGTTCACATCTGAACATACATTGAGTCCTCTGCAGACCTATACTAGACAGCTTCCTTTTTCAGAAACTGTGACTTAGTGTCTTACCCTGCTGCCAAAAAGAAATTAAAAAATTCCAAAAATGGTAAGTATTAGATTGACTATTCAATATAATATTCATTTATCCAAATATAAACCTCCTCAAGCTCATATACCAATTGTAATATGATCTATGAAAATTGTTGTGGTTATTGATTTTATTAGTGTCAAAGTTATGCCGTTGTTAACCATAAATAATACATTTTCACACATTAAGGATTCTTTATTCTTTACGTTACCAGTTAGCATTGAGGATCAATTAATACACAGAAGCACCACAAACCTTACCTTTAAATACTTAGCACACACTCATCGTTAAAGTGTGTTGTAATGTGAGATTTTACATATAACTTGATAAATATTTTGTATGTCTTTATTTGTATGGGGGATACAAATAAAGACATACAAAATACCCCACTACCCCCCAACCCAATGGGTCTGTTTGAATTTTACGACAGGATTTGGGGGATGTGTCTTAAACCAGTTTGGTGTTTCCTTGCTAAAGTCATTTCTAACCCTGCAAGTAGGCTAAGGTGTACTTTAACATATGGTTTGGGGGCAGATGTTAAGATGTTCTATTTTCCCCCATTGGTCTGAAGTATGGCTGTTTGGAATTGGCTTGTCTCAGAGGCCTTTAAGTACCATGATGTCCTATTGGCTGTAGGGGTTGGACAGAACATCTATAAATGTACATGTTTAACCTCACAATCTCTCTCTTACTAACCAACATCTGAAAGAAGCATCTCTCTTGCTAACCTGTGATGATGAAGACAACACAATGAAGAGCACAGTTTAGCAGCCATTTTGAACAGACATGTGGCTGAAAGCTGAGCACCAATGATGCCTTAACTAGAGACATTTAAGTAACTACATGTCTGTGTGCCGCCTGAACTACATATCACCATTTAATCAGGTTGTATGGTTGCCCATATTCAAATGTACTTTGCATTTTGTTATTATTTATGAACATTATCAGTAATACATTATTTTATGTGTAACTTAACTTCTGCTTGTCTTTTTACTACATCTAATTGCCTGAGGTTATAGATATAGAAGGGAAGGTGGGGATAAGTTATATACAATAATACCTCATAAACAGTGGTAAGTCTTTGAGATTAGTTATTCTAAGGCCACATATTAATAATACAATAGGGGAAAGTAGAGCAATATATTACTCTACAGAGACAAAACAAGTGCATACCCACAGCAGATGTCCAGAGTGAATGCCCTCTGCCATGTGTATTGGGTAACCAACAAAGAATTCCTTATATTTTGATTATGATGGCAGCCCTGCAAGGATTATGCTTTTTTGCTTTTTCAGTGCCTTCAGTATCATCCAAGCATTCCTGTTATGGGATAAACTCCAAAATATGCAGGTGGATGAGCCTATGGTGTCCTGAATAATGAACTATGTGTCCACTGTTTGTGAAACACAAGGACTGTGTTTCTGATACAGATGTGAGCAACACTGAGGCATCACAAGAACAGGCCTGTCCCATTTTTACTTCACTTACTTTACTTCACCTCATACTATAAATATAACAGCAGGGACTCATGCATAACGCCGTGCGCAGAACTCACATTAAATCATGGCATACGGACATAAGTGGAAATATGCATATGCACAACAAAATCCAGATGTACAAAACTGTGTGTAAACCAACTTCTACAAACTTCAGCTCCATAAATCCTGGTCTGCGTGATAATTAAAACACGTGCACGCACCTGCTGTCCCACCCCGACTCCTCCCAGAATTGTGCACATTTTAATATGTAAATCAATATAAATATCACCATCCCCGTTCAGCGTTTGGTTAAAAGGCAATGACAAAATCACGTGAAAAAACAGAATTTCAGTGAATGAGAAGTGGAGGCAAGGGAAAAGGTACTATTTGTTGGGTTAAGCAGTTGTATAAACAACAAAAGGAAGTTGATCGAGTGATACACAGTGGTAGAGACACATGAAAGTTCAAGTTCAGAAGGTCCCACAGCTCTCAAAGTGAAAGGTGACTTGTATCCCACCATCTTATTGTCATATGGAAGTGTATTAGGGTACAGAGAAAAAAAAAATAGGGACACAGTGAAAAAAAAGGTTGAAATGTCGAATGTTTCAAAATTTCCACTTTAATCTCAAAGTTTTTTTTTTTTTTTTTGAGTTTTTTTGAGTTTCTCAGATCCCATCGTAACTAAAGTAGCACGTTAAATGCTTTTCTATTCTATGTGTTCTACAGTATATGTGTGAATCACTATGTGCTTCTTAAACGAGCTCTCTCTTATGGCACTTATCTCCACTTATCATACATTACATTCATGATATTACAGCTCTCTGAACATTTTAAAATACTAAGATGTGTACTTGATATCATTTTTATGATAGAATGCATTAAAGCATGTATTAAACATGTGGCACAGTGGTATCAATGAGCTGGCAACCCATCCAGGGATTGAACATTAGAACACTCTAGACAAGAAAAAGCCATTCAGCCCAACAAAGCTTGTCAGATTGTTCCTGTCTCCTGCAAGATGCTTGCTGGGATGTGCGTGACCTTAAATTAAATAATTTATTGCAGTAGTACTGTGTCTGTCAAATGTACCAACTCCAAATTTCTGTCCTTCCTTTTCTTTCTCTACCTAGCCAATCATCACAATAAGCTCTGAAATGTCAAACCACCTCTAAGCTTAGAATGCCAATCCTTCAAAACATTTAAGGAACATTGAAAAATCTTTGTAATACATGTCTAATCCGTTGCAGGAGACAGACATCTGAAGCAGAACTCCGTTAGCAATAGTGTTATTTTTTCTCTCATTTTTTATCATACCAAGCTATCCTGTATTTACTCAACCCAAGGGGGTTCAATTACAGTATATGCAAGCATATATAAACATGAGCAGCAGGAAAAGGGCTCAAAAAGAAATAGAAAAACCAGCTAAAGCTTAATCCAAGCCTACACAAGCATCAAGTCCAAGCTCAAGGTACTGCCTTTCAGAGACTGTCCTGGAACAGATAGGTGAAAGCACAGATTTCCCGGGTCCTGATGCTGCTGCGTCATCTCCAGTGAGAGTGAAAGTGGGAGCGAATGTGCAAGCAAGTTGGATCAGGATAGCTTATTGAAGAAGATTCATTGAAACTGAAAATGACCTTACCTTACGCGTTGTGAACTACTCCTCGCGAGCCATGAACATCGACTTTAACTGGGCTTGTCACTTAAGATGCGGAGCACGGAGAAGACCGAAATGATCTGTCTGAACTGAACAGTAATGAACGCCACCGCTTAAGACATAAAACAGCTCAAGAATGATTTAAAGAAAGATATAAGGAAAGAAATAAATTATATAAGGAAGGAAATAAAGGATATACACAAGACAAAACCAGGAAAAACATTTAAATCAGAGTTCTCAAACTTCCATCCCCCCGTCCCCTTTCTTTTAAAAGAATGAAAGCAAGTTTTTTTTTTTGGAATTCATTTGCTTGGTTGTCAATAAAAAAAGATGTCTTTTTCCAAACCAAAAAGGAAGGTGGATGCTGAACACAATTTCATGAAAGATGGACATTACAGTATATCCATCCATCCATTTTCCAACCCGCTGAATCCGAACACAGGGTCACGGGGGTCTGCTGGAGCCAATCCCAGCCAACACAGGGCACGAACCAATCCCAGGCAGGGTGTCAACCCACCGCAGGACACACACAAACTAGGGCCAATTTAGAATCGCCAATCCACCTAACCAGCATGTCTTTGGACTGTGGGAGGAAACCGGAGTGCCCAGAGGAAACCCACGCAGACACGGGGAGAACATGCAAACTCCACGCAGGGAGGACCCGGGAAGCGAACCCAGGTCCCCAGGTCTCCTAACTGCGAGGCAGCAGCACTACCCACTGCGCCACCGTGCCGCCCACATTACAGTATTTTTTGTGGAATTCAGTAGAAATGCCACCTGTATATTGTCACACACGTGCGCATGGGAGGCAGCTAAAGGGCTTGAGTGATGGCAGTTCTGAGAGATCCTGGGAGGTGGCAGAGTGCACTGACTCTTTTTCTTTCTTGCCTGCAGACCATTCCCGGGAGATTCCACCTGACTCTCGTGACATAATTTCCGGGACCGAGCCAATGGAAGGAGTCCTTACTGGCTCCGGCTCCTCTGACGTCACGTCCGTGCCCAAACCAATGGAGAATGAACACATCCCTGATCCTTATGACCTCACTTCCTGTCTCCCCCTTTAAAACCCTGCCCTTTGTCCTTATTCCTCAGTCTGATCTTGGACTCGATTGTATGCACTTCAGTGCTACCGTTTGACCACTACAACTTTGCAGCCAAGGATTTGAGATTATATGGGTGGCTGCCCCAAACCTTTTTCTGTCTCAGACTCGTTTTGTGACAATATGCAAAGAAAAAGTTGCTGTTTTGAAGGAATATAATCTCAAACATCATTACTCGACTAAACACTGAGAACAGTATGATAAGTATCAGGGACAAGAGAGAGAAAATCTAGCTATGCAGCTACACAAAGGCCTGAAATTACAGCAAAGTCTTTTTCGAAACGCAAAAAAGGATGCTGATGGTGTGCTGGAAGCAAATTATGTGGTGAGTTAATTGCTAAGGCAGGAAAGCCATTCACTGAAAGGCAGTTTTTTAAGGACTGTATGTTAAAAGTTGCTGAAATATTGTGTCCAGAAAAGACGGGCTTGTTCAAAAATATCTCCTTACCAGCAAACACCATGGCAGAGCGAATAGGAGAGTTATCAAATGACATTTATGTTCAGTTAAGCGAGAAAGCTAAAGTTTTTCCTGCATACTCCATGGCACATGACGAAAGCACCGACAAAACCGACACTGCTCAACTAGTGAGTTTCAATAAGGGTTGTTAATTCCCACTTTGATGTGACTGAAAAGTTGATAAGTTCATGTCCGATGCACGGCTGTACCACAGACAATGATATATTTCAACTTCTGTGTGACGCGATTGAGCGTGCTGGTTTGCCATGGAACAAATTGGTAGGCATCACTAAAGATGGAGCCCCGCCCATGATAGGCAAACAAAATGGACTGGTAGCGTTGGTTAATAAAAAAATTAGAAGAGGAAAAAGCTGGAACTTATTGACTTGTAGTGCAATAATGATAGTAAAATCTAAGTTCAGAGAGCCACAGGGAAAAGCAGACTTCTGAGAGAATTTCCTCCATCCTTTCCAGAGCTGTCCAAAGTGTTCAGTCAGGTAATGAGTCTTTTTAAAAGCACATATCTGTGTGAGAAACTTTTCTCAACTATGAACTTTAATAAATGCAAGTACATGTGTAGGTTTACTGATGCTAATCTTGAAGCTGTACTCAGAGTTTCTACTGTAAACTCCATTAGGGCAAATGTGGCAAGGCTGTATGAGCAGAAACGCTGCCAGGTTTCTGGTCAGAAATAGAATATAAGTTCAAATGTATTCAGGTATTGCATGTGTTAGGTTAATGCAAAGTTTTGTTAATTTCATGTGGCCCCTATATGACATGACAATACAAGCAGTGGTCCGAAGCCAATTTGAGTTTGAGACCCCTGGTTTAAATAATCGCTTTGAGGCAACCTTTAAAGGTATTCTAGAAAAAAATTGAGGAACAAACACAGGAAAATGAGTCTAAGTTTGAGAATAAACTGAGAGCACTTGGCACTCAGTTGGAAGATGTTAAGCAAACTCTCAAGACTCAAATTGAAATAGCTGAACAACTGGTAACTACCACTGACAGAAAAGCAACGGCTAAAGATTCCGAACGCAAAGTACTCAGTGACAGACATGCTAAACTGGAAGATGGATGCAGAAGGAATAATATTATAATTGAAGGTCTCCTTGAGAATCGTGTAAGTCCAAACCCAGTGAAATTTGTAGCTGAACTGTTCTCTAAAATAATTGGAGAGGACTTCAAATTAGACACCGAGACAGCAGCAGCTTGCCACATACGGGGATCAAATATCTGTAGACCTAGGACGATTATCGTGCATTTTGAAAAATTACAGAAAGAAGAGATTATATTTGAAAATAACCACATTTGTTTTTTCCCTGATTTATCTCCCTAAACAGCTGCTAAATATGCCACATTTTACAACATTAAACAGTGCTTATGGAAAGCAGAGATCAGATACAGCCTGTTGTATCCTGCCAAACTTAAACTGGACTTTCCAGGCAAGCTCTTCATTCTTATTTCTATGGAGAAAGCAGAAAAAGGGCTAAGAAAACTGATCCCAACACTTTTTTGAAATACAATAACAACAACAACATTTATTTATATAGCACATTTTCATACAAAAAATGTAGCTCAAAGTGATTTACATAATGAAGAAAAGAAAAATAAAAGACAAAGTAAGAAATTAAAATAAGACAAATAAGAATAATTATTCCATCCATCTATCCATCCAGGTTCGCACCAGTCCCAGCAAGCATACAGCGAAAGGCAGGACCAACCCCTGAATAGGGCACCAGCTCATCACTACCGCTGCACCACCATGTCCACATATTTAATTATTAACAGTATACATTATTTAAATGAGGTTAAAAATGAATCTGTATAATGTAATATAGATACTTTAATGCATCTCATCTTAAAAATGATATCAAGAGCTCCAAGAAGATAGCTCTTGGAAATCTAAATCGACTTAGAAGCCAGTCATCGTCATCTGTAAATATGCACTCTCTTCTATTGAATTGAATTTAATTACTTTATTGTTATTGTATCGTACAATAAGATTCAATATGCAAATCCTCCATTAACTTAAAATAATAATAATAATACAATAAAAAAACAATGAAAAATATACAATATGAAAGTATAAGTATAATATACATGTACATATAGTGTACATAGTGCAAATGGTTCATAAAGTGGCTCAGGCTGTGCAATATGACAACTGTAGTGCAGGTTTACATTGAGGTAATTGAAATTCTAAGTACAAACAGTTCTACTGGGAGCACATGATGGTTTGATTGAGTACATTTACAGCTCTTGGGATGAAACTGTTTCTGAACCTCGAGCTTCGTGCATGAAAGGCTCTGAAGTATTTTCCGAATGAGAGAAGTTCAAATAGACTGTGCATGGCTGAGGCAATGTGTGCTATAAATGTTCTCTGGGGTAAATGCTGTATCCCAATAATCCTTTGAGCTTTGGAAACAGTCTGCAGTGGAGCTTTCCGACCAGCTGCTGTACAGCTGCGATTCCACACTCAGATACAGTGGGTTAAAATACTCTGAGTGGTGCACTGAGAGTAACAACAATAAAGCAGCTATGGTATTTGGAATTGCTTGTCCATTCCATGGACCATTATATTGTCACAGGTTGATTACAATCAGATGCCTTTTATTTATAAATGATATTCGGTAATTTCAGTGTATTTGATAAAGCCGCGTCAGGGATGTGAAACTAAAAAAGAATGAGAAACTACACAGGAATGTAGCACTGCTTTGACGCTGTGTGCCACCAGTTTGCAAAACCGAGTGGAAACTTGCGTACGCACAGGGTAAGACTGTGCATGGCTTTACGCCAAGTTTAGTTTTTATACATCTTGAAGTGAATGTGGAAACGGGTGTATGTAACATTTTTGTTCCTACACACTGTTTATACATGAGGCCCCAAGTCATGTCACTTGCAGCAATGCTCTGATGAATCTCCACTTATGGGGTACTGTGGCGGACAGCTGGGGCCCATGCCCCCTTTGTCACTAGATCCGGGGGAGCAGCCATGGGAGCCATGCTACATCCCTCAGAACCTTTGTTGGCAGCCCCCCTGGGTTGCGTCGGGGCCACTTTCATGGAACACCGGAGCTCATCTTGGTTGGGCTCCGTGGCCTCCGCCAGGGGGAGCTGCATAGCGCTGCACAGCTTAACGAGCCCGTTTGGGCGGGAGCGCAGCCACACCTGGAAGTGCAGCCAGAAGTAGGTCAACGAGCACCTGCAGCACTTCCGGGTGAGCTATAAAAGGAGCCTGCAGCCACTACTCAGGGCGCCAGAGTCAGGAGGAAGAGGACGAAGCTGCCCTGGGAGGAGTGGAGGAAAGAAGAGTGTGGTGAAAGGTGAAGAAAAATAAATCTTTTGTTTATTTTGCCCGTGCCTCTGGTGTCAGTCTGTGTCGGGTTTGTGCCAACCAAGCACCAATATCACAGTATATTGATAAAGGGGATGAGACAGAGTATAGGAGTCAGGTACAGAACTTTGTTTCTTGGTGCAAATAGAATTGTTTGCATGTAAAAATCAGTAAAGCCAAGGAACTGATTACTGACTTTCACTGCACCAAATAGCATCTGTGTCACTATTCATGGAGTGGATTTACAGGTGGTCCACTCCCAACAAGTATTTAGGAGTCCATATCAGTGACAGGTTGGAATGGTCTCATAAGACAAAGGAACTATATAAGAAAGGGCAGATCAAAATCTTTTTCCTTAGGAAACTGTGTTCCCTTAATGTGGGTGATGACATCCTTTATATGTTCTATAATTATATATATATATTTATATATATATATATATATATATATATATATATATGTATGTATATGATGGCCAATGTAATTTTCTACGCTGTGCTGTGCTGATAACATCACTTCAAGAGAGGCCCCTTTTAACGGATGATAGACCATATTCTGCGTTCCCATTCCGCGAACGCGGAAGCATATCTCAACGATGTGGTCATATCATATGTGATCTTATCTACTGGTAAATTCTGCTCTGTACTTGTAATATTTTTATTTTACTGTTATACTGTATTGAGGATTACTTCTGTTTTGTTCTGTGTATTGTATTGACTCCCTTCTCTTTGACACCCACTGCACACTCCAACCTACCTGGAAAGGGGTCTCTCTTTGAACTGCCTTTCCCAAGGTTTCTTCCATTTTTTCCCTACTAAGGATTTTTTTTGGGGGGGAGGGGGTTTCCTTGTCTTCTTAGACAGTCAAGGCTGGGGGGCCTGTTAAAACCCATTGCAGCAATCCTTGTGTGATTGTGGGCTATACAAAAATAAACTGTATTGTATTGTCTGTAATAACTAGAGATCTCACCTCGCCCACCTGCGTGCAGTGCTTGACAGTTTGCGACTGACGGGATTGACGGCTAACCCCAAGAAGTGCAGGCTGGTTATGCCGGATATTTCATGGGGAGGGGTCTGCTCAAGCTTTAGATACACAAGGTGGGGGAGTTGCTTGCATATCCAAGTGCCACAACACAGAGGCATTATGTTAACAACTGCTGGTGTCTGGGTAGCACCATTGCATTGTTAGTTAATAAATAATAATAATAATAATTAATTCATTACATTTATATAACGCTTTTCTCAGTACTCAAAGCGCATTGAGCGGCATTGAGTTTAATTTTCGAGAATATGTAAGCATTTTTATAGAATTCCGTATTAATAAATCAGCACCATCTAAGAAGTTTCAGGACAGACTACTTTGGCGCAATCAAGGTGCTAGTTCGGACTAAAACAAACTACACGTTTAATCTATTTGATATACACATCCTCATCCTCCCCTGCCCACATATTTATATAACTAATTATTTTTCTGGAATTACAGTTCTAAAACTCTTCCTTTCTTCGTTAATTTCTTAAAATCAGCTCACTTGCAGCCTGTAAAATTGCGACATCGAAATGGCTATCTCCTGCTCTCGTAACTGACTTTTTCGAGCACTTTTTTCAGTACCTCTGTTGCAAAGATTACACGAATAAAACAACCAAACATTTTTACTTTACAGTGATAAAATAAATAAAACATAAAGCATAAAATCGTGCTCTATTTTTTTTTTTTTGTCAGTAGTGCATACAAGTTTATTTCCCGGGCGCTTTCCACAGAAACACGTAAAAATAAAATGCGGAATGGTCGATCATTCTGGTACTCACCCCATAAATGAGACTTAGAATAATACAGACGCATTTGCATATGTTCCCACAGAAAGCCAGCGCCATGCTCCTTGTAGACTGTCCTGAAACTTTATACCCACAGTGATAATATGAATCACGTACAAAACAGTAAGAAGTTATAGGATGCTGTTCCGGATGAACTCGCCTTCAAATGCTCAGTCTGCCTCTTGTCGCCTAGATTTTCGTATTCTGACTCTGACGCAGATTTTTAGGTTTCGTTTTATCTCGGAGGGCTGGATATCACAGGAATACACAGTCAGGGTGGTCATGACGGTGCACGTTTTTCTGACGCTGCGGTTTGAGAAATTGTTTTTGGGCAAAGAGACAATTAACCTTTTCGGCAGTTGACAAAATACATCAAGCGGTACACAAAAGTTGTGTAGTTTAAATAAAGGTGTGCAGGTGAGGAATTCGGGGGCACTTTTTTAGATAGCAAGTGCTGTTTTACAGCGAAGGTGGATATCAAATGTAAAGAATGCCTAGTTATATAATGCGATCAAATGAGTCTGAATGAGTATAAAAATTAGATGAACACGTTGCACTCAGCTTTCAAAACGCATACACTTACAACTGACAAAGGTTCAATAGCTCTAAAGTTTTGTTTCAGACTTGCATTTTATTTTTGAAGGTACAGCTGACTGTCTCTTTTTTACTTTTCTTTTTCATGGCTGTAGTGACGCACTTTACGTCCTGTCGAAGCTCTTCAGTTAGAACAGTTTAAGTGTGCCTGAGTGGCCCGAGGCAACCGGAATTGAGAACAACAAAAATAACAGAGCCCAATATACAACAACACTATAGCGCTTTTATTCACAACTCTTCTGAAACTGTGTGAGAAAATGAAATGTGCACCCACTTCTGGACTCTTTTTTCTTTTTTTAATTCAGTAGTGCATGAGTGATCATTCACAGCCAATGTAGCCAATGTAGACGTGAAGAGAGCAAACCAAATGAACAATTTTTTTAACAGGTTTGACCACCCTAACCCACTCTCACTCTTACCTCGGAGTACTGCACCCTCCACACATCCTTCTGCTGATACCAGCATAGGAAAGACATCCCCACCCATAATTACAACAGCGCAAGTGAGCAGAGAGCTGAGGAGACTTCGTGCCAGCAAAGCAGCGGGTCCAGATGGAGTATCGCCACGACTGCTGAAGGTCTGTGCATCGGAGCTGGGGGGTCCTCTACAGCGCATCTTCAACCTGAGCCTGGAACAGGGGAGAGTCCCGAGGCTTTGGAAAACATCTTGCATCACCCCAGTCCCAAAGGTATCACGTCCTAGTGAGCTGAATGACTTTCGGCCTGTTGCTCTGACATCACATGTGATGAAGACCATGGAGAGGCTGCTGCTTCACCACCTTAGGCCACAGGTTCAACACGCCCTTGACCCTCTGCAGTTTGCATATCAGGAGAAGGTGGGAGCGGAAGATGCCATCATCTATATGCTACAGCGATCCCTCTCTCACTTGGACAGAGGCAGTGGTGCTGTAAGAATTATGTTTCTAGACTTCTCTAGCGCCTTCAACACAATCCAACCTCTGCTCCTTAGGGACAAGCTGACAGAGATGGGATTAGATTCATACCTAGTGGCATGGATCGTGGACTATCTTAAAGACAGACCTCAGTATGTGCGTCTTGGGAACTGCACGTCTGACATTGTGGTCAGCAACACAGGAGCGCCACAAGGGACTGTACTTTCTCCGGTCCTGTTCAGCCTATATACATCGGACTTCCAATACAACTCGGAGTCCTGCCATGTGCAAAAGTTCGCTGATGACACTGCTATCGTGGGCTGTATCAGGAATGGGCTGGAGGAGGAGTATAGGGACCTAATCAAGGACTTTGTTAAATGGTCCGACTCAAACCACCTACACCTGAACACCAGCAAAACCAAGGAGCTGGTGGTGGATTTTAGGAGGCCCAGACCCCTCATAGACCCAGTGATCATCAAAGGTGACTGTGTGCAGATGGTGCAGACCTATAAATATCTGGGAGTGCAGCTGGATGATAAATTAGACTGGACTGCCAATACTGATGCGCTGTGCAAGAAAGGACAGAGCCGGTTATACTTCCTTAGAAGGCTGGCTTCCTTCAACATCAGCAATAAGATGCTGCAGATGTTCTATCAAACAGTTGTGGCGAGCGCCCTCTTCTACGCAGTGGTGTGCTGGGGAGGCAGCATTAAGAGGAAAGACGCCTCACGCCTGGACAAACTGGTGAGGAAGGCAGGCTCTATTGTTGGCATGGAGCTGGACAGTTTAACATCTGTGGCAGAGAGAAGGGCGCTCAGCAGGCTCCTATCAATTATGGAGAATCCACTGCATCCACTAAACAGTGTCATCTCAAGACAGAAGAGCAGCTTCAGCGACAGACTGCTGTCACTGTCCTGCTCCACTGACAGATTGAGGAGATCGTTCCTCCCCCAAACTATGCGACTCTTTAATTCCACCAGGGGGGGTAAACGTTAATATTTAACATTATACATAGTTATTGTCTGTTTTTTTCACCTGTATTATTATCATTCTTTAATTTAATATTATTTATTGTATCAGTATGCTGCTGCTGAAGAATGTGAATTTCCCATTGGGATTAATAAAGTATCTATCTATCTATCTATCTATCTATCTATCTATCT
Source organism: Erpetoichthys calabaricus (assembly GCF_900747795.2). Taxonomy (NCBI): domain Eukaryota; kingdom Metazoa; phylum Chordata; class Cladistia; order Polypteriformes; family Polypteridae; genus Erpetoichthys; species Erpetoichthys calabaricus. The sequence continues at coordinate 34,656,755 of NC_041405.2, forward strand.
ATCTATCTATCTATCTATCTATCTATCTATCTATCTATCTATCTATCTATCTATCTATCTATCTATCTATCTATCTATCTATCTATCTAGCTAGCAACAATAACCAGTCTTATAGTAAGCGGTCAGTTTAATGGGTGCACAGCTCCAATCCTTGAACCCTTATATATAGAGACATAGTACAGACACATTTCAAATGACAGAGTACAAAAGTAAAGTAGCTACTTCAGTATAAATTCACTTTGAAGCTAAATAATAAGAAAATACTTTAATGACCAAAGCAATAAAATAGCAAAATCTTGAAAAGCAAGAACAAGAAAAATAATTAATTTCACACACACACAAGTGTTAGCTACATTTACTAAAATTTAGCAAACTTATTTTGCTAAAAAAAAAAAAAAAGGCAGAGACTCGGAAATGATAGTTTGTTTAAGAGAGGCAGGAGGTGGCTGGGATGAACTTCTGAAGTTAAGGTGGGCCTCAGGTCTGAAACTGAGGATAACAATTGAAAAAAAGCCAGCTAAACCATTAATGTTGATGAGACGTGATAGTGACCTACTACTTTGTTAAACTGGTTAGAATGAAAGTATATAGCTGGCACTGTGGCACTCGTGGACTGAACTTGGCAACCCCTGAATTAGTCCGTTTCAAGCAAGCAAATTGCAACCCAAACTACAAATATGCCTGAAAGTCACTCCAGTGATTGGCCAATTGGTCTTTAATTTATATGAGTGGGTTGGATGGAGAGTTAAATTTTGAGATTATTTTTTCCTGTTTGGCTCTAGTCTGAGGGTACAACTCCCAGAATAAGTCTTTAAATTGATTTCTTTAAATAATTACGACGAATTGTCCAAAAAATTATGACACACATATATTCTCTTTCCATATGGTTGATTAATTGATTGAAATAATTGACACTGAAAAGTTGTGTTCACACATATTTCCAAAAGAGAACAAGCTATTCTTCTTCTTCTTTAGGCTTCTCCCATTAGGGGTTGCCACAGCGGATCATCTTTTTCCATATCTTCCTGTCCTCTGCATCTTGTTCTGTTACAGCCATCACCTGCATGTCCTCTCTCATCACATCCATAAACCTTCGCTTAGGCCTTCCTCTTTTCCTCTTCTCTGACAGCTCTGTCCTTAGCATCCTTCTTCCAATATACTCAGCATCTCTCCTCTGCACATGTCCAAACCAGCACAATCTCACCTCTCTGACTTTGTCTCCCAACCGTCCAACTTGAGCTGACCCTCATTTCTAATCCTATCCATCCTCGTCACACTCAATGCAAATCTTAGCATCTTTAACAAGTTATTTCCATGCTAAAAAGGAAAGAAACTAAGATAAACCAAGTTTTGGCTGTATAGAATAGAAAATTAAAATTCATGTATTGGCATGGATAAATGTAAACTTAGTAAGAATGTCTAAACTTAGTGTGAATTAGATATGTCAAAATAAATAGTTACAGTAAATAAAGGCATTTGCCATATTTCTTTTTTAGTTAAGCTCAGAGAGAAGCCACCAATATTTAGTAATTCAGAAAGACAGAGAAAAGGAAGAATGACAAACAGAAACTGTCCGAAGTCAGAGAAGGGGGAACACCTGTTGTTTGAAGGCCAGTTATGAAATAAAGGGAAGCAAAGAATGAAATGGGGTGGCACGGTGGCATAGTGGCGCAGTGGTAGCACTGCTGCCTCGCAGTAAGGAGACCTGGGTTCGCTTCCCGGGTCCTCCCTGCGTGAAGTTTGCATGTTCTCACCGTGTCTACATGGGTTTCCTCCCACAGTCCAAAGTGTGTGGTTGGTTTGTGTGTGTGTGTGCCCCGCAGTGCGCTGGCGCCCTGCCCAGGATTTGTTCCTGCCTGTTGGCTGGGATTGGCTCCAGCAGATCCTTGTGACCCTGTGTTAGGATATAGCAGGATGGAAAATGACTGACTGACTAACAAAGAATGAAAGTAAGAGATAAGCTGAGAACAATATTGGTAGCCAAGAAAGGGCCCGTGAGAAGCCAGCTGGAGTTGGGTGTCAGGATAAACAGCAAATGAATTCTTTCAGACCAGGTCAAGAGGATAAGAAATGATTATATAAACTGTGATTTTTGACTTGTTCGGGGCTCAGCTCAGTTTGGCCTAATTGGGTTTTGTCTGCATGATTGTATATTGCAATAAACCTAATTACTCTGTTTGCCTATCCTTCGAATCTTAGAGCCTTCTTTTAAGGTGATAATCTTATGGGTATTTTACGCTCCAGCATTATTTGGTGACCCCCGACGTGAGGAGGGAAAAGGCAGCTACGGAATCCGAAGGTGGAGTGGTGCTCTGTGAAACAAACACAGATGGTGGCCACCTAGAAAGGTAAGCGATATTTCACTAAAAGTATTAGGGAAAGATTCAAAGAGCATCTGCCCCACCAACGGAGAAAGCCTCTCTAAAAAGAACAAGGTAGGATGAAGGGATAGGCACACAGACAAATAAAAAGTGTGAAAGCTGAACAGCTAATGTGAGTATGATTGTATGAATGTTGTATGCACAGAAGGTACTGGAGGCTCGAATTTTTCAGTAATCTGATGGATACTACTCCGTTCTGGGGTTATGGAGGGCTGAATTGGTCCGTTGTAAGACCTATGTCTATTAAGGTTACCGTGACGATGGCAAGCCTTGTATGCGCAGGCGTGGAATTCCTGGAATATGTCTTCCAAGAGCAATCTTAGCCACAGTAGGAAGAGAGCCAGTCAAAGAGAGAAGTGCTGCACCACATTGCGCTGACAGCCCCTCCTTAATATACTGATATCTAACGCCTCAGTGGAAGAACTGACTTCAGGTGCGAGTGAAGACCTATAGTTACTGCCCTGAATTAGAGACAGGGGACTGCCAGGTATAGGCGAAAAAGCCAAAAGTAAATACTGCTTACAAGCTTGCAATAGAGAAAGGTTGGGCTGATTGAAAAAGGTGGAGTGAATGAGCTAGTTTTAGGAATACGTAAGGGAATAAAATCATTTATTATAAGCTAGGGCAAGCACGAAAGTGTAAGAGTGTGTGGTGTGCAAAGGCGCAGAAGTGTATGAGGCACGAAACTGCAGAGTGTGTAAAGCACAAAGATGCAGAGTGTAGAGTGCGTATGCCACAAAAGGTGCAAAAACTAGTTGTAGGGCAAGAATAGGACGAGCATGAAGGTGCAAAAAGTATGAGTGAGAACTGAAAGTTTGAGACATGAATATATATATATATATGTGTATATAGCGGAATTGTATACTGTATAGCTTTTTGTACATAAGAATGAAAGGTTGTATTCATATTAAAAACATAAGGTGATAGGAGGTGAAACATGCGCTTACAAATTAGAGCAGGTAGATTTACCTACGCAGACATGGGGTGAACATATAAACTCCACGCAGGGAGGACCCGGAAAGCAAACCCTGGTCTCCTGAGAGGCAGCAGAGCTACCCACTGTGCCACCGTGCCACCCCAATGCACAAATGCATCCGGAAAAGCCCTAATGAAGTTTAATGCCATGATTTAAAGACTTTCCCTTGGCATCGGTCTCATTCTTTGCAGCGGTAGGATTACATAAAATTATCAAGAAGCATAACTGAGACAGGCATAGGAAAAGTGCGAGCATTTGTGAATTGGTGTTTTAAGTAGGATTTGGCTATTAACATGTAAAAGAAGTTCTGAAAAAGTTAACTCTATTCAAATAATTGTGCTTCATGTTACTCCCTATTGAAGAACAATTTGAGCCATATTTACAGTTTGATAAGCAAAACAGCCTTGAGAGAGATGTAGGAGAAGAGCACCAAAAGAAAAATTAAGCGGTAGAAAAATTTGTGAATATATAAACTGTGTGTATGTGTATATATTTGTGTACATACTTGTTTGGAAAGACTGTAATTAGATGAGCTAAAAAGACATATCCACTGTATTTAGCCTCAAAAGTACCCAGCGCATGCTGATGTCTGTGAGTGTGTGTGCGTTATTTGTTATGTGTGTGTGTGTGTGTGAAAGAGAGAGAAAGAGAGAGAGTAGGAAATGAAACATGGAGACCTCTGGGTAATGTAGTTCAATGAAAAAATTTCCACTTTTGGTTATAAAAATGTTTATACATATGCAAAGCGTCTTTCCTTTAGATCCTGATCAAGTCTTAGGGAAAGGTGTTCTTTTGATAAACATAAAATAAAAGGGAGACACTTTCTTTTCTTTCCTTTCCTTTGTTTCTGATGTATGTGTGGGTGTGCAAAGTTGTGTTTTGTGAACTATTACGGTGGAGCGCATGGTGGAGCAGTGGTTAGCAAACTTGTTTGACAATGAGAAGAGAAGGTTTAAGCTTCTATGCTCTTTGTGTTGAGTTGGTGTATTCTCTGTGCCTGTGTAGCTTTCTCTGGGAGTGCTCTCTTGCTTTGGTGTGGGATTTTTCCTTGTTGTCGCTGACTTGGTTCGCCAACAGAGTCTCCTTGATCTGGAAACCAGAGCTACATAGAGCTGAACAGGATTTTGTTGTGCTCCCTATTCTATGACATTTCACACCAACTAGCACCACTTCATGTTCTCCCCCTGGATGGTGACAGTTCTTAGAGGCTTTTTGGCACGCCTGAAGACCACCACCAGCTCTTTTGTCTTGCTGATGTTGAGTTGCAAGTCATTGTCCCTGCACCATAAGACAAAGTCCCCCACAACCTTCCTGTACTCTGACTTATCTCCATTATTAATGAAGCCTGTGATGGTTTCCGAAACATTATGGTGACCTGTTATCAGGGGACCATGTAGAAAAAGTGTAATTTTTATATGGTGTGACAGAAATGTATGCAGATACCCTCAAATTAAAGTCTGCAACGTGCAGAAAGAAAAATGTGTCTTTCTACCAAAAATTTTGGAGGGCACTGTATACCACAGGCTTTAATTTTTGTATTGTTTCTAAGAACAGAAGCAATTGTTTTTATTCTGGATTATCTTGCTTTTTTCTAATTTAAAAAATATTTTATTGTGGCAGCGATGCGTGTATTTCCTACAGCTCGCAGCAGCCCCAGCTGTATTACACTAGTGGGCAGATTCCGAAAGTAGAGGGGTTGTTAGAAAGAAAAAAAATTAAGTGGTCTCTTTAAAAAGTATCCAAAAAGTTACAGAAGAGATCATGATCATTGGTGTATATTTGTTTCTACACATCACCTACTACTGGATTACAACTACTGTACAATCATCTTTGGATTACAATTTCATTCTGGATTTATGTGCTTGTCCTTTGCCTGCTTGTTCATTTGATTGCGTCTGGGTTGGTAAACGTCTTCATCTGTGGAGGGCTCTCATATTTTAAAGATCGTCACACAACGCCTGGAACATGGTAGGGTAAAACGTTCATAACATTCAGGATAATGTTGTCACACACGTGCGATTGGGAAACAGCTGAAGGGCCTAAATGATAGTAATTCTGTGCCAGACCAGGAGGGAAAGACCATCCACGGGAAATCCCACTTGTTTTTGGCGCCACTGATGATGTTACTTCTGTTTTTTTTTTGGGGGGTGGGGTGGGGGAGGGTTGGGGGTTGGGCACTGATGACACGACTTCCGGTCACAATGATATCACTTCCGGTTCAGACGCCAATGACATAATTTCCCGTACTGCCCTTTAAAACCTCCATCTTGCCTCAATACAAACCAGTTCTGTTTTGGACTCTGCTCTGTGAACATCTCTGATCACATTTAAATGACTTTTGCAGCCAGGAAACAATATAAAGGTGGCTGCCCCAAATCTTTACAATGTCTGTGACTCGTTATTGTGACAATGTTCATTTGGCGTCTCAGTTAATTCTGTCCACTATCATGGCATGTTTTTTGGACTTTGTCATAAGTGTTGATTGTTTACCTTCTAGTGCTTAGTGTTTTGTTGGGTTTCTTTTGTGTGGTGCTTGTAAATTACAAGGGGCGTTCAGTTATAAACAGGAATTTTAATGCTCTGCTCTTATAAAGAGTGCAAGGTAGACATGACTCATTGGACAAACACATGCATGATTGAAGTTGTCATTAGTAGTGCTAGATACTCTTTTCCCCCCTTCCTGTCAGTTGTAATTATCATGTTGGAGCAGGATGTACAAAGTAGTCTTGCGCAGCAAATTATTATTACATTTTTTGACAAATGAAGGAGTCATTCCATCTCAGATTTATTTGAGACTTAAAAATCAAGTTTTTGGATGAGTGTCTCTCTCAGTCTAGAGTGTATGATTGGTTCAAGTCATTCAGAGAAAAACTATAATCTCTTTGGTCCATTTAAGGAATTTTTAGGAGGAAAGAAATTAAAGTCCAATGAGGAGGTTATTGACGCTGTGCAAGAATGTATTTTTGTATCACATTTCTGTTTTGGATATTCATTTGTGCCTTTTTGTTTAAAAAACTATTTTACCAGCCATAATCGGTTGATACCTACAACATTGCCTAGTTTTATCAATAATTATGTAAAAGTAGCTTTGACTGCAAGGTTATCTGTTGAATAAACAGTAACTATCTGTGAAATTTTCAAATTTTAAACTTTAAATGAACAGGGAGGGGATGGGTTGTAACATTTCACTGTCATTTGCTAGGAAAGAAAAAGATGTGATTTCTTTGGCTATAGGTGTGTGGAAATGCAAAACAAGACATTTTAGTCTTAACCAAATTGAGCATATTTTCAAGCAAAATAGCCCCAAATGACAAATAATGCCAAAGCCATTTTTTCCACTCACTAGATTTAAAAATAGCCCAAATGGGCATGAAACGCCCCATCTGGCAACTATAATCCTGATTCTGGGCACTGCCTTTATTGAATTTGTAAGTTGTCCTCATATCTGCGTTGGCTTTCCTCCTACATTCCAAAGCTTTTATTGGTGGATATGTACTGCACTGTGAGTAAGTTATAGACAGGGGCATATACAGTCCCCCCAACTTTCAACTACCTCTAGTCGCAAGATGGTACAGAAACTGACATGGAGTGAGTTAGTTGTTGGAGTCATCCAGTATTCTATTTCTCCCCTTGCTACAAAACATGGAATGGGGCAAAGTCTGCTCAGGGACACAAAATGGTGCGGGGATTGACTTAAGAGAAGAGTGATGTCAGACCCCTAGCAAATTAAATAAACCCAACCTCTCTGTGTGAGATCTCAGAGTTAGCATAAAATACAGGTATGACATTAGATGTGTATTAGATTTGCTAATTATGACATCCTTTATTTTTTCAATTCCCAAGTAAAAATACTGTTTATGTATCAGAATACAGCAGTAGCATACTGTAATGGCACTGACAAGTTGCAGCAGCTTGGGGATGAATCACCAAAAGAATGATCTTGCATTACATCATGCAAATGAGCAGCTTCGGCAGAAACTGCAAGGAAGCCTAGAAAAATGGCAATCATGCCTGGCAGTCTCATATGCATTCCAGCTAGTGTGGTAACAGCCAGCTACCTAACAAAGCGATACAAAGTGTGAAAATACATTGGCACCTGTTGTTCTGCCCTTTATGCTGATTTTTGCATTTTGCTGCTGTGTTGGTGACGTTCTGGGGTATTAAAATCTTGAAGGATAACTGCTAAGGGTTAAATTGTTTTTCTAACCATGCAGAGTCTTGAGTTATATTTTATTTAAGCTCATATTTGTATTAGCTCAGAACTGCTTTTGGCACAGGCTTACTTATTTCTGTCTAATGCCTTAGCTTATACATTGACTTTTGACTAATAATGCAGCAGCAATGTTAAGACTCTTAAGTTTCTTACTAGGTTTGCACTAGCAACTCTGCCAGTGAAGCTTGTTTCAAAATTACCCTTCTCATTAGTTTTTAAGATTATTTTGTTCTTCCAGATAAATGACACTTGATAAGAGACAAATGATGGCATATGTGTGAATTTATAAAAGCATCTTGCCTAATGCAACAAACACACATCTTCGGAGCTGCAACAGGGCCCTTGCAGGGCGTATGCCCATTTCTAAGCTCACTTCAAGATGTATTGAAAACTAAACTTTGGGGGATTGGTCTCGTCCGTTGTGGGAGATGGACGTCTGAAGCAGAGCTCTGTTAGCAGAGGTGTTATTTTTTCTATTATTATTATCCCAAGGTATCCTGTATTTACCCAACCCAAGTGTTCTATTATAGTATATGCAAGAATATATAAACATGACTGGTAAGAAAGGGGCTCAGAAAGAAACGGAAAAAAAACCTAAATCTATATCCAAGCCTAGACAGGCAAGTTCAAGTTCAAGGTACGGCCTTTCAGAGACTGACCTGGAACAGTCCACTGCATCGTCTCCAGTTGAGAGCAAAAATTTGAGAGAATGTGCAAGTGATGCAGGTCACGATAGCTCGCCGATTCCAAAAGATCACTTGAAACTGGAAAAGGCCTTGCAGTACACGCTTTCATCTACTCCTCACGAGCCGGGAACATCGGCTGTAATAGAGCTCGCCACTTCATCTATAGTGCACGAAAGCAGAAACGATCTGTCCAAACTGAAGGTAATGATCGCTGAGGTCAACCAAGAGATAAAGAAAGATAAAGAAAGAAATAAATGGTACAAATGGCATGCTCAAGGCAAACGAGAAGCTGCAGCAGGAGCTGCTGCAAAATAATAAAGACTCGGAGAAATGCATATATAATCGCTTTGAGGCGGCCTTTAAAGGTATGCTGGAAAAAATTGAGGAGCACATTCGGGAAAATGCGTCTAAACTGAGAGCACTTGCCGATCAGCTGGAAGACGTTAAGCAGACATTCACGACTCGAATTGAAACAGCCAAAAATTTAGCATCCACCACTGATGGAAAAGCAGCAGCTGCAAATTCCTAATGCAAAAAAACTCAGAGACAGACTTGCTGCTCTGGAAGATGGATGCAGAAGGAATAATATTAGAATCGAAGGTCTTCCTTGAGGATCGTGAAAGTCCAAACCCAGTGAAATTTGTAACTGAACTATTCTTCAAAATAATTGGAGAGGACTTTTAATCAGACACCAAGATAGCAGCAGCTTACTATATACGGGGATTGAACACATCTAAACCTAGGACTTTTGTTGTGCGCTTCGAGAAGTTACAATCTAAATTAAATGTAATGTCACTTCTCAGACAGAAACAAGAAATTATATTTGACAATAACCTCATTTGTATTTTCCCTGATTTCTCACCCTCAACAGCTGCTAAACGTGCCTCTTTTTATAATATTAAACAGCGCTTATGAAAAGCCGATATCAGATATCGGCTTCAGTAATATCACAAGACCAAACTGGATTTATTAAAGGCTGACACTTAGCGTCCAATCTTCAACACCTGTTTAAATGTAATGTATTCACCCACAAAGCCAAACATCCCAGAGATTTTATTATCACTGGATGCAGAAAAAGCATTTGATGTGATTGAATGGAACTACCTTTTCACTACATTGGAGAAATTTGGGTTTGGCCCGGACATTTGCGCATGGATCAAACTACTGTATACCAATCCAGAAGCTTCAGTTTGTATTAACAACATTAATTTAGACTACTTTAAACTAGAACGTGGTACCAGACAAGGATGCCTCTTGTCACCACTACTTTTTGCAATCGCCATTGAGCCACTGGCAGTTCACTGTTGAAACGCTTCTGAGAAAAAGGGGATTATCAGAGAAGGACTTGAACAGAACATTTCTCTATATGCAGATGATATGGTACTGTATATATCAGCCCCACAAAATACTGTGCCTGCAGTCCTAACAGCACTAACAGCATTTCAAAAGATTTCTGGTCTCAGAATTAATTTGACTAAAAGTGTGCTTTTTCCAGTGAATTCTCAAGCACACAATATTACAGTATATTGGACACCTTCCCTTTTATCATTGCAGATTAGTTTAAATATCTAGGGGTTAACATCACAAGTAAACATAAAGCTCTTTATCAACAAAATGCCGCTGTCTGCATGGAAAAAAATTAAGCAAGACTTGCATAGATGGTCAACCCTTCATCTCACTTTAGCTGGAAGAATTAACGTTGTTAAGATGAATATCCTCTCTAAGCTTCTGTTTTTATTTCAAAACATCCCAATATACATCAATAAATTGTTTTTTAAGAAATTCGATTCAACCATAACCACATTTATTTGGAATTCAAAACATCCATGTATCCAAAGAGCGACCCTACAAAGGCCAAAGGCAGAAGGTGGAATGGCTCTACCTAATGTTCAATTTTATTACTGGGCAGCAAACATACAAACTATAAAAACATGGACATGGACACAAATAGATGAACATATACAGGCTTGGTCTGCAATAGAAATAAAATCCTGCAGTACTTCTTTATATTATTTGCTTTGTGTCCCAATTAATGCAAGTTATCGCCAATATACTAACAACACAATTGTGCTTCACTCACTCAGAATATGGAACCAATGTAGGAAGCATTTTAAGATAGAGAATCTTTTATCGGTGGCACCTTTGCACGAGAACCACCTTTTTCAACCCTCACAAACATATGCAGTTTTTAATGTCTGGAAAACATTTGGGATTAAATCACTTAGAGATCTGTACATAGACAACATCTTTGCATCCTACAAACAATTACATTCTAAATGTAACTTTCCAGCAACACATTTCTTTCACTATCTTCAAATTAGAAACTTTGTTAAACAGAACCTGCCCAATTTTCCTCACCTCCCACCTCCCTCTATGCTGGAAAAAATATTGCTCAGTCTCGAGGACTCAGACAGCATTTGTGCAATATATAAAACCATTTTACAGTCCCTCTCTTTCAAAGATCCAAGACGACAGTGGGAAAAGGATCTCTCACTCAACATCTTAGAAAAGGAGTGGAAGGTAGTGTAGCAGATGTAGTGTTGAGCCACCTCTTGAACCCTCAGGTACCACTCTTCAGACCAGGTGAAAGTATAATAATACTTCTTTTTATTATAATACCGTGCACCAAGCACTCTCCTCACCACACTCATATACACAATAAACTCTCTCTATAATAACAATCCTCCACTCCCAGACACTTAGCCCACCTTCCTCCCAGCTCAGCTCGGTGTCTGGGCTTACCCATAGTCCTTTTATAGCCCCGACCCGGAAGTGGTTCCAAGCCAAACCCACAAGTCCGTTTTCCTTCCGGGTCAGGGCAAACAGTCCTTTTCTTCATCCCGGGAGCACATCGCTTCTTCCAGTCACGTGACTGAGATGCACTCCCGGGTTAAAGGGCATACAAGAGTCCATGAGGCCCTTCACAGCGACTCCTGGCGGCCCCCAAGGTATCCAGCAGGGCTGTGTATAGAAACTACAGAGTCCATGAGGCCCTGCTGGAACTCGGGGCACCAATATGCTGTCCGGAGGGCTCTTCCTAGCGGCCTGGGGGTGAGGGCCGGACTGGAAAGCCGGCAATCCTCCACAGTAGCAATGCTGAGAATTCACTTGAGCTCCATATGGGCAAAGCATACAATTATTCAACTCAAAATTATATATCAAGCACATCTGTCTCGTTTAATATTGTCCAAAATGTTTCCAGGGCAAGATCCAACCTGTGAACGCTGCAATCAAGTTCCAGCCTCACTGGGTCACATGTTTTGGGCGTGTGCTAAATTAACATCATTCTGGACCAAAATTTTTAAATGCCTTTCAGACAGCCTTGGTGTCACAATCCCTCCTAACCCATTAACAGCTGTGTTTGGTGTACTCCTAGATGGGCTTAAAGTGGAGAAGAACAAACAAACTGTGATTGCCTTTACTACATTATTGGCACGGAGACTGCTAAACTAGAAGAATCCTAACTCCCCCCTTTAAAGTCAGTGGGTAACTGAAAAATCAAATCCTCACTTAGAGGATCTGTGCAGAAATTTTTCAAAACCTGGCAGGATCTAATCAATAACATTTTAGAATAAGCTTTTAAAGCACTGAGGAAGCAGATTCTCTCCCCATTTCTTTTTCTTCTCCATTTATCTATATTCACTTATTAATTTATCTATTTACTTATTTTTTACTAGGTTTAAGTTTTATTTTGCTGCCCATGTTCTCTTTCTCAGGGGTGGGGGTTGATTTGTTTTCAATCCTATTCTTGTAAAATTGATCTATTTGTATGGATTGTTGTATGATTTCAATAAAATCAATAAAATTATATAAAAAAAAACCTAAACTTTGTGTAAAGCTGCACACAGTTTCATGGCAGCCTCACACCATACGTACATACTTTTCCTGCTGGGTTTTGCAAACAGGAAGCACCTAGCAGCAAAGCAGTGCTACTGTTTCTTTGTGGTTTCCCTTTCTTTTTCAGATTCATATCCATGACACACACTTTACCAAATACAACAAAATTAATTGCATATCATTTACAAATTTAAGGCACTTGATTGTAATCATTCTGTAACAATATAATGGACCATGGAATGGCCAGACTATTCTAAATACCATATCTTCTTTAGCATTGTTTTTGTCAGTGCACCACTGAGAGTATTTTAACCTATTGTATCTGTATGAAGTATCACAGTTGCACAGCAGCTGATCGGAAAGCTCTATGGTGGTTGTGTCAAGCACTCAGAGGATTATTGGGATACAGCTTCCATCCCTGGAGGACATTTATAGTACACGCTGCCTCATGAAAGCCACCAGCAACTGTGCGGATTCCAATCATCCATGCCAGAGTCTATTTGAACTTCTCCCATCTGGCAAATGCTTCAGAGTCTTTCCTGCATTGACCTCAAGGCTCAGAAACAGTTTTACCCCAAGAGCTATAAACGCACTTAATCAGTCCATCAAATGCTCCCAGTAGAGCTTTTTGTACTTATAATTACAATCACCTCACTGTAAACTTGCACAACCTAAGCCACATATATTGAATCACATTGTACCATACAAAGACAATAAAGGAATTCAATTCAATAGAAGTGAGCGCATACTTACAGATATTGTTACTGGCTTCTAAGTCAATATAGATTTCTAAGAGCTATCCTCTTGGAGCTGTGTGCTGTTAGAATACTAAGATGTGTACTTGATTTCATATTTATGATGAAATGCATTAAAGTATATATATTACATTTCAGATAAATTGGTAACTTTCTTTAAATTTATACTCATATTTTTGCTCAGATTACATATAGTATAATATATTGCACTGTGATAAAATGTAAATTGTCCATGAGTGATTGGCCTAGTTTAACAAATTTTTAATTTTACATTTGTGGCCCTCAGAAATGTGTGTTCTCAAGAATCTTTGTAAACAGCAGCTTTGTTTTCCTATTCTGTATTGACAATTTGGTTTTAGTTTAACTTACCCTTATTTGTATTACACTGCCTTACTATTGACATTGGCACAGACATGCAGTGGTTGGCACTTTCTGCTTTACAGTTCCAGTAGACTGGGTTTGAATCCTTGCCCAATTTCTCTTTGAAGTTGAAGTTATTTTTTCACAATCATGGTATATATTAATTTGCCACATGAAGTAGTGTTCTTAAAAGGGAAGCATGTTTTATACATTTGTGTTTGTGGTTCTTACTAGTCCAAACTCTAGTGTTTCTTTTATATGAATTTACCAACTAAAACTGTGTGTTTATCCAATTCTTGTTTTTGTAAGATGGCTGTCTCATATGTAGCTTGCTGACTCACGGCTGTTTCATATGCAGTCTAGTGAGAACTACAAACCAAGATCATGAACCAGTCACCATAAAGTGGTAAGTGAAATTTCTACCACAAATTCACTGTGCAAGGATGAGTTAGTATGCCCATATATTGGCTGTGAAATTATGGCTACATCCTAATTCAGTGATCATAAGAAAGTGACTACAGTCTAAAGGCATGTTTTAAATTTGAAAAATTTCTTTGATAAGGTATATGTTGGGACTTCACATTTGTTTAGTCCTGCATGCCCTTTTGCAGTCTACAGTATTACTACAAATTCACTTTAATTTTTCAGTTTCCTCAAGTTCTTGCAGTAATTCTGCCAAGAGGAGAATGAAGTATATGGCATGAAAAAGAAAATGAAAAGAATATAAATCTATCCATCCATTATCCAACCCGCTATATCCTAGCTACAGGGTCACGGGGCATCTGCCGGAGCCAATCCCAGCCAACACAGGGCGCAAGGCAGGAAACAAACCCCAGGCAGGGCGACAGCCCACCACAGGGCACGCACACACACACACACACACATCAAGGACACACTAGGGACAATTTAGAATTGCCAATGTACCTAACCTGCATATCTTTGGACTGTGGGAGGAAACCCATGCAGAAACAGGGAGAACATGCAAACTCCACGCAGGGAGGACCCGGGAAGCGAACCCAGGTCTCCTAACTGCGAGGTAGCAGCGCTACCCACTGCGCCACCGTGCCGCCCAATATAAATCTAGAAATGTATTTATCAAGTTACTATTGTAATTAATAATATTTTCAATTACATAACAATGAATTTTAAAGTACGGTACTTAACAAATCATAAAAAACTTATTCAGGAGCTTTATTCCCATCAACAAAAACATATTAGGATACTCCCAATGTGCCTCTGTTAGATAGTATTCTAGAATGGTGAAGGAACAAAATAAAGTAACAACTCTCTGTTATAAGATAACAGCCGACTGACAGCCTATGTTCTTCAACAGCAGGTGGTACATTGACACAGTTCTAAGTGTTACTTCCTTGCATCTCCACAGTCTTACATTAAAACTCTGTTCTCAGTACTGTCAACATCAAGTCAGCATGACTATAATGGTAATATCACATTCAGTTCAATTTATTGTGCACAGGCTAAGAGCACTTGCAGAAACTTGCATCAATAAAACTTTACCAGTAAATTTACAACATTATGATACATGAACACTCAAATTTTGTTAATCACACAGTAAAACAGAAAAAAATCAGCTTGTGTAACAAATAAATGATGACATTAGGTATGTTTAAATGTTATTGATTTTATAAATCACATTACAAAGAATTACACACAGTTTAATCAAGCTGTAATCAATGTTTCTTCCAATACATTGTTTCATATCAGCACTCCTTACCTACTGTCACACACGTGCGCTTAGGAGGCAATCAACAGGTCTAGAGGTGAGAGAATGGTTGCAAGATGGGGGATTGTATGATGATGCTAATGCCTCTCTTTCTGACCCTACAGAACTAAAGAAGACAAATAATTGCACACCTGCAATAAATCACTCTTCAGACAACGATTCATCTTACACTTCCGCATCTATAATGCCACTTCCAGCTCCTGTTGATGATGTCATTTCCAGTCCCGGCATGATCATGCCACTTCCGGCTCCCGCCGATGACGTCACTTCCGGCTCCCGCCATGATTACGTCACTTCCGGCTCCCATTGATGACGCCATATCCTGTTTTTACTATTTCCTGTAGCCATTTTGAATCATTGTATAAAAAGCCAACAGAAGCACCAACTAATTGTTGAATGTCTGATAATATATTACTTTATCATCTTGACCAAAGTGCAGAAAACATTATAAGGGGCCAGTCCCCAAACCTTTATTATTGTTTGTGACTTCATTTCATCACACTACCCAGTCTGGAGAATTACGTGTACAAACAGAGAATCCAATACAAACTAGTCCCTCATAAATATTGAGGCATTAACGGTGCTAAAAGGTTTGATTATTTTAGAGCGGCATTAATAAATTCTTGGCAAATTGTAAAAACATTTGGACCATTTCTCATAGAGAAAATTACATTTCTTTACTAAATGTATGCAAAACAGTATAACATAAAATACCACAACACATTTTTTATGAAAAAAAATCTGTCCATTCTGATGTTGCTCTGCGGGTTTTTTTAAAATTGTGAGTTGTTGCAAGACAGCATTTGAGATTTCGTTTCTAGAACATTAGAAAGATTTAGAAGAGAACAGGCCATTCAGCCCAACAAGGGTCGCCAGTCCTATCCACTTAACTCCTCCAAAATAACATCAAGTCGAGTTTTGAAGATTGCTGAAATCCTTCAGTTCACCACACTACTTGGTAACTTATTTCATGTGTCATCCTATTGTTTGTGCAAAATTTCCCCTTAAAAAGTACCCAAAGGTGTCCATGTGTTCTTGTTAAACACATTTTAAAGTAACAGTCTGAATCCACTGTACTAATTCCTTTAATAATTTTGAAAATTCAATCATGTCACCTCTTTATCTTTTTTTGCTTAAACTGAAAAGGCTCAGTCGGCTCTTTTCATCTTTCCTCATAACTCATCCCCTGTAGCCCTGGAATCAGCCTAGTCGCTCTTCTCTGGACTTTTTGTAGTGCTGCTATATCTATATCTATATGCATCGATGTAGCCTGGAAACCAAAACTGTACACAGAACTCCAAGTGAAGTCTAACCAGTGCATTATAAAGCCTCAGCATAACCTACTTGGACTTGTACTGTACATATTGTGCAATATAACCTAACATTCTTTTAGCCATCTTAATGGCTTCTGAATTCTGTCTGAAGTCCACTGTTAAGTCCACTATGACTCCCAAATCCTTCTCATAAAGGTATACTTTCTATTTTCAGACCTCCTGTAATACTTTACATTTACATACATTAAACTTCATCTGCCACAAATCTGCCCAAGCCTGTGAGCTCTCCAAGTTCCTCTGTAATGATTTAACGGATTCTAGATTATATGCCAATCCTCCTAGCTTGGTATCATCTGCAAATTTAACTAGCTTGTTATTTATATTCATTTCCGAATTATTTAGCCATATTAAAAATATTAGCAACCCTAGCACTGATGCCTATGGGACACCACTCTTAACTTTACTCAATTCTGATAAGGTTTCTCACACCATAACCTTCCGCTTCCTGTATTTTAGTCAATTCTGCACCTATCTACACATTAAACAATGAACTCGCACTCCTTTTATTTTGATACCCAACCTCTCATGTGGTATGTTATCAAATGCTTTCTGAAAGTCAAGATAAATAATTAATATATACACCACTCTGACTGCATCCTTTTTTTGCTTCCTCATTGAATTTCATCATGTTAGTAAAACACAACCACCCTCATCTAAACTCAGGTTGACATTTCAGTAAAATTCCTGTTCTTACCTTGTGTTACTCAATCTTTTCCTTAACCCTTAACTACTTGCACCACTTCTCATCTCATAAGTACTCGCATGATGTACTTTATGCAGCAGTGTTAAAATGGCCATTTATAAGCATGTTGTGATGTTGCAAAATAAAATATTGCAATAATTTTAAATTGTACATGTCAGTCAGTCATTCTCCAACCCGCTATATCCTAACACAGGGTCACGGGGGTCTGCTGGAGCCAATCCCAGCCAACACAGGGCGTAAGGCAGGAACAAATCCCTGGGCAGGGCACCAACCCACCACAGGACACACATACCGAGGCCAATTTAGGATTGCCAATCCACCTAACCTACATTTCTTTGGACTGTGGGAGAAAATCGGAAAAACCCCACGCAGACACGATGAGAACATGCAAACTCCAAGCAGGTATGACCCGGGAAGTGAACCTGGGTCTCCTTATTGTGCGGCAGCAGCGCTACCACTGCACCACCATGTGCACCAATTGTACAAATGTTTTTAATGTAATTTAATACCATATTACTGAATAGTATGACAAATTCTAAGACTAATAAAAGAAAATAAAACTGACTCACTTTTCCAGTGGACATTCGTCACTTTCATCTACTGCCGATTTTGCACATGTATCGCATTTCACTTCAATTGCTGAATTGTCTTTGCAGAGAAAGTCATTGCAAAAAGAACATCTTATCATTGTCATACATATATACATACATAAGTACCCTCGCGGTACTTATGCCAAATGCACCCTATGGAACACTGGAAGGAAACCATTGCAACACTGTACTTGTAGTGAATCAAGCTGAGGATAGATGGCGGATACTGCCAGAAAGTTCAAGTAAAAGGATGTTGGACAAAATTAACTGAGACTGGTGTACAAAATACACCAGTGCAAGTAGTTAAGGGTTAATAATAACTTCTAGTAATTTACTGGCCTATAGTTAGCTGGATATGCCTGATCCCCCTTTTTATTTAATAGATAGATAGATAGATAGATAGATAGATAGATAGATAGATAGATAGATAGATAGATAGATAGATAGATAGATAGATAGATAGATAGATAGATAGATAGATAGATAGATAGATAGATAGATACTTTATTAATCTCAATGGGAAATTCACATTCTTCAGCAGCAGTATACTGATACAATAAATAATATTAAATTAAAGAATGATAATAATGCAGGTGAAAAACAGACAATAACTATGTATAATGTTAAATGTTAACGTTTACCCCCCCGGATGGAATTAAAGAGTCGTATAGTTTGGGGGAGGAACGATCTCCTCAATCTGTCAGTGGAGCAGGACAGTGACAGCAGTCTGTCGCTGAAGCTGCTCTTCTGTCTGGAGATGATACTATTAAGTGGATGCAGTGGATTCTCCATAATTGATAGGAGCCTGCTGAGCGCCCTTCGCTCTGCCACAGATGTTAAACTGTCCAGCTCCATGCCAACAATAGAGCCTGCCTTCCTCACCAGTTTGTCCAGACGTGAGGCGTCTTTCCTCTTAATGCTGCCTCCCCAGCACACCGCTGCGTAGAAGAGGGCGCTCGCCACAACTGTCTGATAGAACATCTGCAGCATCTTATTGCAGATGTTGAAGGATGCCAGCCTTCTAAGGTAGTATAACCGGCTCTGTCCTTTCTTGCACAGCGCATCAGTATTGGCAGTCCAGTCTAATTTATCATCCAGCTGCACTCCCAGATATTTATAGGTCTGCACCATCTGCACACAGTCACCTTTGATGATCACTGGGTCTATGAGGGGTCTGGGCCTCCTAAAATCCACCACCAGCTCTTTGGTTTTGCTGGTGTTCAGGTGTAGGTGGTTTGAGTCGCACCATTTAACAAAGTCATTGATTAGGTCCCTATACTCCTCCTCCAGCCCATTCCTGATGCAGCCCACGATAGCAGTGTCATCAGCGAACTTTTGCACATGGCAGGACTCCGAGTTGTATTGGAAGTCCGATGTATATAGGCTGAACAGGACCGGAGAAAGTACAGTCCCCTGTGGCGCTCCTGTGTTGCTGACCACAATGTCAGACGTGCAGTTCCCAAGACGCACATACTGAGGTCTGTCTTTAAGATAGTCCACGATCCATGCCACTAGGTATGAATCTAATCCCATCTCTGTCAGCTTGTCCCTAAGGAGCAGAGGTTGGATTGTGTTGAAGGCGCTAGAGAAGTCTAGAAACATAATTCTTACAGCACCACTGCCTCTGTCCAAGTGGGAGAGGGATCGGTGTAGCATATAGATGATGGCATCCTCTGCTCCCACCTTCTCCTGATATGCAAACTGCAGAGGGTCGAGGGCGTGTTGAACCTGTGGCCTAAGGTGGTGAAGCAGCAGCCTCTCCATGGATAATATTTGTTATTTTCTACTCCTTTAGGATATCCCCAGTGTTCAGTGACTTTCTAAAAATAAGTGTCAAGGGTTTATATATGTACTCATTAACTTCCTAAAGCACGAGAGGATAAATATTATCTGTTCCTGGTGATTTGGTTGATTTCAGCCTATTTAATCTGAGCAGTGCTTCAAGGGATACCTACATAATGTCCATGTACAGTTCTCTATAGGGTCTAATACCAAGTGGCTTCAATAAATTAACCATTTCATAGGTTAATAATTGCTAGAAATGTTGTGCATGGGAGGAAATGACCAAATATCTTAGTCTTAGAGTGTCTCTTATATTGCTTCCACATTCTGAATGTGGAACATGTGTTTGCCATCTTTAAAATGTTTGAAAAGGAAGGTGTTTTATAAATATGCAGGATACTGAGAAATTATGTCTTTATTTCTAGTAGGATTGACCACTGCAATGTGGTTTTCACTGGCTGTTCAAGTTATTCTTTATACAGTTTTCAGTTAATTAAAAAAAAAACATATGAACACATAACTCCAGTTCTTAAATCCTTACACTGGCTCCTAGTTAAGTTTAGGGAAGATTTCAAAATCCTCCTTTTAACATATAAAGCCTTAAATGATCAACGTTCTGCTTATGTAATTTATCATCACTTACAAATCAGAATGCACATTAAGATGTTAATATGCCAGTCTGCTTATGATCCCAAGGATTAATAAAATAACAGTGAGAGGTTGTGCTTTTAGTCACAGGGACCCTAAGATGTGGAATGGTCTACTTACTAAGAGGTTACTTCAGTCTCAGCTTTTAAATCCATGTTGAAGACTCACTACTTCAGTTTAGCATACCCAGAGTAGAGCTGCTGCTTAGCTTTGCATCTTTGTGGTTAGTCAATAATACTAAAATATACAGTAAGTAATATAATATTTATAAACTGTTACTAATGCTCGTCTATTCTGATTCTCTTCTCGGTATTCTCACTTGGTGCTACTGCTCTACTGCCAAGTCATTTCAGGTAATGGACCACTACAATCATTGGGTATAGGGGTCCTTTCATTAGATTGGCTTGCCCAGCACTGACTCAGCTGTAGAATCTCCAGTAGAGAGGAGGTGGCTTGTTGGCAGAGGTCTCCAGAGCTCTGACTGTGTTTTTATTTTTCATGTGTGACCAGCAGAGGGCATTGCAGCATCCCCAAACCCCAAACTTAACTACACAGACATAATTTCCAGGTGCAAATAAGGTTTATTGAACAAATACCTTGTGCCTTCTAGTAGTGACACAAGCACAAAACAATTCTTTTTCTCTCCCACTCTCTTTATTTCTACTCCTCTATACCTCCCAGGCAAGCTTTGTCCGTCCTCCACACCCAACTCCAACTTGGCTGGATGAGGTTGAGCAGCTTCTTTTATCTTGGACTTGGGAGTACTTCCAGTGCTAGGGCATAACCAGTTGGAAATACTTCTGGGTTAAATGGAGGCCTCACAAAGTAAGGATTACTAATCCCAGTAGTTCCCTCTGGCAGACCCCATGGAACTCGACAGGCCTGCCCTACAGGACTACAGATTCCAGCATGCCCTGCGGGTGTCCTTGTGGGAATCCTAGCCCAGGGATGCTGACATCTAGAGAATCAGGGGAGACACTGGTCTAAATACATCATCTCCCTCAGTCCCTCAGTTACACTGGCCTCCCGGCCAGGTAGGGAACTTTTGGTAAATCCCTGCCAAAACCCTCCATATTCACTCATAGGTTGCCACTTCCTGCTACCCTACTGGCAAAGGCAGGGAATAACCTACTTTTTTTCTTGGCCATTCAGTATAGCTGCATCCTGGCCAGGTGATGAACCATGCACTCTAGCCCATGCCTGCCATCCTTCACATCGCTCCTCCCCAAGGTGAATCTTACCGTATATGGTGAAGCGGCCAGTCCTGTTAGGGGTACAGTTCTTCTAGAGAATCATTGTAAGTCAAAATGTCCATAACACCTGTTCAAAGCAGAGGACGCAGAGTTAGAAGCTGCAAGGCCCTGCTTACATTTCTTATATCCCAGTGCCCCTTTCTCTGTGTTGTAGGGACAGTGTTTCCAGCCATGTCAGTGCTCTTGCCATTCGAGGCTCTTTGGTTCCCATGCTGAACATTTTGCCTTACAGGTTTTAAAACAGGAAGGAAACTGTTGTGCTTGGGTACTTATGAAACATTCTGAACATCTGTTTCTTGGTTTCTTCACCTCTTGCTTGTAAGCCATTTATGTCTGCAACCAAAGGGATGCGATTTTTATGGTCACGTGACCCCGGACATTCCCGTGCACGGTTGTTAGGAGAATATGATTTCTTTGTACAGTTCCCCCTTCTATTTTGTGGTACTTGGAGAGTCTGGGTTCCTCTGTAAATGAAAAAGAAGCCCCTTGCCATCTGTACCCCTTTAGTTTCTTTTCACATAGAGACAATTGTAAGCTCTGTAGAAGTTGAAGTAACTTGAGCACTAGCATCAGTATATAGGACCTTTTTACTCCTGTTTCTCTATCCAGCCAGAGCTCCTCTGTCTGGGGGAAGCCCAGGACTCAGACAAATGGTTATATTGACAGAATCAACTGTAGAAACTACAGCTACTTGGTTCTTTTCATGTAAGTCTGGGATCCCTTTGCTCTGCATTCCTCTATGTTTTACTGCACAGGAAAGACTCACCCATCAGCCAAATCACATCTGGTTGGAAGTCCTATGCCCAGTCGCTGTCACTGCTTTCAGAGGTGCTTTGGTAGTCAAAGGCTGAAGCAACATCTCTAAATCTTCTTATAGATTTATGGTGCTTGGACATCTTTGCTGAAACTTGTCCTGATGAGCTTTTCTTCCCAGATATGAGGCAGCTTCGGACTACTTCGTCTGCTCCTTTGAGTTGGCCGGTGAGAATGACTTCTGCACATGCTCTGCTGAATTTCGCAAAGCAACCTGGGATTTAGAGTTCAGGCCATTGCTACAACAGCCAGTTGGGTCCAGCGGCCCCACTTTAGTGCTGCTCTCTAGACATGTTTCCCGGCTTAGTTCTTCAAAAAAGAGAAATGATGTAGTACTCACCGAAACTTGTGTGCCATTTTCTTCTATGTATCGGTGCTTTGGAAAATGTGGCTCTAATTCCAGGTTGCCATCTTGGTATTCCCATGGGGGTTTGTGTTCTTGTCTCCCCAAGGCATTCAAGAATGCAGACACCACCCAGCTGAAAAAGGATTATATGCTGACAGTTTGCCTCTCTTTTTGGAAGTTTTCTTCCCCAAGGTCAATTGTTTAGGCTGTCACTTTAGCTTACTCCGTGGATAATTGGTCTGGGTGTTTTGACCACAAGAAATGTACTGGCTGCTGGTCCCTGCCAACCGGATGACCAGGAAATCCTGCTGACTACTCCACTTATGACAACTGCTTTTTCCATTTCCCCGACAAAAAAAGGTTTGACATTAAGATAAGGCATTAATGAAAGAAAAAGAGACAGTGGAGGCTAAACTAAGTCATAAAAATGTCATCATGGATATTGCTGTCAAACGAATTTCTTTAATATTTTCACAATGCAGTCCATTTGCTTAACTGTCTAAGACACATTCAATTGAAGCAGTTTTAAGTAGACTGCAGAAATAACGATCAGTATGTAAGCAGTGCCATGTGCAGTATGTCAAGGCTACACAAATAAATATATATAGTGACAAGTGACTCTGCTGATTTGCTGGTGGCGGTGGAAGTTGCTCAAAAACAGCTTGGTAGCTCCACCATTGCATATTCATACCACATAATACCAGCAGCTGCATGCTGACACTATGTTATCTGCATGCTGTCTCTCTGTTAAACAGTAAACCAGTGGTAAAGATACACAGCTGCCCTTTGAAAACTCTCTCTTAAAAAGTATTTCTGTGGGAAGCAAATACACTTCTGATGGCCTTCTGCGGGATCAGCTGCAGGTTTTTAGGCTTACTGCATAACGTGCTTCTCACACAATATTTTGAACTTTTAAAAGACCAAGCCCCAACCAACTAAACTGCTCACTTTACTGTGCTCTCTCTTCTAGACTGTGTCCCCCAGCTGCTGCTTCTGAGCCATTGAATCTGTTTGGCAAGAAAGACTTTGTGTTCTTTTAAACTGAAGAAGGGAGCTAGTGCAGGGTGTTTCCCAGTTGTAAACTGTGTGCTTGTGTCAAAGATAAACTATGGGACAGTATGGGACCGTTTCTGCCTGATCAGAAATAAACGTATTGTTCCTTGGAAACCTGGTCTTACCTTTCTTCTCTTGTGCAACTCTGTGAGCCAAGCTTGACAAGATATATATATTACCTATGATTTTTGTTATATTTATGCATTTACACATAGATCTAACTGGCATTTACACTTGCATACAGTATATATGTGTGTCATCCTGTTCTAGAGATTGTGGGATATGGCCGGCCATTCATCCCAGACAATACCCCCAGGCCGCCAGATGGAGCCCTCCGTGCAGCATGGAGGTGCCCCAAATGCCAGCAGGGAATTATGGACATTGGAGTTTTCCTTCACAGCCCTGCTGGATACCATGGGGGCAGCCAGAGGACGCTGCAGGGAGGCATAAGGATTTTTATGTGCCCTATAACCAGGAAGTACGTCTTAGTCACAGCGACAAAGGAAATGACGTACTTCTGGGATGAAGAAGAGGAGTTTTCACCTGACACGGAAATGCTGGGAAGTCACATGGATTGAGAGATCAGAAGCACTTCCAGGTCATGAATTTTAAAAGACTGTGAGAGATCCCAGACGGACGAACTGAGTTGGGAGGAAGGGTGGCAACGCATCTGGGAGTTGAGGATTGTTTATTGATTGAGAGCATTGTAGTGATTTATGAGTATTGTGGAGTGGAGGGTGCTTGGTGCACATTATTGTCCTAATAAAATAATAATTTGGACTTTTATCTGGTGTCTGGCGTCTGATCAGAGGGTTCAAGGGAGCGATAGTGCCCCATATCTGTCACAAAATATGATGTACTATATGAGCTGCACAACAAGGTGCCTTTGAGAAACTAGATGACAAGATTACAGCTCCAGACACAGAAACTGCCAGCACTTCTGGTTTGAACTTGAAAAGGGGCATGTAAGGAATTGCATTTTTATTTGACAAGTGATGCAACTACTTAATTACATTCACAATTTAATTATGCTTGATTTGTTTTTACCCTTACAAATACAATCACAGATTACTTCAAAGGCAGTGAGGTATCTATAGATTGCAATTCTGTATCAAAATTTGTAAATACAGTCGTGCCTCATACTTCGAACTTAATTTGTTTCAGGAGGCCGTTTTGAACTTTGAAACGTTCAAAAACAGAATGAGTTTTCCCCTTTAGAAACACCCATTTCTATAAACTTAAACAGTAAATACACATAATTTAAGGTAAACATAACACAAATAAATGCCCTAAATAATAAATTAAGACATGAAATCAATAAAATACCTAAATGCTGTATAATAAAACAAAAACTGCATTTACTGTTTGTTGTGATGTGAGATTTTACATATAACTTGATGAATATTTTGTATGTCTTTATTTGTAATTTAGGCATAGCAATGTAATTTAGTGTTTTACCACCCCCCCCCCCCCCCCCCCCCCCCACCTCCTTAGGAATGGGTCTGTTTGAATTTTACGACAGAATTTGGGGGATGTGTCTTAAACCAGTCTGGCGAGTGTTTCTTTGCTAAAGTCATTTCTATCCCTGCAAATCGGCTATGGTGTACTTTAACATATGGTTTGGGGGCAGGTGTTAAGATGTTCTATTTCCCCCATTGGTCTGAAGAATGGCTGTTTGGAATTGCCTTAGTTCAGAAACCTTTAAGTACTATGACGCCCTATTGGCTGTAGGGGTTGGACAGAAAATCTATATATTTACTTGTTTAACCTCACACTCTCTCTCTTACTAACCAACATCTGAAAAAAGCATCTCTCTTGCTAACCTGTGACGATGAAGACAACACAATGAAGAGCACAGCTCAGCAGCCATTTTGAACAGACATGTGGCTGAAAGCTGAGCACCAATGATGCCTTAACTAGAGACATTTAAGTAACTTACAAGTCTGTAACTACATATCACCATTTAATCAGGTTATATGGTTGCCAATATTCAAATATACTTTGCATTTTGTTATTATTTATGAATATCATCAATAATACATTATCTTATGTGTAACTTAACTTCTGCTTGTCTTTTTACTACATCTAATTGCCTGAGGTATATATGAGGTAGATATAGAAGGGAAGGTGGGGATAAGTTATATACAATAATACCTTATAAACTGGTAAGTCTGTGAGATTAGGCATTCTAAGGGTACATATTAATAATACAATTACAATTACAATTAATAATGCAATGTATTACTCTACCAAGACAAAACACTGTTCCTAAGTGAGGAGTGGTGATGTCCTGTGTATCGCTTTCATGCTTTTCAATAAGTTCCTTTTTTACCTCAATCATCTATACTACAATCTTTATCTTAAGATTTGTTGCTTCTGCACTCTTCTTGGATGCCATAGTTAATAGATATGGGTTATATACATATAACAAAACGCACCAAAAAAAAGCACTGAAAACACATGAGCATAACGCAAAAGTTGCTTTCACAGCGAGAGTGAGAGACAACTTGGGCGCACAACAGATGATACTCATGCTCGCTGTATAAGCATCATCTGCTGCTGTATTTTTTCACCGTGCATGCAGTTCATTCCCAATTCTTCATGAATTAGCATTTGAACTCTTGAACGTTCAAAGTTAGAATCGTTCAAGGTACAAGGCACTACTGCGTTTTGAGAAACTCTAACATAAGTATAGAAAACAAAAGTGATTAAAGCACATAGAAACTCAGAAAGGTTTAATAAGAGTACTCAGTCTGTTCAAATTAGAGTGTTGAAAACTTGTGTGTAGATAGAGAACAACAAACCTGCTGGTCTCCTGAACAGTATGGACAGACAGTGTTATAAGGTATAAAACTGCTCTCTTTATGGCCTGCTCTAACTACTTTCCTGGGTTAATAGATAACAACAGAAATAATCTTGCAATGCAAAATACCTGCAAACATTAAATAATTACACTGTAGATTGAAGAGTACTCTGCTGCCAGTTTGTACTTGAAAACTAGAACATTAGAACAATCTAGAATAGAACAGTCTATTCAGCCCAAAAAAACTTGCCAGTCCTATTCACTTAATTCTTCTAAAAAAGCATCAAGTTGAGTTTTGATAGTCCCTAAAGTGTTACTGTCTACCGTGCTACTTGGTAGCTTAGTTCAGGTTGCTATAGTTCTCTGTGTAAAGAAAAACTTCCTAATGTTTGTGCGAAATTTACCCTTAACAAGTTTCAATCTGTGTCCCCATGTTCTTGATGAACTCATTTTAAAATAACAGTCTCGATCCACTGGACTAATTCCCTTCATAATTTTAAACACTTCAATCATGTCACCTCTTCGTCTTCTTTTGCTTAAACTGTAAAGGCTCAGCTCTTTTAATCTTTCTTCATAATTCATTCACTATAGCCCTGGAATCAGCCTAGTCACTCTTCCCTGGACCTTTTCTAGTGCTGCTATGTCCTTTTTGTAGCCTGGAGACCAAAACTGCACACAGTACTCCAGATGAGGCCTCACCAGTGTGTTTTAAAGCTTGAGCATAACCTCCTTGGACTTGTACTCCACACATCATGCTATATAACCTAACATTCTGTTTGTTTTCTTAATGGCTTCTGAACACTGTCGAGAAGTTGATAGCATAGAGTCCACTATGACTCCTACATCTTCTCATAAGGTTTACTCTCAATTTTCAGACCTCCCATTGTGTATTCAAACCTAACATTTTTACTTCCTATGTATAATACCTTACATTTAATGATGTTAAACTTCATCTGCCACAAATCTGCTCAAGCCTGTATGCTGTCCAAGTCCCTCTGTAATGATTTAACAGATTACAGATTATCTGCCAATCCACCTATCTTGGTATCATCTGCAAACTTAACCAGCTTGTTACTTATATTCCATTCATCCTGTTGTGCTTATCCGAGATCAGGTCGCGGGGGCAGCAGCTTGAACAAAGACTTCCCTCTCCCTGGCCACTTCTACTAGCTCTTCCGGGGGAATCCCAAGGCATTCTCAGTCCAGCATGTCCTGGGTCTTCCCCGGGGCCTCCTCCCGGTTAGACGTGCCCAGAACACCTCACCAGGGAGGCGTCCAGGAGGTATCCTGATCAAAGGTCCAAGCCACCTCATTTGACTCCTCTCGATGCGGAGGAGCAGTGGTTCTACTCTGAGCTCCTCCCGGATGACCGAGCTTCTCACCCTATCTTTAAGGGAAAGACCAGACACCCCTCCTGAGATGCCGGATGGTGGACCAGAATCTCCTCAAAGCCGTCCAGAAGTTGTTCTCCATGGCCTCCCCAAACTCCTCCCATGCCCGAGTTTTTGTCTCAGCAACCACCAAAGCCATATTCTGCTTGGCCTGCCGGTACCTGTTAGCCGCCTATGGAGCCCCACCGGACAAAAGGGTCTTGTAGGACTCCTTCTTCAGCTTGACGGCATCCCTCACCACCGTTGTCAAGCAACGGGTTTCGGGGATTGCCACCATGACAGGCACCGACCAATTTACGGCCACAGCTCTGGTCAGCTGCCTCAACAATAGAGGCACGGAACATGGCCCATTCAGACTCAATGTCCCCCACCTCCCTCGGGATGTGGTCGAAGTTCTGCCAGAGGTGGGAGTTGAAGCTACTTCTGACAGGGAACTCTGCCAGATGTTCCCAGCAGACCTTCACAATATGTTTGGGTCTAACAGGCCTGACCGGCATCCTCCCCCACCATTGAAGCCAACTCACCACCAGGTGGGAATTAGTTGACAGATCCGCCCCTATCTCATCACCCAAATGTCCAGGACATGTGGCCGCAAGTCCGATGACACGACCACAAAGTCAATCATCGAAGTAAGGCCTAGGGTGTCCTGGTGCCAAGTGCACATATGGACACCCCTATGCCTGAACATGGTGTTCGTTATGGACAATCTGTGACGAGCGCAGAAGTCCAATAACAAAACACCACTCGGGTTCAGATCGGAGGGGCCATTCCTCCCAATCACACCCTTCCAGGACTCACTGTCATTGCCCACGTGAGCGTTGAAGTCTCCCAGCAGAACGAGGGAGTCCCCAGCAGGTGCACCCTCTAGCATCACCTATAGGGACTCCAAAAAGGGTGGGTACTCCAGACTGCTGTTCGGTGCATACGCGCAAACAACAGTTAGGACCCATCCCCCCACCTGAAGGCGGATGGAGATTACCCTCTCGTCTACCGGGGTGAACCCCAATGAACAGGCTCCAAGTCGGGGGGCAATAACTATACCCACACCTGCTTGGCGCCTCTCACTGGGGGCCACTCCAGAATGGTAGAGACTCCAGCCCCTCTCAAGGAGGGGTCCATGCTGTGCGTTGAGGTGAGCCCGACTATATCTAGCCGGAACCTCTCAACCTCGTGCACTAGCTTAGGCTCCTTCCCCTTCAGAGTGGTGACATTCCACGCCCCAAGAGCCAGTTTCTGTAGCCGAGGATCAGACTGCCAATGTCCCCGCCTTCGCCCACCCCCCGACTCACACTGCACCCAACCTCCTTGGCCCCTCCTACAGGTGGTGAGCCCATGGGAAGGGGGACCCACGTTGCCTCTTCGGGCTGTGCCCAGCTGAGCCCCATGGGTGCCGGCCCCACCACCAGGCGCTCGCCATCGAGCCTCCAGGCCTGGCTCCAGAGGGGGGCCCCGGTGACCTGTGTCTGGGCAAGGGAAAATGCCATCCAATGTTTGTATGCATCATAGGAGGTTTTCTGAACCCCTCTTTGTCACGTCCCTCACCTAGAACCTGTTTGCCTTGGGTGACCCTACCAGGGGCATAAAGCCAATGACAACAGATCTCCTAGGATCATTGGGACACGCAAACCCCTCCACCACGATAAGATGGTGGCTCGAGGAGGGGTTGTTACTTATATTCCTATCTAATTTAGTTATATATATATTAAAAATAGCAGCTGCCAAAGCACTGACCCCTAAACTCCAACTTCTTTTGGTTTGATGCCCAACCTCTCATGTGACACCTTATCAAATGATTTCTGAAAGTCAGGATACTGTAAATAATATCATAAGTTCTGCTTTAATCATATCCTTTTGTTGCTTCCTCATGGAATTCTAGCATGTTAGTAAAATATGACCTCCCTCTTCTGAACCCATCCTGACTGTTCAGAAAAACTCCTGTACTTGTTCTGCTATATTCCTCTCCAAATGTCTTTTAGCCTCCCTAATATCCTTCTTAATGATTGCCCTCATGTTCTCATACGCCCTATGATTCATATTGGAGTTATTAGTCTTAGACGCCTTACACAGCTGTTCTTTCCTTTGAAGCTTCTTTGTTTAACTCTTTATTAACCCCCTGTGCAGTTTTTTTTAATTTCCTATTAATTCCAAATTTAGGTATGTACCTGTCCTGCATTACATGTAAAACATTTTTAAACCTGTTCCACTGCACCTCGACTGTCTCCACACTTAAAAGCTTATCCCAGTTTATCCTCTTTAGACTTGTCTGTTCAATTTGCCCTACCAAAGTTAAACTTAACAATTTTATTTTTTGCATCCATACTCTTGCAAAACACTGAGAACTGTATTATATTACTAGACAAAGAGCCCGTTTCGACAACGTAAGATGAAACGGGCACGAGTGGAATAGTAATAAGTATAAGCACCACAAAGCTGATATAGATGCATTGAATAAATGCATAATTAGACCTCGAGCTGTAGTTGAAATCGCCTTTCAGGCCTCTAGAGCTTTAATCGAAGTCGCCTTTCTCTTTGAATTTTCGCGGCCGTAAATCCGCTGCTTGCCGCGATGTCGGTCTCGTCAGGTTTTTCGGGCAGCTGCGCAGAATGCGACTCCGCATTCGGCTTCGGACGTGCGCAGAAGGCGACTGCGCATCACAGGACTGAAGGACAATCCCGACTGCTTTTATATAGTGAGATAGTAACTTGACCCTACTGGTTCATTCACCTCTACACCCTCAATTCTATCCTGATTTTTACAAAATGCAAAGTCCAGACAAGCTTCACCCCACGTTGGTGCTTTAACATACTGTGTTAAAAAATAGTCACTGATTACGTATTGTGCTCCATCATTTAGGAGGTAATTCCAGGTAATATTTGGATAATTAAAATCCCCCATGACTATGATATCCCCATATAAACTTGCCTTTTTAATATTATTAAAAAGATGTGTGTTGAAATTACTGTCTGCATTGAGTGGTCTATAACACACTCCTAAAATAAGGCCTCTTTCCCGGCGAAGCCACAGGTCCTCACTAAGATAGGCCTCATTGTCCAACTGAAGAGGACTTGCATTTAAATTCTGTTTGACATAAACATTAACTACACCTCCCTTTCTGTACTGCTTATCCTTCCTAAAAATGTGTTTCCCTCTGTGTTACACTTATCCCCATTTTTGTTATTTACCATTGTTTCCATTATTGCTATAACATCATAATTATTCTCTGCTACATACAGCTCCAACTCACTTGCCATATTTTACTTCTAGCATTAAGGCAAGCTATTGTAATGTGTTAATTCTTCTGTATTTAAAAGGTGGGATAGAATTTACATTACTATGCATTTTTATTTCTACAACATTGTTTGTTCCTCTGTGTATAATTCTAAACCTGTCCTGACCTAAACTCCCTTAGTTTAAACAATCCCCGACTAGCCTACTCATACACCTCCCCAATACATTGTTGCCCCTCCGGTTTAGAAGTAACCCGTCATGGCGGAACAGGTCCCATATGTTCCAAATGGAGTTCCAGTGCAGCATAAACCAATACTCTTCTACGTAGCACATGTTGATACTCCTGCCAATAGAGAGTTGCAGTAGTCAAGGTGAGAAAAGACCGATGCCTGGGCCAGAAGCTGTGCGCCATAATTCGTCAGATATGGTCTCACCCTCTGGATGTTACACAGAATGAATCTACAAGAACGAAACAGATGCAAAGTGATAAGATGTAATCAATGCAAAGCTGCAATGTGTTGCAGTGTGAGTAATGATACCTCCTGGTAAGACCAGTCGTGAGTACTATAAATTCAGTTTTTCTGAGCTGATTTTTTGTTATTTTCTTAATGGTCATCGCCATTATCTTTCCTTTTTTTTTTTTTTTGGTAATGGTGTCTGTTGCTGTTGCATTACTAAGTATGTCTGATTTTATCACATCATCTCTTTATACTGTTGTGTGCAGTATTTCACATTCAACCTTTTGTATTCATTTAAAAACAAAAACTACATTCCAGATTTGTTTTGTTAGAACCGCTTAGGGTGTTGTTCTTACGTTTCATTGATCAAATTTTGCATAGCAATGGTACTGAGGTATAGAACTTTTGCCTGTTGCAAATGTTTCTTACTGTTTTTTGTTTTCTTTTTCCTGAAGTTGCACTCATTTTATGGTCCCCCTACTACTCGATTCATTCCCAAAAGCAATTACAGGTATTCATGTGTGCAACAGTTTAATCACAATCACTGGACTATGGTTCTCAATCAGACTAGAAGCCAGTATAATCAAAGCATTTTACAGTGACACAGTCACTGAGTTTGAAGTCTAGAAGCGCCAGTATGACTTTGTTACAGTCTTAAGCTTTTTTTTTTTTTTTTGTAGGAAACAATAGCTAACGTTTAAATATATGAGGTTCAGGAAAGCAAACATTTTGTGCTTGGCTGGAAATCCTTCTCCAGTACAGAGTGTTTGTTCAATTAAAATCTGGCATGTCAGAACATAATCACCAATTTTTGAAGCGTGCATGTTTGAAATGAAATTGTAGCAACATGCAGTTGGAGTATTTCTATGAACTTAGTGTGTACAATAAAAGGTAACCAAAATAACAAACAACAAATATTAAAAAAAAAGAATACTGAGCTAATTTAATATTTGTTCCCTCTGTAATAATGGAAGGTTCTACAGACAGAAGCCAATAACTGACTAATAGTCAATTGTGGTACAATAATTCATACAGCTAAACGCTAGGAGGGAAAGCCTCATTTGTTTAATACAGTTTTAAAACAAAACACAAAATTAGCTGCATACATTTTTTTTATTTTTAAAAACTACTAAAGGCCTAAGGGATACGGAAGTAAGCTATGCACAAATTAGAGAGAAGTAGACAAGGAGAAAACTAAACCATGTATAAAAGATCAGACTCCATTTATTTTCAAACAGAAAAACCTCACAAAATACGGAGTCAGTTACGCACAAAACAAAAGTAAGGTTGGAGGACAACACTAACTAAGCTACTTATCTAAACAGAATCCACGCAGCTAGACACACTCCACAATTACCATCTGGATGGTAAGCTTAATACAATGGCATTTCTTTTAACAAGCACAAAAAGGAAACACAAAACCCCAAAACCAGACCATTCAACCCTAATTCTCCATACACTGCTCTGATAAACCCAAACCCTGCTCTGAAACCCAAACAAGCTTCTTTTATTAGTCACACCCCACCCACAAACCCAGGAAATTTAAACACACTAGGCACCTCAATAGGTCAGTAATGTAAATCATCTGCACCAAATTAATGAATGGTTTACAAAGTAGTAAATTTAGAGTCGGTCATAATAAGGTACATAACTTATTTTAAGACAGCTTGGTACTGTAAGAGTTGAATTTGAACCCTGGTCCAATGTGCACCTGGCATGTGTCTGAGTCCCATATTCTTCTGAGCTTATGCTTAAAAGCAGACACTGTTATTTTATTATTCACTATGATTAAATGTATTTCTTGTTATTTATATAGCCCCTTAAGAGAAATGTTATATTTATGCCATAACCATTCTTCTATAGTACTAAGTTTCCTGTTTTGTACCAAAGCTGGATCATAAAAGTAATGAGGCCATTGTTCTTTACTAATTGAAAAACAAGATGTATGTGGCAAAGCTCACACATCTCCTAAAACAAAAAATATACATTCAAAAAGTCACATATATCCTAAACAAACAGGACTATCACTCAAGTTGTGGTCATCTAAGGTATCAATATCTGCCATGTCCTGTTAGCAACTAGGTGTAACCAATCGTGTTAAAAGTTTTCTGAATTTGTAATGAATTCCTTTTAAAGAATAGTAACCTAATCAATGGATTGTATAAATAGAGCGCAGAGGACACTTTTTTCTTTGCAAAAACACTGATATGATGCTTTTTGCCTCTTCGGAGATTTAGAGAAAGGATAACGATTGACGCTTTCTCCTGCCTGTATTTTATTGCTTAAATTGGGGCATTCCAGTGGGGGAGGGGTCTGTATTCATAATTTTCTTCCACCGTACCTTCGTTTCTAGCACAGTGCATCCTAATACATAGACGTCAGTCTGATATATGGATGCTGCCACTTTCATGTATAGTTTGCATGTTCTCTCTAAGTTCACAAGGGTTTCATGGACCCTTTATTGTTTATAGGAAACTCTAAATTTCGAAAGTATACAGTGCCCTGCATAATGTTTGGAACAATGACATATAATCAAACAATTCAGATGTGATTAAAGTACACATTACAGACTT
Source organism: Erpetoichthys calabaricus (assembly GCF_900747795.2). NCBI lineage: Eukaryota > Metazoa > Chordata > Cladistia > Polypteriformes > Polypteridae > Erpetoichthys > Erpetoichthys calabaricus. Next base: position 34,690,683 of record NC_041405.2, read on the forward strand.
TAATTTAAGGTTATTTGCATACATTGAGTGATTTCAAAAACGTTTGATGACAATTGTCCCAAACGTTATGGTGCCCATGTATAAAAAGTGTTGTAATTGCTACATTCTGAGATTGAAATGTATGCAAATACCTTTAAACTAAAGTCTGCCATGTGCACTTTAATCACATCTGAATTGTTTGATTTGTCATTTTAAACCATGGAGCAGACAGGTAAAGTTTGTATACAGAAATGTGCACCTTGATGAACTTACATCCCTTGTACTATAAAGGAAAGTCATCAGATTTTGCTGAGCACACAATTGTATGCCTAGAAAGTTAATAGATGTGATCCACTTGATGGCAGTATAGGAAAAGTAACTAACAATTATTTTCTTACCAGTTGTTTCCTCTCTAAATGATGTAATAAGGAAACATGATGTTAAAGAATCTGCCAAACAGCTCAAGAGTCCTGGCTTTGAATCCTGGGGTTTTCACAGTCTCCTTGTGCCTGGATTTTGCTCCAGGTATTTAGATTGTAACTGTATCAGTGAATGTGCATGATTGTGGTTTACCCACAATTCTGGCATCCTGCAACTCTGAATTATGTGAACTGGAAAATGCATGGAAAGCATAGAGCAGTGTTCATGTTGTTTAACAAAAATGAAGCAACCTTGCACAGACCAGTGAGATCGGGACATCTCTAACATGAGGTTCAGTCTGAAGTGGCTGTGTAGATCGTCCTTGTAAGGTCACCCCCTTGGAAGCTGAATGGTGAGGGTCATTTGCAATGCAATGTAAATAAAAATATAGACCAGGTTTAGGGCAGGGGATAATAGCCTTATGGTTAGCACTGGCACAAAGTCCCCCTATATAGAACCCAAATTTAATTTATTTTTTGGTAACCCTGGAACATTAATAGGAGAGCCAACTTTTATCTTTCATTTAAACCCTCCGGAAAATACAGGCATGTACCTAATGTGTCCATCCAATATTTCTGTTTTTTTGAGTCTAAGTGTTTTATTCCATGAACTGCCATGCAAATACAAATCTGAGGTCATGGTTGTCATGGATTTTTTTTATATGTATTTCTTCTGAAATCACTCTGCAAAAGGATCAGTATCTATATCTTTATAAAGATATTGTATATTTAAATATTCAGTTGATCCACTGGAGAGAGACAATTGAACTTGACATTCAACTGAAGCCTCTACAGCTAACAAAAGTATTTCTTTAGGTTTTATAGTCCCTTGATAAGAAATGCAGTAAACCATCCTATAAGAAGTGAAAGATGTGGAATGAAGGGGACTGGAAGTGACGTCGTCTGGGCAGGGATGGGACATGATGTCATTGAGCCCAGGTGAAATTTTGGTGTGGAGAGGAAAGATTAATGTGCTCTGCCATTCCCTGGTCTGGTATGGAATTAGCTGCTCCCATGTGCACATGTCTGGCAATATATATATACACCAGCTGTGTTACCATCTTTGCAAGGGAAATTTCATAAGACAATTATACACATTATATTGCTGATGATTAATTAAGTGTATCCAAAGTACTTCTGTATGTAACTAACTTGGTGCTTTTCTGTAGTTTTTTTTTTTTTAATCAAGGGCTAATAATATTGCCGGGTAGCATAGTGTAGTGGTTAAGGCTTTGGTGCTATTACTTCAAATGCTAAGATTATGGGTTGAAATCCTACTACTGACGCTGTATAACCATGAGAAAGTTTTTTCAAGTGCTTGTGCTCCAATTGGAAAAACAAAAGAAATGTAACAAATTACATCTCTTATTTTGTAAGATTACTTAGATAAAGGCATCAAATAATAATATAAAAATATTATTATTAGGTCACTGAGGCTCCATACGGGCGGCACGGTGGCACAGTGGGTAGTGCTGCTGCCTCGCAGTTGGGAGATCTGGGGACCTGGGTTTGCTTCCCGGGTCCGCCCTGCGTGGAGTTTGCATGTTCTCCCCGTGTCTGCGTGGGTTTCCTCCGGGCGCTCCGGTTTCCTCCCACAGTCCACAGACATGCTGGTTAGGTGGATTGGCGATTCTAAATTGGCCCTAGTGTGTGCTTGGTGTGTGGGTGTGTTTGTGTGTGTCCTGCGGTGGGTTGGCACCCTGCCCAGGATTGGTTCCCTGCCTTGTGCCCTGTGTTGGCTGGGATTGGCTCCAGCAGACCCCCGTGACCCTGTGTTCGGATTCAGCGGGTTGGGAAATGGATGGATGGATGGATGAGGCTCCATACTCTTGGACATGCAAGACACAATGATCCATGAGAAACACATTCCTGCACTACATCAATTCCTACTTTTCCTAGTGATTTGGCTTTTGTTGATGGTCATTTCAAAACACAACTTTCAATAAAGTGTATTTTTTTAAATTGAAACTCTTAATGTTCCTACTAAGCTGTGCTATATTCCATTTTCAACTGCTGCACAGCTGTTGTCGCACCACTCATTTCCTGTTCGCACAGCAATTTGAAACGGCTGTGCAGCATGCCTTTCACCATTTGATAATGCACTCATGTCTCTTGAAGCTCCATGGGTCAATCCCTCCCCTCTTATCATTCATATGAAAGTACAGTATTTTGTGGTGATCAACACTTCCATCCATCTATATGCAAATCCCTCCCAATCCCCCAAAACCTGCTTGACTCGTCATTTGGTCTTTCATGAAAGGGTGCTTTGCTGTGTTAATATTTCACACTAAGTCATTGACAGAGTGGAACAGACAACCACGATGAGCGATGGTATGCATTTAAGTGTGCCGGTAGTCAACATCAAACAATAGCTTTTGCTAACCATTGAGCTTTGCTTCTTCTTGAAGGTTTGTCTGACTTTCTATTTCAATTTCAAAATTTGATGATGTCTCTTTTTTCCTATCCAGGGGCCTCATGTATAATGCTGTGCATAGAATTCACACTAAAACTTGGAGTATGGACAAAAGTGGAAATGTGCGTTTACATAAAAAAATTCAGATGCATAAAGCTGTGCGTACACCAACTTCCACGTTCTTCCGCTCCATAAATCCCAATCAGCGTGAAAAGTAACGCACGTGCATGTGCCCGTGGCCCCACCCTGACTCCTTCCAGAATTACGCCTCTTTGAATATGCAAATCAATATAAATAGCCCCTTATGTTTTGCTTTCTGTGAAAATACAATGGTAAAAGCATGGGGAAAAAGAAGAATTTTAGCGAATACCAAGTAGAGGCAAGGAGAAACGTACTATTTGTTGGTTTAAACAGTGGTAAAAACAACAAAAGGAAGTTGACTGAGTGACAGAGTGGCAGAGAAACTCGAAAGTTCAAGTTCAGAATGTCGCAAAGTGCCCGAAATAAATAAGAAGTGGTCAGATATCAAAGTCGCTGTGAAAAGGAGAGCCATAGCCCACCGTCTGAGTGTCATATGGAAGTGCATTAGGGTACAGGAAAATGAGAAAAAACTGGGACACAGTGTAACTAAAGTGGCACATTAAATGCTTCGTATTCTATGTATTATTCAATATACTTTTATGTTTGTGAATCACTACGTGCTTCTTAAACAGGCTTTCTCTTATGCTGACGAGACACAGAATACATTACAATCATGATGTTACAGCTCTCTGAACAATGTAAATACTAAGATGTATGCTTGATATAATTTTCATGATGACATGAATTAAAGCATGTATTAAACTTAAGGACACAGTGGCGTGGGGGTAGTGATGAGCTGGCGCCCTATCCAGAGATTGTTCCTACCTCCCGCAAGATGCTTGCTGCGCCACGCGTGACCCTCAATAAAATAATTTATTGCAGCAGTACTCTCTCTTTCAAACATACTAACCCCTGATTGCTCTCCTTCCTTTTCTTTCTCCAAATAACCGATCGCAACACAATCAGCTATTTAATAAATGCTAAGCCATTTGTAAGCTTAGAACACAGATTCTTCAAAACTTTAAAGGAACATTGAAATATCTTCAGAGTACATTTTTAATTATTCCATCCATCTATCCATCCAGGTTGCACCAGTCCCAACAAGTATACAGCGTGAGGCAGGAACAATCCCTGAACGGTGCGCCAGCTTATCGCTACCGCTGCCCACCAAGTCCTTGAATATTTAATCATTAACAATATACATCATTTAAATGAAATTAAAAATGTATCTGTATAATATAATATATGTAATATACTTTACTGCATTTCACCTTTAAAATGATATCAAGAGCTCCAAGAAGATAGCGCCTGGAAATCTAAATCGACTTAGAAGCCAGTCGTCATTATCTGTAAATACACGCTCTCAATTGAATTGAATTCCTTTATTGTATGATAAAATAAGATTCAATATGCAAATCCTCCATAAACTTATTTTCCTTTAAAATGGTAAAATAACAACAATTACAAAAATAATAATATTAATTGTTTTTCATCCTATGAAAAATATACAATATGAAAGCATAAGTGGCTCAGGTTGTACAATACTACAAGTGTAATGCAAGTTTACAGTGAGGCAATTGTACTTATAAGTACAAGCAGTTCTACTGGGAGCACTTGATGGACTGATTGAGTGCATTTAGAGCTCTTGGTACAAAACTGTTTTTGAACTGTATGGTCTGTAGAAGAAAGTCTCTGAAGTGTTTGCTGAATGGGAGTAGTTCAAATAGACTGTGCACATGGCTGAGGCAGCATGTGCTAGAAGCTCTATGCAGATATTTCCCCCTGCATCTTGACACAATCTGCAGTAGAGCTTTCCGATCAGCTGCTGTAGAGCTGTGATTCCACACTCAGATACACTGGGTTAAAATACTCCTAGCGGAGCACTGATAGTAACAATGCTAAAGTGCCTATGGTATTTGGAATAGTTTGGCCATTCGGTGCACAATTATATGGTTAGAGGTTGATTATAATCAGATGCCTTGAACTAAAAAACAATATGTGGTTTATTTCAAGGTATTTGATAAAGCCTCATCAGCGAAGTGAATATAAAAAATAAAGGGAAACCACACAGGAACAATAACACTGCTTTGACGCTGAGTGCTGCCAGTTTGCAAAATCAAGTGGAGAACTTGCGTACACCAGAGATTGAGCTAGCATAAAAATGTGCGGGGCCGGTTCATTCCACTGAACAATGGCATGGAGTGGGGCAAGCATGGCGGAGGACTTCCCCAGGGATTCGAGGTACGACTACGGGTGCATGAAGGATGATGGGAGGAGTGCTGACCTCGGACAGTCTGGCTGCACTGTTGGAGGATGAAGTTCATGGCTGCTGAGTCTCTGCCAGTTGTGCGAGTCAAGGGTGAGCCATGAAGACGAAGAAGGAGGTAGGCTGAGATCTGAAGGAGCCAGTGACTGCTTTTTTAACCTCTGCTTTTAATGGATTTGGTCATAACTATCGATGGTGTTGGGTTTGAGAGGCTCTCAAATGTGAAGAGGGAGAGTGGAGAGGACCTGCATTGTCACAGCGAGTGTGAGAAAAAGGAGAGGGATGAAAAGAAAGGAAAACAACAAGGACATTTCCTCCATTATTCTTCAATGCACCAAGTTCTCCACGTAATTATAAGGTTCATCCAGTATTTAAAGAACATGCTACACCAATAGCTATTCCATCACTTTTAGGAAAGGTAACCACTGTTGAACTGAATATTTTAGAAAAAAAAAAAAAGAATCAGATAGAAGGCAAAGAAGCTGGTGAGTGGCCATTGTTGACTTCAGGGCATAAACTGGTGTGGAACTTGGCCTGGACACAGACAGGTGGACACTGTCGGCACAAAACCCAACACACGTTTATTGAACATACTATTTACAGTGAACAGCACAAAACCCCAGTACTTCCCCAAAGTCCAGGCCTCTGTACACAATGATGTTTCTCTCTGCCGCCTCCACTCCTCTCCACCAGGACTTAGTCTTCTTCCTCCCGACTCCAGCCATCGAATGGAGGTAGGCAGCCCCTTTTATACACACCTCAGGTGCTGCCTGATTAGTTTCCGCCAGCACTCCCCAGTGTGGCAGAAGTACCAGCTGCGCGGTGTCCCTGGTCATCTTCCCCTCAGCACTTCCGGGTGTGCTGAGGACCAGGGCTCTCCAGGCATTGGGTACCCCCTGGCGGTGACCATGGGCCCCTATATGGTTGAGCTTCTAAGCTCTGCTCCCATGGTCCCCAAAACCACCAGGGAAGTCGCCCCCTCATGGTCTGGAGGAGGCGTAAGCCCTCTTCCGGTTCTTCCGGGCATCCCGGCTGGGTGCCACCCCCAGCTGCTTGCCACACTGGATAATGGAATATGGAAACTGAGTGAAGAAACTGTGGAATCAAAAGAAGGGACATTAAAAATGAAAAGCAGGTGTAGAAATTATTTACTCCAACAGCTCAGGTCAGGTAACAGCAGCTCTGGTCTGCCATCACAGTTTTCTGGCCTTCAGCATACCATAGTTATGCTGCTTTTACCAAAAAAGGTTGGACCAAGCACCACACATTTCAGCATCAGGTTTATAAAGAATGAGATCATCATAGACTATCTGATTTATCAGACCATGTGCACATTTTAAATTTATTGTCTGATATTTTTTCTCCAGCAAATGAAAAATACTGCTTAATACTAAAAATAAGAATTCAGACATTATTATATCTACTGTTGAATTAGTGAATTCCAAAATAATTTAGGATACTTACATTTAAATATACCCTTAAAAGCTGTTTTTGTAAGAAATACCTTTAAAATCTGGTTTGTCAGATAATCACTCAGATTAACATTTGCTATTGTAAGATTTGTATTTACACAATTTAGGTATTTGTTAAAAAAACTCACTGAACAGTAACATTTAACGCATGACTAATTTTATTTACGACTGTGGCACACAGCTGGGGCCCTTGCCAGACCAGGTCGCATCTGTACTAGAAGGACCAGGGACAGAGCTTATCCAGAACATTATCTGCCCCGGAACACTAGAGGGCAGCCCCCATGGCTTACAGTGGGGCCACGATTTTGGAGCATGGAAGCACACCCTTGCTGGGGCCCGAGGCTACCACCAGTGGGCCCCTAGACAATTGCTAAGCCCTTGGTTGCAGCTCTTCCGCCACACCTGAAAGTGCTGCTGGAAGAAGGTCATGAAGCACCTGGAGCACTTCCGGGTGCCATATAAAAGGAGCCAGCAGCCATTACCTCAGGGCACCAGAGTCACATGGAAAAGGACGAAGCTTGCTAGGTGCAGTGGAAGTGAAGTGAGATAAAGAAGAGAATGAAAAAGAAAGAAGGGAATTGTGCTTTGCTGTGCTGTATAGGTGGGAAATGGGGGAAGGCGTTTCCCATGAGAAAAAAAAATAGGTGGAAAAAATGATTATTTAGATGAAGTTTTAAAACAATACATTTTGATCTTGAACACGAACTAGTAACTTGCATCACCACAGATCAGATCTGGGAGGAAAAAGAAAATGCATTTGTCAAATTCAAAACTATCAGACTTGCATGCTTTAGATGTGCTTGAGAACAGTTCAAGTTTGGTCCTTCATCCTAGAAAGAACTGGGAATATAAGAAGCAAGTAGCTTCTACAATAGTATAGCAAAACAGACTTCATAAGCAGGAACCTTTGACACCTGCCAAGTGTGCAGTTAAACCCTAAAGCCATGTGTTCGTCAAGGTATATTACAAAAATAGACTAGAGGGGAAATATTTTAGTTAACTGTCACAGTCTAGTCTGTTAATGCAACTTCAGTCCTCACCCCTTTTCTGTGCACAGTAGAATGCTGCTGCTTCTCAGGTAGTCTGGACACATGTAACCCTGACAAAAAACCTCAATTATGCAGCAGTCTTACCGTCTTTAGTCCTACAATTATATTTAGAGAGTTATCAAAAGGTATCTGGATTAGGCTTGGTAGTAGTGGAACTAAATGCCAAGAATGAAGTGAAACATGTACGAGTGCATATAAGAAGCTGGGATGCACTGTGTTGCAGTACTGAGAATCTGGTCAGATCCAGTATTCCAGCATCAAATCATGCACTGGTTAGGTTGTCTTTGCATGTTCACCAGCCCCAACATTTATGTAGCTTAGTATTTTGACTGAGACCTTTGAACTGTAAGTAATCCTTAATGTTCAAAATGTTCAAAAGGTAAACTTGTTTCACCATACTTGGTATCAAATTCCTGGGGGCCGCCGGTTGTGGTTATGTTGGGGGGCTGGGGTTCGTTGCCGGATCGGGTGGCGGCGGGCCGCCGGAGACCGATGGGGGTTGTTTAACCTTCTGAGGTTAGTGGCACTGTGCCAAGCCAGAGATAACAGACTTTTCTGTCCCGGGGAGCTACTACCGGCGTCATACCGAGAGCTTTCTTTTCTTGTGTCAGGACTCCATCGTGCAGAAACACCCGTTTTGTTTGTAACAGGCGGCCGATCGGCAGACACCGCAAGAAAAGCCGCGCTTGCCAGCAACAGACAAGCGGCGGTAACGCCGGCTTCTCCCGTAGCATATTGTGGCGCTCCTCTTACGGTGAGCAGATCTGTCCCTTTTCTGGGCTGGCTGTTGCGCTGTTTGGTGGTGGGTGTGGTTTTTTTTCGCCTCTCTAGCCTGCAGTAGTTAAAAAAAAGGACAATAAAGAAACCAAAACTTTTTACAATCGATCTAACTTTCGTGCTCTTATATATTCGTGCTCTTATAACCGTCGACGGGCTACACTTTTTGTACAAATTAAGGTAATAATTAGCTAAGGTGACCAGAATTTTTTGTGCCAATCCGGGGACATGGGGGGTGGCTAGTGGAACGTAGACTACTAAACACTACAGAGTACAACGTGAAAGCTGATCACGTGATTTCTCACCAACGTTGCAGGATGCGGTAAAGCATAACCTCCATCAAAGCACCGCGCACGCGCGCCGAGTTCAAATTAGTGATGGGAACTCCGGCTCTTTTCAAAGCTTCGGCTCTTTTGGATCGGCTCCCTTTAAAGAGCCGGCTCTTACGGCTCCCGAATGGCTCTTCGTTTAGTATCATTTGGATGCTTATATTTTAGCCTAATTAAGCAATTATGAATGGTTTGTGTATAGCCTAAGCAATTTCTTATTCATTGTTTTCAGACATTACGTATTTTATGCATTTTTTCATTACAATAAATACACAGTTACTATTGTGTAACATTTTAATAAAAGCTTTAAATGAACAGCTTAACACAAAACCACAGCAAACAAATTAAATAAAGGCCAAACTCAACAACAACAACACAACACTATGACTCTTTGAATAAAAGTTTGTAGGCCAGGTTGGCATTCAGAAATGCCAGATGCGATTTCTCCTCTCCGTGATTATTTGTCCTGTTTTTGAGAAGACTCTTTCTGAGGGGACCGATGTAGCGACAATGCAAAGTCTTCCTACCATTACCTTAACCAGGCGTGGGTAGACTGCAGCCTTGGCCTCCCACCAGCTCACTGGGTCTTCAGATCTTTGGATGAGGTGCTCCTCAAGATAGGACCTCAGCATCAGCTGTGGGATTTCTCCTTGCAGTGTCTCCTGTTGCTCTTTCATCAAAGAGCCTCCACACAGCAGAAGCTTGTGGTTCCTGTGAACACGCCCCTGCTCCAATTTCTTCCTCTTGGCCCTCTGATGGAGGAGCAGACAGGCTGCTGGGGTTGCATCTTGCTGCTGCTGCACTTATTCTTTGAAATGCCTCATCCACAGCTCTTTTGTTATTAAATGCTACTTTTTTTCCAGAGCAGTGGTTTCTGAAAGCACAGTGTTGTACTCCATCCTTAGAAATACAGTTATGGAATAATTGTTTGGGACAAAGTTTTTCTGCTAGGGAGAACATACATGGGGTTTAAGGCCTGTACAAAAGTTGTAAATCCGCTGTCCTCCACAATGGAAAATGGTTAAAAGTCGCTATCATTTTAGCCAGTTCCTCATCAACACTTATTTGTTTGTTTGGCGTCATTTGTTTTGGAATAAATGTGCTTATTTTGGTTTGAACTGAAGACCGTGTTATACCTGCAGTTTTCGGTAAGACAGTGGATGCTGCAGCAGAAGTACTTGGCTCCTTTCCAGGGTCAGTGGATGGCAGGAGAGAGGGCACGCTCTCTTCCAGTTGCATGGATGGGTGGGTCGTTCTTCTATGTCTGTGCAGGTTTGTTGTTGACCCTGCTCTAATGGATATTTTCATATTACAAATTCTGCACTTAGCTTTGCGGTCTCCAATATCACTGAAATGCAGCCAGATGCTGCTTCTTTTTCGGCTTTCACTCAATTCTTCACTCTTCTTTTTCTCTTCACGATGCGCTTGCATTTAAATCTGGCTCCTCGTCTTTCAGAGCGTACTTGGCCTGTACCAACACTCGCTGTCTTCGGAGCGTCTGCCCCCCTTTCTTCTTTCACATAATGGTAGATCCTAGTCCGATGTGTCGTTCGTGAACGAGCCGGCATTATGAGCCAATGTTCTGTGTGCCCATATAAATAAAGTCCCGCCCCTGCCGAATGGATTTTCAGCAGAGCTGAGCAGGAGCCGCTGAAGCTTCGGCTCTGCTCGACGGGCATCGGCTCCTCTCGTTCGCTTCAAAGCATCGGCTCTTAGAGCCGGCTCGTTCGCGAACGACACATCACTAGTTCAAATTATCATGGTGATGAGATACATTAAAAAAAGTAAACCAGCTGAAACCGGGGACAAAACAGGGACATGTTTCTGAGTGGGGACAGTTCAGTTGTCCGAAAAAGGGGACTGTCCCCAGAAAACGTGGATGGATGGTCACCTTAAATTAGCTCTTCGCAGTTTAACGAATCTTTGAAAGTGTTTAATCCGCACGTGTTTGTGTGTACAGTATTAGCAGTGTTTGCAATTGGTATTTTAACTACATTAATAAATGTAGTTGCACTTAATTAGCATTAATTTAACATCGAAAAGCATTAGTTAGGAACGACCTTGGTTTTAATTTACGTTTGAAAGGTTGGTATGAAAGCCACGCGGTTTCGAAGTTATCCTTCGGTTTTCATGAGTTGCTGTTTTGTGCCCGATACTCCTCAATAGGTTCTATCAGTGTATGCTCGTTATATGAATTAAGAGAAAGAGACGGAATTAAGGTTTAAAAATTAACAAATGGATGGAAAATACTTCTTTTTAGTCTGTGACTCTCTGCAAAGTAAAGCATACCTTGAATACCTGAGTTGCGTTTTAAAGGATTTATTCCGGCACCTTTCTGGTATTTATTACACTTTTATGATTAGCTAACTACTGTCTGCCTTCAGCCACATTTGCCATTTTGTAGTAAGCCGCCATAGGTTTTTTGCAAGCCTCTGTCCAAACTTCTGCTTTTTCTGCGAAACTATTGTGTAGGTCTTTAATCGAGCTCGCTAGCGTAAGGTACAGGACTTTGGTGGGTTACTGTAAAGGTGCGTTAACACAGCAGTGGTTTCCTTTGCCATGTACTGTAAATTCTGCAGTGAATGCACAGCACGCCAGTTCTGTTGTAAGGTCCATTCTATCACCCTGGAGGAGCGCAGCGCGTTTTCAGAAATGCTGTTCTCCCCGCGTATCTCCACGTGAAACTAGCATTTTATGTATCCTGCCGCGCGTATGTACGCTTTGTAGGTTCCTTGGATGAAAAGTGGTGACCCTACATTGGCTGTTTATACAGACCTGTGTTCTCCGATTCCTCGGTTTGAACAAGCAAGGCAGGCAGCGTGCATTCATTAATCAGCAATGGAAAACACAGTTAGTGTCATTAAGTACGCGCCCAGTATTTCATCTGTCCCCGACGTATCGTCAGGATTGAAATCGTCATGAATGCCAATGTAGTAGCAGAGCTCCGACACCAAAACACACTTCACATGGCTTAACACAACTTGTGCATATACGGCAAATGACCAGCAAACTCGGGCTGAAGAGCACATGAAAACACATAAACCCACCAACGTTATGGACACGGAAAACGACATGTATTTTAGCAAAGCGTGCAGCTATCTCAAAGTGTTTTGCAAGAAGTTAAAGAAAAAAAAAAGCAAAACTGTAAATAGATAATACAACAGTAATAAATATCCATCCATTATATCCCAACCACAGGGCGCAAGGCAGGAAACAAACCCGGGCAGGGCACACACACACACACCAAGCACAATTTAGAATCGCCAATGCACCAAACCTGTATGTTTTTGGACTTTGGGAGGAAACCGACGCACACACGGGGAGAACATGCAAACTCCACGCAGGGCAGACCCGGGAAGCGAACGCAGGTCTCCTACCTGTGAAGCATCGGCAGTACCACTGCGCCACCCGTAATAAATAAATAATAAATTGCATTAATGCATATATGCATTAATGCAATTGCCTATGTATTGATAACACTTATGTTGTAGTAATTACATTTTTAAAACTAGGTGGTTGGCTTTACATATATTATTTGAGTGTTTAGATTGCACAATGTGTCAACTAAGGCATGCCTTGGAAGCATTTCCCCCATTTCATTTTTTTCTCCATATAATAAAGCATGGTGGTGCAGTGGTAGCACTGCTGCTTCCCAGTATGGAGACCTGGGTTCGCTTCCTGGGTCCTCCCTGTGTGGAGTCTGTATGGTCTGCATGGGTTTCCACCGGGTGCTCCTGTTTCCTCCCACAGTCCAAAGACATGCAGGTTAGGTGGACTGGCGATTTGAAATTAGCCCTAGTATGTGTGTGTACCTTGTGGTAGGTTGGCACCCTGCCTGGGATTTGGTTCCTGCCTTGCACCCTGTGTTGGCTGGGATTGGCTCCAGCAGGCCCCATGAACCTGTGTTTGCTTTATTATGTCCATCCATCCATTTTCCAACCGGCTGAAACCAATTAACTTACAAACAGTATAGATTATGCATTTTGTTATTCTGTTAGTGAAAGTTTGGGTAATAATAATCATTTCACATTTTACTTACTTTGTTATATAGCTAGCAGATCTGACATTACTTTGAGTGGAAGTTGATTGATTTTTATATTTGCTTTATTAAGTATAACTTTCTAATTGATGAATGCATTTTTTAATATGCATGACATTCTCAGCACATTGTAACACATCTATGCAGTACTCCAGTTGAATGCTTTATCCAGTTTAAATTTAACGCCGGGTATGTTTGCCCAGAGTGAACTTTCACTTTAGTTTATAACATTCTTTGTCAGTGATCAGATTAATACAAGTAGCACTATGTTTTTAGTTTTGAACCTTTATATGTAGTACTAGGGTGTCATTAATAAAAGGTGTCGCCTGACCTGTGTTGATCATGAAGTCAGCACTCCTAACATCATTGGGCAGTTCTACTGTGGGCTTGCTAAAGATGTACAGAGCTAAAGGATAGATAAGGAGAACAGGAAATGGAGAAGCTTCTAGAAAAACTGGATATACAGGTAGATAATATATCTAAAGCAATTTTGCCAATTTGTCAACTTGAGAGTAATATTGTTTTTCTGTTTGGCTTCATCTTAGTATAATCGTTGTATGATAAGCTAAGCAATCTCTTTCTCCTCCATTCATTGACCTTATTTAGTGTTGGTTTTGTTTTGCTTACACAGACTTAGCAGCGCACAGGAGAGACACTGTTCATCAGAGTCTTCCCTTCTAAGAAAGCGGGCTTCAGTTTCAAAAAATATTCTGGTAATTTGCTTTTCTCTTTTGTGGTGCATCAGTTTAATCTTTTCATGGTGGTGTAACTTGCATAAATAGCCAAAGAACTTGATATATTGATACAGTTTATGTGATACTCATGACAATGGTCATTTTATGAAGTGTCTAATTTTATTTCACGTCTTTTGTAGATTTCTTAGCCATTAGAGACTCATGCAAGGAACATTTCAATGGGAATTTTAGAGTTGGTCAAGCATGGCATCCCTTCAGGATTGCTGTCCAGTGCAGTAAATGTTGTAATTGTCTTTGAAGAGGAGGTTGTTGTGGAGAACTTGGGAAACTTTACAAATGGCTTTACAATCCTGTTTGGCCCACTTTATGCTCTTAACATGAACTCAAAGACCTTAAATACACATTTGAGGTGATCCAGAAAGTGTTCCAGCACCTTGGAAATGACTACACTGCTAGAGTGCAGTCTCTAAAAAAAATAAACTATTTGCAAATGGAATATGAATTTCTGTGTGACACTTCCTGTCAGTTGTGTCAGTCTTTGATCATTGTTTTAAAACAATTTAGTAAAATGGAATTGACAGTTAAATGGTCTGTTGTCTTATTTGATTTATTCGTTTTCTAAATAAACCCCTAAATCTTGATTCCAAGGAGACAAATTCTTTTTTGGTTTGTTTGGTAATGACCTTGAGTTAAACAAGATGACTGCCAATATATATGCTGTTATATGCACTATTATGATTGGTAAATACTGTGCAACAGTTTTTGACAATTGTTTGGGATGAAATGTTGTTTATTTGTAGTGTCACCATCCTACTGCTCTTACATAAAACATTTTTTCTGTGCAGCTTAAATGCACATATTGCTGCTGCAAAGTTAGAAATGTTGATAATACTTTAAAGTGACGTGTTAATAAAACATTTAAAGTATTTTATTTTTATCCTGCATTATTCAATAAATTCTTTGTTAGTTTAAATTTGTAGAGCATAAAATTTACAGTTGTGTTTAGTTTTTGATACTGGCTTTGTAGTTAACTAAACTAAACAACAGTATTTGTTACAATACAGAATATGTAATTAGAACAACAAGCTGATTTAATGAGTACAAAACATTTAACTGACACAACATATTATTGTTATTTGAGCCAACATGGTAAAGATGTCAACACAAATCAAAATAATCAATTTACACAACTTTAATTAGATGAACAAAAATTTTTGAGTGCAACGGGTCACTAGAAAATTTTAAGTAGGAAAGGACACATTTTTTTTACAGTGGACTAAACTGAGGATATGGAGCAAGTTTGCATGTCTATGTTAAGATCTAAAAATGTCTCCTGGTGCACTTCATGAATAAATCTCAGATTTGCTCACTGAATTAAGTTCCCCAAGGGGAAAAATTTTGGAAGGACACATTACCTGTGGCATTTCCCTGAACAAATATGGACTCTGTGCAAAAATTGGGCTGAGGTTTACCGGTACAGGATAAACACAAACACACATTCAATTTTATATATTAGACTGATAAACAGCTGAGCGCAGTCTACCTTTTTGTATCATATAAAATCTTTTACACTATGATTTAAACCTATACTTGTTTTCTGAAGGAACTCCAAAACTTTAATAACCCTTGTGTATTCCTGGGTGCAATATTTATTGTGGTGCTTTGCAATTAATGAAATAGTAGCTCCGCATATTTTAACAATTCCATATTTTCCTGTAGTGTGTTGACAGTATGTATTCATCTTCTTCTTTTGGCTGCTCCCATTAGGGGTTGCCACAGTGGACCATCTTCTTCCGTATCTTTCTGTCCTCTACATCTTGCTCTATCACACCCATCACCTGCATGTCACCATATCCATAAACCTTCTCTTAGGCCTTCCTCTTCTCCTCTTACCTGGCAGCTCTATCATTAACATCCTTCTCCCAATATACCCATCATCTCTTCTCTGCACATGTCCAAACCAACGCAATCTCGCCTCTCTGACTTTGTCTCCCAACCGTCCAACTTGAGCTGACCCTCTAATGTACTCATTTCTAAACTTGTCCATCCTCATCAACACCCAGTGCAAATCTTAGCATCTTTAACTTTGCCACCTCCAGCTCTGTCTCCTGCTTTGTGGTCAGTGCCACCGTCTCCAACCCATATAACATAGCTGGTCTCACTACCATCCTGTAGACCTTCCCTTTCATTCTTGCTGATAACTGTCTGTCACAAATCACTCCTGACACTCTTCTCCACCTATTCCACCCTGCCTGCACTCTCTTTTTCACCTCTCTTCCACAATCCACATTACTCTGTACTGTTGATCCCAAGTATTTAAACTATTAAATCTATTATTATTATTATCAAAGATTCATAAGACAATGTTATTTATGAATTCCATGACATATCTTGTGCAAAGAGTTAAATTTGAGATCCCCTAATCTTAAAATGCATTTCCCCTCTTTCAGCTTGACCACACTGTGGTTAGAGAAAATTTTATTAATGTAAGAAATATTTGACAACTAATTTACATGTTTGATATTAATAAAAAAAAAATCTCATTATTCAGCAATACATTTTCTAAATACTGGTTCTATGTGCATTGGAATTTCAGCTTGTCATATATTTGATCATATTTAGTATCTCATATTTATTTCCTTTGCATGTAGTACATTGCATTCATTTTCCATGCAGTTTTAAACCTGAATTAGGTCAAATGAAATGTTTCTGTCCACATCTTTTTATAAGGCTAAGATGTAATTTGACATAAGGTTGGTGCTGTATGAATAGAAATCCATTTATATAAGTGTCAGTCATGCTAATATTGAACTAAATGATCACTGATCTGAAACGATCCCTTTCTGCCATTTATATTAAAGCCTGCTGTTTCAAAATGAGGCATCTTGGGGGAGATTTTGTTTTCTGATGCATTTCCTGATATTAATTTCAGTGTGTGTGTGTTTTTATTTACATTAGAACAATCTAGATGAGAACAGGCCATTCAACCCAACAAAGCTCGCCAGTCCTCTCCACTTAATTCTTCTAAAAAAACATCGTCTAGTTTTGAAATTTCTTAAAATCTTACTGTCTACCAGGCTAGTTGGTAGTTTATTCCAAGTGACTATGGTCACTGTGTAAAGAAAAACTTTCTAATGTTTGTGCGAAATTTACCCTTAACAAGTTTCCAACTGTGTCCCCTTGTTCTTGATGAACTAATTTTAAAATAACAGTCTTGATTCTCTGTACTAATTCCTTTCATAACTTTAACAACAACAACAACATTTATTTATATAGCACATTTTCATACAAAAAATGTAGCTCAAAGTGCTTTACATAATTTAAACACTTCAATCATGTCACCTCTTAATCATCTTTTGCTTAAACTGAAAAGGCTCAGATTTTTTTATTCTTTCTTCATAATCCATCTTCTGTAGCTCTGGAATGAGTCTTCTTGCTCTTCTCTGGACTTTTTCTAGTGCTGCTTTCCATTTTGTAGCCTGGAGACCAAAACTGCACACAGTACTCCAGATGAGGCCGCACCAGTGCGTTATAAAGCTTGAGCAGAACCTCCATGGACTTGTACTCCACACATTGTGCAATAAAACTTAACTTTCTTTTAGTTTTCTTAATAGCTTCTGATCCCTGTTTGGATGTTGATAACGTAGAGTCCACTAAGATTCCTAAATCCTTCTCATAAGGTGTACTGTCAATTTTCAGACCTCCCATTGTGTATTCAAACCTAACATTTTTACTTCTTATGTCTAATACTTTACATTTTACTGACATTAAACTTCATCTTCCACGAATCTGCTCAAGCCTGTAAGCTGTCCAAGTCCCTCTGTAATGATTTAACAGATTATATACCAATCCACCTATCTTGATATCATCTCCAAACTAAACCAACTTGTTACATATATTCCTATCTAAATCATTTATATATATTAAAAAAAGCAGCGACCTTAGCACTGATCCCTTTAGAACACCACTCTTAACATTGGCCAATTCTGATGACGTTCCTCGCACCATCAATAAGCATCACCCTGAACGCCCACTTCCTTTACTTTGATGCCCAGTCTCTCATGTGACATTTTATCAAATGGTGTCTGAAAGTCCATATAAATAATATCATATGACTTTGATCATGGGCAGCACGGTGGCGCAGTGGTAGTGCTTCCCGGGTCTTCCTGCGTGAAGTTTGCATGTTCTCCCCGTGTCTGCGTGGATTTCCTCCGGGTGCTCCGGTTTTCTCCCACAGTCCAAAGACATGCAGGTTAAGTGCATTGGCGATTCTAAATTGGCCCTAGTGTGTGCTTGGTGTGTGGGTGTGTTTGTGTGTGTCCTGTGGTAGGTTCTCACCCTGCCTGGGATTGGTTCCTGTCTTGCGCCCTGTATTGGCTGGGATTGGCTCCAGCAGACACCCCGTGACCCTGTGTTCAGATTCAGCGGGTTGGAAAATGGATGGATGGATGGATGGACTTTGATCATACCCTTTTGTTGCTTCCTCATAGAATTCCAGCATGTTAATAAAACATGACCTCCCTCTTCTGAACCCATGCTGACTGTTCAGATAACCTCCTGTACTTGCCTCTTGCCTCAATGTTATCCTTTATAATTCATTCCATTAATATTTTTGTGATGCACATTAAGCTTACTGGCCTATAGTTGCTTGGATCTACCTGTTCACTCTTTTATTTAAAGGGATAATATTTGCCATATGCCAGGCCTTCGGAATTTCTCTAGTGTGCAGTGACTTCCTAAAAATATGTGTCATGGGTTTATATATGTACTCACTAGCCTTCTTAAGAACTCAGGGGTAAATATCAACTGGTCCTGGTGATTTGTTTGATTTCAGTCTACTTAATCTGAGCAGTACTTCTCCCTGTACAATTTCCAAACCACTCAGTACCTCCTTAGTAATCCCATTTATGGCTGGGTGGTTATTAACTTACTCTCCACTTCTGAAGACCTCAGAAAAATGCTTATTTAGAGCATCCACTATTTTATTGTTTGAAATTCCCCTTTACTATTCCTGAATGCAGTTCACCTCCTCCTTGACTGATCTTTTACTACTAAAATATTGAAAGATTTTCTTTGTGTCGTTTTTCACTTTATTTGCTATATTCCTCTTCAACTCTCTTTTAGCCTCCCTAATATCCTTCTAAATGTTTGCCTCCATGTTCTTTTATGCTCCACAATTCACATTGGAGTTATTAGTTTTATACGCCTTGCACATCTTTTTTTACTTTGCAGCTTCTTTTTTAACTCTTTATTAATCCAATGGGGAGTTTTTTGTTTTTTTTTAATTTCCTGTAAATTCCCAGTTTAGGTATGTACTTGTCCTGCATTACAGGTAAAACTTGTTGCACTGCTCCTCATCTTTCTTCATACTTAAAAGCTTATCCCAGTCTATCCTCCTTAGACATTGAAGCATTTGCTCACCATTTGCCCTACCAAAGTAAAATTAGTTTTAGTCTTGGCATCCACACTCTTAAAAAACATTGAGAAGTTGTATTATATTATGGTCACTTGAACCTAGTGGTTCAATCACCTCTACACCCTCAATTCTATCCTGATTTTTACAAAGTACTAAATCTGGACAGACTTCACCCCACATTCGTGTTTTAACATACTGTGTTAAAAAACAGCTACTGATTACGTCTTAAAACTCCTGTTCTTGTGCTCTGCTATTTTCAAGATTATCCCAGTTAATATTTGGAGAGTTAAAGTCCCCCATGTCTTTAATATCCCCCAGTAAACTTGCCTTTTTAATACAGTATTAGTAAAAATATGTGTTGAAATTACTGTGTCTGCATTGGGCGGACTATAACAAACCCTAATGCGTTACAGATGAAGCCACAACTGAAGAGGACTTCTGTTTAAATTATGTTTGACATAAACAGCAACCTCACCTCCTTTTCTGTTCTGTTTATCCTTCCTAAAAAGTATGTATCCCTCTATGTTATACTCATCTTCATCATTGTTATTTAGCCAGGTTTCTGTTGTTGCTAAAATATTATAATTATGCTCCTCTACATACAACTGTTGTTTTATTTTTGATACTTCTAGCATTAAGGCAAGCTATTTTTAATGTGTGACTCCTTTACATTTAGATTTAAACATTGGGTTCGAATTTACTTTACCATGCGTTTTTATTGTTACACTAGTGATTAGTGTTTATTCCTCCATGTACAGTTCTAAACTTGACCTGTACTAACCCCCCCCCCCCCAACCCCCATTTCCTAGTTTAAACAATCCTTGACTAGCCTACTCATACGTGTCCCCAACACATTGGTGTCCATCCGGTTCAGATTTAACCCATTACGGCAGAACAGGTGCCATCTATTGCAAAAGGAGTTCCAGTGCCCCACAAACCTATACCCTTCTATCCTACACCGAGATTTCAGCCATGCGTTAAACCTTCTGATCTCATGTTATCTGGACTGGCATGTGGCCTAGGCAGAACTTCAGAGAAGACTACCTTGTCAATTCTGCTCCTTAGCCTGGTACCCAATTCTTTTTTTAATTTGGATTGCAGACCTGACAGACTACCCCTTATTTATGTCATTTGTTCCAACATGGACAATGACAACTGGATCCACCCCTGCTTTGGCCAAGAGCCTATCCACTCTTCCAGAGAGGTCTCCCACCTGTGCACCCGGAAGGAAACACACCATGAGAGACTATTGCTGGAGCAAACCTGCACTTCAATCTCCCTAATGATTGAGTCCCAAACTATCACTACCTCTGTTTTTCTGAGGACTGGTTTTGAGGTGGCCTCTGGATTACTATTAGGCAGATCTACTTATACTACAAGTTCTAATTGGCCTGTGTGTTGAACCTGTGTATCTTAGGGGCAGATTTTTTTAGCAGTGTAAAGAGTGGTCCTGGAATTTGAGGAAGAAACACTGTGCATGCACAGGGAACAAGTTCCTGTTGCTGGGATCAAGCCATGCCCACAGCCATCATGCCATCAATATCCAGGTTTCTACCTGGCCCACAAAGTCTCAACTCAGTGCAATTGTCATCCAGCACAGAAAAGTTAAAGGACAGCACTAACACCTGAATGAATGACTACACAGCCTCTATTTGTGATTACAAGTATGGCAGTTACAATTTTAAGGCAATGCAGTACAGATTATTTTGTAAAATAACTAATTTTGCCATCTCCTAGAGAAGCAGACAAGTATGCTGTTAGTGAGGACTGCAACAAAACTGACAGTGCCCGCTACTCAAAAGATAGTAAATTTCAAGGAAATGGCAGCAGTAGATATGACCCTTCGAGTCTTTGGAGCAGTCCTAGTTAAGAAAAATGTTAGCTGGTAGTATTTAATGCTCAAAGCTGTCCATTGTTAGAGCCAAACTCTTATCCAATCTCTTGAATGACATTAGTGTCTTTAGCTACTAAGTCCTGGGAGCTGAACCAGCTAAAGTAAATGGTAGGTAGCCTCTCTAAGGCATGAAGGAAGACATTTTCCATGAGTCACAGCTTGTGGAAATTCATTGTCATGCCTTTTGGATTGTGAAACACCTTGGTCAACTTTGAACATCTCGATTAACAAGTGCTAGCTGGCATTCCAAGCTTCTCCGTTGTCCATTTGGATAATCTTTTTATACAGGTGCTGGTCATAAAATTAGAATATCATGACAAAGTTGATTTACTTCAGTAATTCCATTAAAAAAGTGAAACTTGTATACTAGATTCATTCATTACACACAGACTGATGTATTTCAAATGTTTATTTCTTTTAATGTTGATGATTATAACTGACAACTAATAAAGTCCCAAATTCAGTATCTCGGAAAATTAGAATATCAATTAAGACCAACACAAAAAATAGTGGCCTTCAGCTCTTCTGAATTGTTGGGTCTGGCATATTGCATCTTCCTCTTCACAATACCCCATAGATTTTCAATGGGTTTAAGGTCAGGCGAGTTTGCTGGCCAATCAAGAGCAGGGATATCATGGTCCTTAAACCAGGTGCTGGTAGCTTTGGCACGGTGTGCAGGTGCCAGGTCCTGTTGGAAAATGAAATCTGCATCTCCATAATGTTCATCAGCAGCAGGAAGCATGAAATGCTCTAACACTTCCTGGTAGACGGCTGCGTTGACCTTGGACCTCGGAACACACAATGGACCAAGACCAGCAGATGACTTTCCACAGTCAGTGATGGTTTGGGGTGCCAACTTTACACTGGACCTCAAGCAACGTGGATTCTGTGCCTCTCCTATCTTCCTCCAGACTCTGGGACATTGATTTCCAAAGGAAATGCAAAATTTACTTTCAGAGAACATAACTTTGGACCACTCAGCAGTAGTCCAAAGGCGAGATGCTTCGGACGCCGTCTCTTGTTCAAGAGTGGCTTGATACAAGGAATGTGACAGCTGAAACCCAGGTCTTGCATACATCTGTGTTCTCCAATTAGTGTGATCCAACAGTTGAAATGTAAGGTCTACAACCTGCACCTTTATCTTCAAGACAAACTGATAGATTACATCCACCACCAGGAGGCTGTCCATCGCTGCTGCCGATTTCAGGTCATGTACCTACATTCCACCTGTGGTTGATCTTTTAAGTCAAAAGTTCTTGACTTTTTGCTGGCAGCCCTGACCAAAGATCTTCACTTACACTCACATAGCCCACTCAGTTTTATTTCCAGTTCTGCTTGATATAGTGCTCACTTTTGTTGTGCATTACTGCTCAGTTTTCTTTCTTGTGCTAATGAGAAAGTATTGGGGTTTTGGAAGAAATGTAAAGAATTGTTTTAGAGACTTAGAAAACAAGGGTCAAAACTCCTAGAAACTCACTGCTTAGATATAATGAACCAAAAAAAAAAAAAATGCTACAGTGACAAAGTGCTGTTACACTAATTGTCTGCAGACCTCTGGAATAGAGACGCCAGAGGAGGAAAGCCAGCTGTTGCCTCAATCATTTAACTTGTCTAAAGACAGATCCCATTCATAAATAACATTTTATACAAATATACAATTTGTACCACAATGGGACTTGTCCCACAGGGAACAAATTAACCACATCACATTGAGGTAGCACTGCAATTGCAAACAACTACCCAGTGCAATTTTCAGCATGGAAATTGGTCTATCTGGAAAGCTACTTCCTCTGATGGGGACTAACTTTTTGGGAATGCTGCCTCTGACAAGGTGGCAAATAGTCTTGGTATACCAAGTTTACACAATTCCACAGAATACTCTGGCCAAGTTAAGCATTTGCATGCACACATTTTGCCCTTAAAAAGGTTATTGCTCTGCATTGAAACAATCTCTTCCCCTTCCCAGGTCCTTGGCTATCCATGGCTGAAGTTAACTCAAATGTTCCATTTCTGCAGTTCTTTAAACCAAGCCTGAAGATTTAATGGACACTTGGAAGGAAAATTTACCTGGTACTGCACGAAATGAAACCTAAAATTGTGTCCACTGTAGCTTCAAAGGAGGACTGGTCCACCCCACCTGCTTGAACTATTTGTCACATGCTTGAGTAAAACTAAAATACACTATATATCCCTTGTAAGAGTGTAACAGATTTTGGGGGGGGGGGGGTAGATGAGGTTCATGGAAAAAAGTATTCGACTATTGAACTAGCCACACTGTTCAAGGCAAATAACAGGTGGAAAAATGTTTATTTAGATGAAGTTTCAAATCAATACATTTAGATCTTGAACACGAACCAGTAAACTTGCATCACCAGATGATCATATCTGGAGGAAAAAGAAAATGCATTTGTCAAATTCAAAACTTTCAGACTTGCATGCTTTAGAGTATCTATCTAGATGTGCTTGAGAACAGTTCAAGTATGGTCCTTCATCCTAGAAAGGACTGGGGATAAGAAGCAAGTAGCTTCTACAATAGTAGAGCAAAATAGACCTCATAAGCAGAGACCTTTGACACCTGCAAAGTGTGCAGTTCAACCGTAAAGCCATTTGTTTGTCAAGGTACACTAAAAATAGACTAGAGGGGAAAATATTTTAGTTAACTTAGTCTTGTTTGTTAATGCAACTTCAGTACTCACCCCTTTTACGTGCACAGTAGAATGCTGCTGCTCCTCCTCAAGTAGCCTGGACACATGTAACCCTGACAAAAAGAACCTCAATTATGCAGAAGTCTTACTATCTTTAGTCCTACAATTATATTTAGAGAGTTATCAAAAGGTATCTGGATTAGGCTTGGTAGTAGTGGAACTAAATGCCAAGAATGAAGGGAAACAGTTGGGAGATCTGGGGACCTGGGTTCACTTCCCGGGTCCTCCCTGCGTAGAGTTTGCATGTTCTCCCCGTGTCTGTGTGGGTTTCCTCCGGGCGCTCCGGTTTCCTCCCACAGTCCAAAGACATGCAGGTTAGGTGGATTGGCGATTCTAAATTGGCCCTGGTGTGTGCATGTGTGTGTGTCCTGCGGTAGGTTGGCACCCTGCCCAGGATTGGTTCCTGCCTTGTGCCCAGTGTTGGCTGGGATTGGCTCCAGCAGACCCCCTGTGACCCTGTAGTTAGGAATATAGCGGGTTGGAAAATGGATGGATGAATGGATGGATGTACGAATGCGTACAAGCTGGGTTGCACGGTGTTACAGTACTAAGAATCTGGTCAGATCTCGTATTCCAGCATCAAATCCTGCACTGGATAGGTGGTCTGTCAAAATACTAAGCTGCATAAATGTTGGGGCTGGTGAACACAGACCTTTCAACTGTAATCTTTAATGTTCAAAAGGTAAACTTGTTTCACCATACTTGGCATCAAATTCCTCAGCTCCTAGAAGTTGCACTTGGATGATAAGTAATTTTACAACTTTACAAATAACCATTTCAGTGGGAATCTACCTGTATGATCAAAGCAAGCACCATCACAGCTAGCCTCAATAGATGAGCAGATCTCTGTAGAACAGAGGATGTAAATCTGAAAAGGGAAATGAAGCCATGTTTAAAATCTGCACCTCTTGAGGTAAATCTGTATCAAGCAGTAGGCAGATGTATAGCTCCATTCCCTAAAGACTCACCTCTTCATCCAAATATGCTTTTGTTCTACGGTCCACAAATTGGAAGGTTTTCACCTCAAATCTCCGGCAATGGTGTGGAGACTTGCCTAGATGTGAAGGTGAAGGGTCCAGGGTGTTGGGACAACTGAAAAGGGATTTAAAAAAACCACAGCTATCAAATGGGAGCATGTCTCACAGTCATACAAAATTGTCTGAACTGCTGTATCTGCTTCAGGTCTAGATCTTTGTGCGACTGCTCACTGAGATCCAATTGCCCTATAGCAAAAATGTCCAAGAGTTGTAATCTTGGCTACTAGACATCTTACTAACTGAGCTACAATCAAAGTGATTGAAACGCAAGCACAAAATGCAGATTCCAAATATGAACATTCATCATGCACAAATTATTTCCTTAGCATCGAATAAGTATACATTTGTATTTGCATCTTACTGATCCTGAAAGTGATTTGACAATGGTTAAGCCGGATACCAATTTGTAATGAGGCTCATGGCAAAACACACACTTATGCATTTACATCTAAACACTACAAATATGTAGTGTCCCAAGAAAGTCTGGTATTGTGTGCCAAATACAGCGAATGTTGTTACATATGACTGGTTTAACCTGCTAAATACAACAGCTTTGATGGAATTCCTGGTTTCCAACTACTGAATTTTAAGTAAAAGGAAAATAGGACTAAAAGGGGACATTAAGGGCCTCCTTTGGTAATTTTGCATCGCTTTAGTTGAGGCAAGAGAAGTCGGTCAGACTGAAGCAAAATGATGAACTTGGCTCTTTACAAAAATAGGAAACATTAAAATATCTTGCGTCTAGCTGCATTGGAAGGAGGAAAAATCCATTTTGTAAACTCACCCATTGTAGATCAGCACCCAGGCTGCTTCAGAAGACCTTGGATAAGCAATGCAGTAGTTCACCAGTAGCTTTGCATCTGGATCAGGAGGATTGAGGAGGCACAACTCCAAATATAGACTAGAACCTAGCAATAATCTTAAGGGGAGACCAGTTTCTGGATAGTACTGGGTGTAACATTTATCTGAAATGAACCAAACAGTATTAGTAATTCAAGCACCAGCAGGAATATCACAGAATTCTGACACTTCAATTTTCAACCCATTAACTCCAGAATATACTGTACCTTGGGTTGGGGGTTAAGCTACTTTCCCTGTTCTTCCACCAGATGCAAGTCTTACCTTTAGCCACTCTCAGCTGAACCCCTGGGTCTATGGGATGGGACACCACAGACTGTGGTGGCAAACTCTTCACTATGTAGCCCAAACTGACCAGGCTACCCTCCGAATAGCTGCATTGCATCTTGAAACTTTAGAAAGACATTTTTTTTGAAGTAGTTATTTCGGTTTATGAACTTTCAGGGATAGATTTAATAAAACCTATTCCATTCTGCTAGTACACAGCTAGCTTACAGTACATTTTGCCTTGGTTAGTAGGCTCACAAAAGACAGTACATATTGATCTTGCACTTAAGTATTCCAACTTCCAAGGAAGGAACCAATACATTATACCCCTTCAAAATTAGAATTACATTCTGTACCTCATTCATTTGGTTTCTATTAAAATACAGACCAAGATCGCAATAGGTAGGACAAAATCTTGGTTTGTCCATATGCTGATGCTTACTTGTAAGGAAACTCCCGACTTATTTCACCAAATGCCTGGCTGTAAGTGACAACAGAACCCAGCACTTCTGCAATAAAGAGACTTGTGGATCCAATTTCCTGTATTGCAACAGCAAAAAAAAAAAAAAAAAAAAAAAAAAGATATATATATATCTCTATATCTCAGACTACTTGCTGTGGTATAAAGCTGGGGTTTGAGAACTTTTCTTGTTGATTTAAAGGTCATATTCAAATGTAACATGCAGGAAAAAATAAATTTCAATGCCTTCAGTGTTCATGCAGTGCATTCTGCATTAAGAATGAAGCCTTTAGTTTAAGGTTACTCTTCCTCTTACATACCCGACAACCTTGGTGGCAAGGGGGAAATCTACAGAGTATTTCTAAAAAGGCAGGGTACACAGACAAGCAGTTGATAAAGGATGAAAATAAGACTGAAGAAATGTACACTGCAAAAAATTAAATCTTAACAAGCCAGAAAATCTTGAAGAAATAGATCTTGTTTTTTTATTTTAAGAATAACTGAATTGAGTAGATTTGTATGTGTAAGATGTTAAATTTTCTAAATGAAATTATATATCTTACACATACAAATCTACTCAAGTCAGTTATTCTTAAAATAAAAAAACAAGATCTATTATTTCTTTTCTTCAAGATTTTCTGGCTTGTTAAGATTTTTTGCAGTGTAGGCATGATGTATGAAGAAATCTGGTTAAGATGTACACTAATGTAGAAGTTACCAGGGTTAACCTAGTTAGCAGTAGAGGATCTAAACTTTAAGCAATATACCGTATATTCCATGTTCCAAACTGTAACCCACGTTAATCCAAGTCTAAACAAAAAACTGTAACTTGCTAGCAACTCACTTCTACTCATACAGGAATGAGCCTAGTAAAACGGGGAAGCAAAACAAACAGGTTTGAAAGCTCTACACTGCAAAGGCAAGACTAATAAAACTCTATATGCAAAGAGAATGAGGGCTTTGGGCCACTTAATACGTACAGAAACCTGCATAGTGAGTTAAAATGCATTTGCAAATCTCACTAATGAGCTGGATTTTCATTAGTATAACTTCCAGCAAATATGCCGTTACTTACAAACACACTTGTTCCACATTCTCCCAACCCAAACTTGAAGAGGGCAAAGTCTTCAGTCAGCAGCAAGGGGTGACATGCCTCCTGACCAACTCTCAAGGTGTGAAGATTGATCTCTGGCCAAGTTGAATTACGATAAACCACAAACACGAAGTTGTTGTCTTTTGTGCAAGCTGTTGAATGAAAAATCATCAATACAACTGAAACAAAAGCCACCAGATGTAGATAGGCTATTAATCTAGGTCAAGATAATGGGAGGGGAAAGCTCAATGCTCAGAGGAATCTAAACCAAGCACACATTTAACTGGATGTTATGCAAATAAGACTTCTAGAAAAGTCAGTCTAGGACAAATGTCCAAAAAATTGGTTGCTGGTCATACCTTCCAAGGGGTAAAAGCAAACAGCCTTCTGGATATCAGCACAGCAGCCCAGGGAGAGGCAAGCTTCGGGAGTCACATGAGCAGGACCACAAGGAATGTGCATCTCATCTGGAACTCTGCATCCTACGGAAGGTCTGGATTATTAGCTTTAGTTGCAATGCTTACTGGTTGCTTTTCCTGTCAAATATTCTGTCCAAGCAAGCACTAACACACAGACGCAATAAAAACAAGCATTTCACACTTGATTACATCTTGCCTGAAGAAGGACTCTGAGTTGCCTCAAAAGCTTGCATATTGTAATCTTTTTAGTTAGCCAATAAAAGGTGTCATTTTGCTTGGCTTTACTCTACATTCATAAAGGCTAACACGGTACAACACCCTAGTACTACACTTAATTGGTTAAACATAGAACTTCACAATAATATGTCCATATCAACTGTGTGTCACTGCAAAATTACACAACTGACAGGCTTCCAAATTTATGAATTGCACTTAAAAATTTGAGAAAAACCAAAATGCAACTTAATGTTTGAAGGTTATCAATAGTTTTCTGCTGACATTTAAGAGTATCTGTTTACTGTAATTGGACTAAATTTATACAATCCAGTTGTAGTTAAAGCTACCTGAAGGCCGTGGATGTGAAAGAGCATTCATCTCTCCGGCACTAACAAAGTCACCACCGATTCCATAGGGAGATAGCGTTTCCATGAAGAAATGTGGTTCACTACTCTCGCAAGGATCTTCAGTCTCTGGCTTTGACAGTGGCCTTGATGGACGGGGTCTGTGGCCAGTGCCAGGGACCGACGGGTGGCCCGGTTTGTGAGGCGGGTGGCCGCCAGGGACCGACGGGTGGCCCGGTTTGTGAGGCGGGTGGCCGCCAGGGACCGACGGGTGGCCCGGTTTGTGAGGCGGGTGGCCGCCAGGGACCGACGGGTGGCCCGGTTTGTGAGGCGGGTGGCCGCCAGGGACCGACGGGTGGCCCGGTTTGTGAGGCGGGTGGCCGCCAGGGACCGACGGGTGGCCCGGTTTGTGAGGCGGGTGGCCGCCAGGGACCGACGGGTGGCCCGGTTTGTGAGGCGGGTGGCCGCCAGGGACCGACGGGTGGCCCGGTTTGTGAGGCGGGTGGCCGCCAGGGACCGACGGGTGGCCCGGTTTGTGAGGCGGGTGGCCGCCAGGGACCGACGGGTGGCCCGGTTTGGGTGGTGGGTGGCCGCCAGGGACCGACGGGTGGCCTGGTTTGGGTGGTGGGTGGCCGCCAGGGACCGACGGGTGGCCTGGTTTGGGTGGCGGGTGGCCGCCAGGGACCGACGGGTGGCCGCCAGGGACCGACGGGTGGCCGCCAGGGACCGACGGGTGGCCTGGTTTGGGTGGTGGGTGGCCCGGTTCGGGTGGTGGATGGCCGCCAGGGACCGACGGGTGGCCCGGTTTGTGAGGCGGGTGGCCGCCAGGGACCGACGGGTGGCCTGGTTTGGGTGGTGGGTGGCCCGGTTTGGGTGGTGGGTGGCCGCCAGGGACCGACGGGTGGCCTGGTTTGGGTGGCGGGTGGCCGCCAGGGACCGACGGGTGGCCTGGTTTGGGTGGCGGGTGGCCGCCAGGGACTGACGGGTGGCCTGGTTTGGGTGGGGGGTGGCCGCCAGGGACCGACGGGTGGCCTGGTTTGGGTGGCGGATGGCCGCCAGGGACTGACGGGTGGCTGCCAGGGACTGACGGGTGGCCTGGTTTGGGTGGTGGGTGGCCGCCAGGGACCGACGGGTGGCCTGAAGGGTGGCCCGGTTCGGGTGGTGGATGGCCGCCAGGGACCGACGGGTGGCCTGAAGGGTGGCCCGGTTCGGGTGGTGGATGGCCGCCAGGGACTGACGGGTGACCTGGTTCGGGTGGCGGATGGCCGCCAGGGACTGACGGGTGGCCTGAAGGGTGGCCCGGTTCGGGTGGTGGATGGCCGCCAGGGACTGACGGGTGACCTGGTTCGGGTGGCGGATGGCCGCCAGGGACCGACGGGTGGCCTGAAGGGTGGCCCGGTTCGGGTGGTGGATGGCCGCCAGGGACTGACGGGTGGCCCGGTTCGGGTGGCGGATGGCCGCCAGGGACTGACGGGTGGCCGCCAGGGACTGACGGGGGGCCTGGTTTGGGTGGTGGGTGGCCGCCAGGGACCGACGGGTGGCCTGAAGGGTGGCCCGGTTCGGGTGGTGGATGGCCGCCAGGGACCGACGGGTGGCCTGAAGGGTGGCCCGGTTCGGGTGGTGGATGGCCGCCAGGGACCGACGGGTGGCCTGAAGGGTGGCCCGGTTCAGGTGGTGGATGGCCGCCAGGGACTGACGGGTGGCCCGGTTCAGGTGGCGGATGGCCGCCAGGGACCGACGGGTGGCCTGGTTTGGGTGGTGGATGGCCGCCAGGGACCGACGGGTGGCCTGATGGGTGGCCCGGTTCAGGTGGTGGATGGCCGCCAGGGACTGATGGGTGGCCTGAAGGGTGGCCCGGTTCAGGTGGTGGATGGCCGCCAGGGACTGACGGGTGGCCCGGTTTGGGTGGCGGATGGCCGCCAGGGACTGACGGGTGGCTGCCAGGGGACCGACGGGTGGCCTGGTTTGGGTGGTGGGTGGCCGCCAGGGACCGACGGGTGGCCCGGTTCGGGTGGCGGATGGCCGCCGCGGACCGACGGGTGGCCCGGTTCGGGTGGCGGACGGCCGCCGGGGACTGACGGGTGGCCCGGTTTGGGTGGCGGACGGCCGCCGCGGACCGACGGGTGGCCCGGTTTGGGTGGCGGACGGCCGCCGCGGACCGACGGGTGGCCCGGTTTGGGTGGCGGACGGCCGCCGCGGACCGACGGGTGGCCCGGTTTGGGTGGCGGACGGCCGCCGGGGCCCAACTTGGGTGAAAGCCACGGACTAGGATTCAGCAGAGGAAACCTGCCAGACGGTTTGCTTCTTTTCAAGGGTTTTCCAAGGTCATGGGATTGCGGAGACAGAAAAGCAAAGGTTGCAACCACTTTTGCTACGGGTAGAGATTTAATTTCTGGATGCATATTTAAACGTGCCTCTCTTTTGTCGTCCTCTAATCTCTTATTTTCAAAACCATTCGTATCTAATTTACTAGCCGTTTGTATTATTACACCGTCATCCGTTTCTCGTGGAATTTTCAGCATCGGTTTCTCTTCAGAGTCATAGACTTTTGACTTCATTGCTGAGCTTCCAGTGTTCCGGGTAAATTGTCCCACTGAATAACTTAACGGCTCTTTCACTCTTTTTTCAGGGATAGAAATGCGGGTGGTTTCATCGTCTGCCACACTAGCTGCACCTTTCAAATTGTTTAACCTTCTGAGGTTAGTGGCACTGTGCCAAGCCAGAGATATCAGACTTTTCTGTCCCGGGGAGCTACTACCGGCGTCATGCTGAGAGCTTTCTTTTCTTGTGTCAGGACTCCATCGTGCAGAAACACCCGTTTCGTTTGTAACAGGCGGCCGATCGGCAGACACCGTAAGAAAAGCCGCGCTTGCCAGCAACAGACAAGCCAATGGAAGCCCCGGCGGTAACGCCGGCTTCTCCCGTAACATGTTGTGGCGCTCCTCTTAACGGCGAGCAGATCTGTCCCTCTTCAGGGCTGGTTGTTGTGTGGTGGGTGTTTTTTTTTTTTTTTTTTTTCCGCCTCTCTAGCCTGCAGTAGTTCAAACAAAGGACAATAAAAAAAACAAAACTTTTTACAATCGAGTTGATTTTCGTTGTCTTATTTATAACCGTCGACGGGTTGCACTTTTTGTAGGCTACAAATTAAGGTAATAATTAGCTCTTCGCAGTTTAACGAGTCTTTGAAAGTGTTTAATCCCCACGTGTTTGTGTGTATTAGCATAGCGGAGCAGTCTTTGCAATTGATGTATTTTAACTACATTAATACATGTAGTTGCACTTAATTAACATTAATTTAACATCGAAAAGTGTTAGTTAGGAACGACCTTGGTTTTAATTTACGTTTGAAAGGTTGGTACAAGAAAACCACGCTGTTTCGAAGTTATCTTTCGGTGTTCATGAGTTGCTCTTTTGTGCCCGATGCTCTTCTATAGGTTATGTCAGTGTATGATCGTTATATGAATTAAGAGAAAGAGACGGAATTAATGTTTAAAAATTAACAAACAGATGGAAAATACTTCGTTTTAGTCTGTGACTCTCTGCCAGGTAAAGCTTACCTTGAATACCTGAGTTGCGTTTTAAAGGATTTATTCCGTCAACTTTATGATATTTGACTTGGCGATGCTGCTGAGCAATCATTTATGTTTGATAGAAGTTCAGTAAATAGGCAAAGAAAGTTTAGGAATTAAAAAAATTAACAAAATCTAACTTATTGTTAAGCCATATACAAAAAGTAATTTTATTATTATTTCTTAATCTTCGCTGTAGTTTGGTTCTAAAATATTAGGAACAACAATTTGGTAATCGTTTTTAAAAAAAGAAGTAATTTTTTTTTAATTTTAAGAATGATAAATTGTGAAGTTCATTCCGTCATTCAGATTAGCATAGTGTGTGTGAATCCAATATTTTTTCAATATCTATAGGGCTGGTGATATGTAAAAATATTACTGGATAAAAGAGGAGCGCTAGAATAATGGCAAAATGCAATAATTTTAGCTAGAGCTTTAGGGAAACGTCTTACTAACATAATATTAATATTCAGATAATGAGTGTTATTTGTTACTATCAATGAAAAGTTATCGGCATTTGTAATGTTGCTTACCTCAAAAATTAAAAGATTTAGCTGTTAAAATTACCAAAACAATCCTACTGAATGTAGATTCCTGAAAAATGGAAAATAATTTAATATTTAAATTGGGTGTATAATAAAAAGCGCATATAGTCTTAAATGGGGATTCTGCCGCTTTCTATGCATGGGATTGACTACCCTGGCCTGTACAGGATAAATTAAAAGGAGAGTCTAAAAACTTGAGAGCTTTAGTGGTTTCACTTCATCTGACTGATCAGCATTAATTCAGTTATAGAAAGTGGGCCATTTTAAGGTTAGATGGCAATTTCCCATTCTTTCATATAAAAGACAGAAACATAAAAGTCTTCTTGTGTGTTC
Organism: Erpetoichthys calabaricus; assembly: GCF_900747795.2. Lineage (NCBI taxonomy): Eukaryota > Metazoa > Chordata > Cladistia > Polypteriformes > Polypteridae > Erpetoichthys > Erpetoichthys calabaricus. The sequence goes on from NC_041405.2 coordinate 34,723,358, forward strand.
TTGATAGCTTTAGTTTATGAGTAACAAGGGTGTCTGGTGCTGCCTCGGGTGAAATAATGTGCAGTTGAGAGAAAAAATTGTGGGTATGAAGAAAAAAATGTTGGTGCAACACTTGAGTTAAAAAATGTTGTCCTAAACCAGAAAAATGCGTTGAATAGATGAATATGTAATTTATGCCATTCGTGAAATAATGTTTCTGTACTTAGTCAACTTTTCAGATTTGAGAAAAAAATACCTGTTTGCTGAGCAAAATACTGATGCGTTTCATCTACTGAGCATGCGCCAATTAGGGGGTAAATTCAAACGTTCTGAACGAGCTGCAAAATTTAATTTAATGTTTCATCCGTCAAAAGCAACATTAAATGAACAGTCATACATTAACAGGTATGTAAAGTTGTACACTTATGTGTAATTTTCTTCAGTAATACAAATTCAATACTTTTTTCACTATTATTGTAATAATTAATACTAAGAACGTTAACTTGGTGAGCAAGGTAAGTTAGTTTTCAATTTAGTTTTCATCCATTTTCCAACCTGCTGAGTCCAAACACAGTGTCACGGGGGTCTGCTGGAGCCAATCCTAGCTAACACAGGGCGTAAGGCAGGAAACAAACACCCGGCAGGGTGCCAGCCAACCGCAGGGCGCACACACATACGGGACAGTTTAGAATTGCCAATGCACCTGACCTGTATGTATTTGGACTGTGGGAGGAAACCGGAGCACCCGGAGGAAACCGGAGCACCCGGAGGAAACCCATGCAGACACAGGGAGAACATGCAAGTGAACCTGGGTCTCCTAACTGCGAGGCAGCAGCGATGCCACTGCGCCACCGTGCCGCCCAGTTTAGTTTTCTGTAAAGTTAATATTATTTGCTTATTCTTTTTAACACAGCTCTGCACGTCTGCAATACTTATTCACTTTTATGATTAGCTAACTACTGTCTTCCTTCAGCCACATTTGTCATTTTCTAGTAAGCCGCCATAGGTTTTTTGCAAGCCCGTCCAAACTTCCGCGTTTTCTGAGAAACTATTGTGTAGGTCTTTAATCGAGGTCGCTAGCGTAAGATACATGTACAGGACTTTGGTGGGTTACTGTAAAGGCGCATTAACACATCAGTGGTTTCCTTTGCCATCTACAGTACTGTAAATTCAGCAGTGAATGCACAGCACGCCAGTTCTGTTGTAAGTAGGGTTACCACTTTTAATACAAAAAAATAATGGACGCATACTGCAGCGGGGGCCACATCCCGTATTACCCAATCAAAAGTAGGAAAGGAGGCATCTTCATAAAATGCGTGTGGGATGATTTGCATGAGGCGCTGCTTTAAAAAAAATGATAAAAAAAAAATACGGGACAAAACCCATCCCGTATTGATTCAAAACGGGACGCGCAATTTCATTCTCAAATACGGGACGATTCCGTATTTTAAAGGACGGGTGGCAACCCTAGTTGTAAGGTCCATTCTATCACCCTGGAGGAGCACAGCGCGTTTTCAGAAATGCTGTTTTCAGCGCGTATCTCCCCGTGAAACTAGTATTTTATGTATCCTGCCGCGCGTATGCACGCTTTGTAGGCACCTTGGAGGAAAAGTGGTGACCCTACGCTGGCTCTTTATACAGACCTGTGTTCTCCGATTCCTCAATTCGAACAAGCGAGACAGGCAGCGTGCTTTCATTAATCAGCAATGGAAAACACAGTTAGTGCCATTAAGTACGCGCCCAGTATTTCATCTGTCCCCGACATATCGTCAGGATTGAAATCGTCATGAATGCCAATGTAGTAGCAGAGCTCCGACACCAATAACACACTTCACATGGCTTAACACAACTTGTGCATATACAGTACGGCAAATGACCAGCAAACTCGGGCTGAAGAGCACATGAAAACACATAAACCCACCAACGTTATGGACACGGAAAACGACATGTATTTTAGCAAAGCGTGTAGCTAGCTCAAAGTGCTTTGCAAGAAGTTAAAGAAAAAAAAGCAAAACTGTAAATAGATAATACAACAGTAATAAATAACCATCCATCCATTATCCAACCCCCTATATCCCAAACACACGGTCACAGGTGTCCGCTGTAGCCAATCCCAGCCAACACAGGGCGCAAGGCAGGAAACAAACCCCGGGCAGGGCGCCAGCACACCGCAGGGCGCACACACACACCAAGCACAACTTAGAATCGCCAATGCACTTAACCTGCATGTCTTTGGACTGTGGGAGGAAACCCACGCAGACATGGGGAGAACATGCAAACTCCATGCAGGGAGGACCCAGGAAGCAAACCCAGGTCTCCTTACTGCGAGGCAGCAGTGCTACCACCGTGCCACCTTATTTGAGTGTTTAGCCTTGCACAATGTGACAACTAAGGCATGCCTTGGAAGCGTTTCTCCATATAACGAACAACGCAGTAGTAGCGCTGCTGCCTCCCAGTGTGGAGGCCAGGGTTCGCTTCGCAGGTCCTCCCTGCGTGGAGTCTGCATGTTCTCCCCATGTCTGTGTGGGTTTCCTCCGGGTGCTCCGGTTTCCTCCCACAGTCCAAAGACATGCAGGTTAGGTGGATTGGCGATTCGAAATTGGCCCTAGTGTGTGCTTGGTGTGTGTGTCCTGCAGTGGGTTGGCACCCTGCTTGGGATTTGGTTCCTGCCTTGCGCCCTGTGTTGGCTGGGATTGGCTCCAGCAGACCCCCATGACCCTGTGTTTGCTTTAATATATCCATCCAACCATTTTCCAACCGGCTGAAACCAATCAACTAACAAACAGTATACTTAAGATTATGCATTTTGTTATACTGTTAGTGAAAGTTTGGGTAATAATAATCATTTCACATTTTACTTACTTTGTTATATAGCTAGCAGATCTGACATTACTTTGTGTGGAAGTTGATTGATTTTTATATTTGCTTTATTACGTATAAATTTTTAATTGATGAATGTATTTTTTAATATGCATGACATTCTCAGCACATTGTAACACATCTATGCAGTACTTCAGTTGAATGCTTTATCCAGTTTAAATTTAACGCCGGGTATGTCTGCCCAGAGTGAACTTTCACTTTAGTTTATAACATTCTTTGTCAGTGATCACATTAATACAAGTAGCACTACGTTTTTAGTTTTGAAGCTTTATATGTAGTACTAGGATGTCATTAATAAAAGGTGTCGCCTGACCTGTGTTGATCATGAAGTCAGCACTCCTAACATCATTGGGCAGTTCTACTGTGGGCTTGCTAAAGATGTACAGAGCTAAAGGATAGATAAGGAGAACAGGAAATGGAGAAGCTTCTAGAAAAACTGGATATACAGGTAGATAATATATCTAAAGCAATTTTGCCAACTTGTCAACTTGAGAGTAGTATTGATTTTTCTGTTTGGCTTCATCTTAGTATAATCTTTGTATGATAAGCTACGCAATCTCTTTCTCCTCCATTCATTGACCTTATTTAGTGTTGGTTTTGTTTTGCTTACACAGACTTAGCAGTGGGGAGAGACACTGTTCATCAGTCTTCCCTTCTACTGTATCTAAGAAAGCGGGCTTCAGTTTCAAAAAATATTCTGGTAATTTGATTTTCTCATTTTGTGGTGCATCAGTTTAGTCTTTTCATGGTGGTGTAACTTGCATAAATATCCAAAGAATTTGATATTTTGATACAGCTTATGTGATACTCATGACAATGGTCATTTTATGAAGTGTCTAATTTTATTTCATGTCTTTTGTAGATTTCTGAGCCATTAGAGAGTCACACAAGGAACATTTCAATGGGAATTTTAGAGTTGGTCAAGCATGGCATCCCTTCAGGATTGCTGTCCAGTGCAGTAAATGTTGTAATTGTCTTTGAAGAGGAGGTTGTTGTCGAGAACTTGGGAAACTTTACAAATGGCTTTACAATCCTGTTTGGCCCACTTTATGCTCTTAATATGAACTCAGGGACCTTAAATACACATTTGAGGTGATCCAGAAAGTGTTCCAGCATCTTGGAAATGACTACACTGCTAGAGTGCAGTCTCTAAAAAAATAAACTATTTGCAAATGGAATATGAATTTCTGTGTGACACTTCCAGTCAATTGTGTCAGTCTTTGATCATTGTTTTAAAACAATTTAGTAAAATGGAATTAACAGTTAAATGGTCTGTTGTCTTATTTGATTTATTCGTTTTCTAAATAAACCTCTAAATCTTGATTCCAAGGAGATGAATTATTTTTTTGTCTGTTTGATAATGACCTTGAGTTAAACAAGATGACTGCCAATATTTTTATTGCTGTTATATGCACTATTATCCATTCATTTTCCAACCCGCTGAATCCTAACACAGGGTCACGGGGGTCTGCTGGTGCCAATCCCACACAACACAAGGCACAAGGCAGGAACCAATCCCGGGCAGGGTGCCAACCCACCGCAGTATATGCACTATTATGATTGGTAAATACTGTGCAACAAAATAATCAATTTACATAACTTTAATTAGGTGAACAAAAATTTTTGAGTGCAATGGGGTCAATAGAAAATTTTAAGTTGGAAAGGACACATTTTTTTTACAGTGTTAAACTGAGGATATGGAGCAAGTTTGCATGTCTATGTTAAGTTCTAAAAAGGTCTCCTGGTGCACTTCATGAATAAAACTCAGATTTGCTCACTGAATTAAGTTCCCCAATGGGGAAACATTTTGGAAGGACACATTACCTGTGGCATTCCCTGAACAAATAAGGACTCTGTGCAAAATTGGGCTGAGATAGGTTTACCGGTACAGGATAAACACAAACACACATTCAGTTTTATATATTAGACTGATTAAACAGCTGAGCGCAGTCTCCCTTTTTTATCATATAAATTTTTTTACACTATGATTTAAACCTATACTTGTTTTCTGAAAGAAGTCCAAAACTTTAATAGCCCTTGTGTATTCCTGGGTGCAATATTTATTGTGGTGCTTTGCAATTAATGAAATAGTACCTCCACATATTTTAACAATTCCATATTTTCCTGTAGTGTGTTGACAGTATGTATTCATCTTCTTCTTTCAGCTGCTACTGTTAGGGGTTGCTACAGTGGATCATCTTCTTCCGTATCTTTCTGTCCTCTACATCTTGCTCTGTCACACCTATCACCTGTATGTCTTCTCTCACCACATCCATAAACCTCCGCTTAGGCCTTCCTCTTCTCCTCTTACCTGGCAGCTCTATCATTAACATCCTTCTCACAATGTACCCAGCATCTCTCCTCTGCACATGTCTAAACCAACGCAATCTCGCCTCTCTGACTTTGTCTCCCAACCGTCCAACTTGAGCTGACCCTCCAATGTACTCATTTCTAAACTTGTCCATCCACATCATACCCAATGCAAATCTCATCATCTTTAACTCTGCTACCTCCAGCTCTGTCTCCTGCTTTCAGGTCAGTGCCACCGTCTCCAACCCATATACTGTAACATAGCTGGTCTCACTACCGTCCTGTGGACCTTCCCTTTCACTCTTGCCGATACCCATCTGTCACAAATCACTCCTGACACTCTTCTCCACTCATTCCACCCTGCCTGCACTCTCTTTTTCACCTCTCTTCCACAATCCACATTACTCTGTACTGTTGATCCCAAGTATTTAAACTATTAAATCTATTATTATTATTATCAAAGATTCATAAGACAATGTTATTTATGAATTCCATGACATATCTTGTGCAAAGAGTTAAATTTGAGATCCCCTAATCTTAAAATGCATTTCCCCTCTTTCAGCTTGACCACACTGTGGTTAGAGAAAATTTTATTAATGTAAGAAATATTTGCCAACTAATTTACATGTTTGATATTAATAAAAAAATTTCATTATTCAGCAATACATTTTCTAAATACTGATTCTATGTGCATTGGAATTTCAGCTTGTCATATATTTTATCATATTTAATATCTCATATTTATTTCCTTTGTATGCAGTACATTGCATTCATTTTCCATGCAGTTTTAAACCTGAATTAGGTCATATGAAATGTTTCTGTCCACATCTTTTTATAAGGCTAAGATGTAATTTGACATAAGGTTGGTGCTGTATGAATAGAAATCCATTTATATGGATGTCAGTCATGCTAATATTGAATTAAATGATCACTGATCTGAAATGATCCCTTTCTGCCATTTATATTAAAGCCTGCTATTTCAAAATGAGGCATCTTTAATCTTTCTTCATAATCCATTTCCTGTAGCTCTGGAATGAGTCTTCTTGCTCTTCTCTGGACTTTTTCTAGCACTGCTTTGTCCTTTTTGTAGCCTGGAGACCAAAACTGCACACAGTACTCCAGATGAGGCCTAACCAGTGCATTATAAAGCTTGGCCATAACCTCCTTGCATTTGTACTCTATACATTGTGCAATATAACTTAACGTTCTGTTAGCTTTCTTAATAGCTTCTGAACCCTCTTTGGATGATTATAACGTAGAGTCCACTAAGACTCCTAAATACTTCTCATAAGGTGTGCTGTCAATTTTCAGACCTCCCATTGTGTATTTAAACCTTACATTTCTACTTCTTATGTCTAATATTTTACATTTACTGACATTAAAGTTCATCTACCACAAATCTGCTCAAGCCTGTATGCTGTCCAAGTCCCTCTGTAATGATTTAACATGTTCGAGATTATATGCAAATATGCACCTATCTTGGTATCATCTCCAAACTAAACAACATGCTACTTATATTCCTATCTAAATCTTTTATATGTACTGGAAATAGCAGCGGCCTTAGCACTGATCCCTATAGAATACCACTCTTAACATCGGCCAATTCTGATGAGGTTCCTCACGCCATCACCCTCTGCTTCCTGTATCTGAGCCAATTCTGCACCCGTCAATGCACATCACCCTGAACGCCCACTTCCTTTACTTTGATGCCGAGTCTCTCATGTGACATTTTATCAAATGATTTCTGAAAGTCCATATAAATAATATCCTATGACTTTGATCATGGGCGTCATGGTGGCGCAGTGGTAGCGCTTCTTGGGTCCTCCCTGCATGGAGTTTGCATGTTCTCCCTGTGTCTGCGTGGGTTTCCTCCGGGTGCTCTGTTTTCCTCCCACAGTCCAAAGACATGCAGGTTAGGTGCATTGGCGATTTTAAATTAGCCCTAGTGTGTGCTTGGTGTGTGTGTGTCCTGTGGTGGGTCGGCGCCCTACCCAGGATTGGTTCCTGTCTTGCGCCCTGTGTTGGCTGGGATTGGCTCCAGCAGACTCCCGTGACCCTGTGTTCGGATTCAGTGGGATGGATGGACTTTGATCATACCCTTTTGTTGCTTCCTGACAGAATTCCAGCATGTTAGTAAAACATGACCTCCCTCTTCTGAACCCATGCTGACTGTTCAGATAACCTCCTGTACTTGCCTCTTGCCTCAACGTTATCCTTAATTCATTACATTAATTTTTCTGTGATGCACATTAAGCTTACTGGCCTATAGTTGCTTGGATCTACCTGGTCACCCTTTTTATATAAAGAGATAATATTTGCCATTTTCCAAGCCTTTGGAATTTCCCTAGTGTAGTAACTTCCTAAAAATATGTGTCAAGGGTTTATATATGTACTCACTAGCTTTCTTAAGACCTCAGGGGTAAATATCAACTGGTCCTGGTGATTTGTTTGATTTCAGTCTACTTAATCAGCAGTACTTCTCCCTGTACAATTTCCAAACCACTCAGTACCTCCTTCATAATCCCATTTACGGCTGGGAGGTTATTAACTTCATCTCCACTTCTGAAGACCTCAGAAAAATGCTTATTTGGAGCATCCACTATTTCATTGCTTGAAATTTTTAATTCCCCGTTACTATTCCTGAATGCAGTTAACCTTCTCTTTGATCTTTAACTACTAAAATAGTGAAAGATTTTCTTTTTGTCATTTTTCACCTTATCTGTTATATTCCTCTTCAACTCTCTTTTAGCCTCCCCGATATCCTTCTAAATGTTTGCCTCCATGTTCTTTAATGCCCTACAATTCACATTGGAGTTATTAGTTATACAGTATACGCCTTACACATCTTTTTTTACTTTGCAGTTTCTTTTTTAACTCTGTATTAACCCAATGGGGAGATTTTTTTTAAGTTCCTGTAAATTCCCAATTTAGGTATGTACCTGTCCTGCATTATATTTAAAACTTGTTGCACTGCTCCTCATCTTTCTTCATACTTAAAAGCTTATCCCAGTCTATCCTCCTTAGACATTGAAGCATTTGCTCACCATTTGCCCTACCAAAGTAAAATTAGTTTTAGTCTTGGCATCCACACTCTTATAAAACATTGAGAAGTTGTATTATATTATGGTCACTTGAACCTAGTGGTTCAATCACTACTACACCCTCAATTCTATCCTGATTTTTACAAAGTACTAACAGACTTCACCCCACATTCATGTTTTAACATACTGTGTTAAAAAACAGCTACTGCTTACTTATTAAAACTCCTGTTCTTGTGCTCTGCTATTTGCAAGATTATCCCAGTTAATATTTGGAGAGTTAAAGTCCCCCATGTCTATAATATCCCCCAGTAAACTTGCCTTTTTAATATAGTATTACTAAAAATGTGTGTTGAAATTACTGTGTCTGCATTGGGCGGACTATAACAAACCCTAATGCGTTACAGATGAAGCCACAACTGAAGAGGACTTCTGTTTAAATTATGTTTAACATAAACAGCAACCTCACCTCCTTTTCTGTTCTGTTTATCCTTCCTAAAAGATATGTATACCTCTATGTTATACTCATCTTCATCATTGTTATTTAGCCAGGTTTCTGTATTGCTAAAATATAATCATGCTGCTCTACATACAACTCATTTCATTTTTGATACTTCTAGCATTAAGGCAAGCTATTTTTAATGTGTGACTCCTTTACATTTAGATTTAAACATTGGGTTAGAATTTATTTTACCATGCGTTTTTATTGTTACACTAGTGTTTAGTGTTTGTTCCTCCATATACAGTTCTAAACTTGACCTGTCCTAATCCCCCAACCCCATTTCCTAGTTTAAACAATCCTAGACTAGCCCAATCATACGTATCCCCGCCACATTGGTGCCCATCCGGTTCAGATGTAACCCCTCACGTCGGAACAGGTGCCATCTATTGCAAAAGGAGTTCCAGTGCCCCACAACCTATACCCTTCTATCCTGCACCGAGATTTCAGCCACACGTTAAACCTTCTGATCTCATGTTATCTGGACTGGCACATGGCCTAGGCAGAACTTCAGAGAAGACTACCTTGTCAATTCTGCTCCTTAGCCTGGTACCTAATTCTTTTTTACATTTGGATTGCAGAACTGACATACCCCTTATGTAATTTGTTCCAACATGGACAATGACAACTGGATCCACCCCTGCTTTGGCCAAGAGCCTATCCACTCTCCCAGAGAGGTCTCCCACCTGTGCACCCGGAAGGCAACACACCATGAGAGACTATCGCTGGAGCAAACCTGCGCTTCAATCTCCCTAATGATTGAGTCCCAAACTATCACTACCTCTGTTTTTCTGAGGACTGGTTTTGAGGTGGCCTCTGGATTACTATCAGGCAGATCTACTTATACTACAAGTTCTAATTGGCCCGTGTGTTGAACCTGTGTATCTTTGGTGCAGATTTTCTTAGCAGTATAAAGAGCGGTAATGGATTTTGAGGAAGGAACACTGTGCATGCACAGGGGACAAATGCCTGTTGCTGGGATCAAGCTATGCCCACAACCATCATGCCATCAATATCCAGGTTCCTACCTGGCCCACAAAGTCTCCACTCAGTGCAATTGTCATCCAGCACAGCAAAGTTAAAGGACAGCACTAATACCTCAATGAACAACTACACTGCCTCTATTTGTGATTACAAGTATGGTGGTTACAATTTTAAGGCAATGCAGTACAGATTATTTTGTAAAAGAACTATGGTTTTGCCATCTCCTAGGGAAGCACTTAGACATTTATGCTGCTAGTGAGGACTGCAACAAAACTGACAGTGCCCACACTGCTGGCTACTCAACAGTTATCTACTGCTACCATTTCCCTGAACTTTGCTATGATTGGACTCTTGAGTCTTTGGAGCAGTCAAGTTAAGAAAAATGTTAGCTATGCGCATTGAATACAGCCAGCTGGCCATTGTTACAAAGCCAAACTCTTATCCAATCTCTTGAATGACATTGTCTTTAGCTGGATCAGCTCCCAGGATTTGTTAGATAAAGCAAATGGCAGGTAGCCACTCTAAGGCATGAAGGAAGACATTTTCCATCAGTCGCAGCTTGTGGCATTTCATGGTTATGTCTTTTGGATTATGAAAACACCTTGGTCAACTTTTAACATCTCGATTAACAAGTGCTAGCTGGCATTCCAAGCTTCTCTGTTGTCCATTTGGATTATCTCTATACATCCTTAACTTTGAAGGATCCCTTATACAGTATTCACCACTTGGTCTGCTTGACTTAAGCAGAACTCAGATGGCCCACCTACACTTTATGGACAAGAACTTATTTCACCTTTTTTTAATGAGCATAAATTAAATAGCATGGCAACAATAGATATGTTGAAAGTCAGAACTTCTCTCCAAGGTTGTTTCTCATTGAATAGAAAGTTCATGATCTTTCAAACTACAACATTATACCAAATTTCATCTTTAGCCGAGCACAGGACAATCTAAGTAATGCTTGGTTACCCAACATGACTTACCTTAATGGTCTTTGGTGGAACCAAAAAGTTGGAATAAGCATGGCTCATCATTGAAAATACCATACACTTGCTTTGTAGAATACAGTACCTTGTCCTGTCCCTTTTCCTTACTCTGCATACTTTCAGAACTGATCTCATTTTGTTAACTCAAGTGGAGTGTCAGAGCTTTGAAAGAAATACACCCACCATAGTCACAGTAGCTCTTTTTAAAGTTAAATAGAATTTCTCTCCCGATAAGAGCTGCCTAACCACAATAGGAATAAGGACACAGTAAACTAATCACGTTTACTCTTGGATCACACTAATCGGAGAACAAATCTAACAGTTGAAATGTAAGGTCTACAACCTGCACCTTTATCTTCAAGACAAACTGACAGATTACATCCACCACCAGGAGGCTGTCCATCACTGCTGCAGATTTCATGTCATGCACCATACATTCCACCTGTGGTTGATCTTTCAAGTCCAAGGTTTTGGCTTTTTGCTGGCAGCCCTGACCAAAGATCTTCACTTACACTTCACATAGCCCACTCAGTTTTATTTCCAGTTATGCTCGTTATAGTGCTCACTTTTGTTATGCATTGCTGCTCAGTTTTCTTTCTTGTGCCAACTAGAAAGTATTACTGGGGTTTTTGGAAGGAGAAATGTAAAGAACTGTTAGAGACTTGGAAAACTAGGTCAAAACTCCTAGAAACTCACTGGTTAGATATAATGAACCAAAAAAAAAAAAAAAAAAAAAAAAGCTACAGTGACAAAGTGCTGTTACACTAATTGTCTACAGACCTCTGGAGTAGATAAGCCAGAGGAGGAAAGCCAACTGTTGCATCAATCATTTAACTTGTCAGACAGATCCCATTTATAAAATTATAGTCTGAAAGATTGACACTTTTTATATAAGTATACAATTTGTACCACAATGGGACTTGTGGTGATGTGGTTAATTTGTCCCATGTGGGACACGGAGGTAGCACTGCCCAGTGCAATTTTCAGCATGGAAAGCTACTACTTCCTCTGATGGGGACTAACTGCTTTTGGGAATGCTGCCTCTGACGAGGCAAATAGTCTTGGTGTATACCAAGTTTACACAATTCCACAAAATACTCTGGCCAAGTTAAGAGTTAAGCATTTGTATTCACACATTATGCCCTTAAAGGATTATTGCTCTGCATTGAAACAACCTCTCCCCTTCCCAGGTCCTTGGCTATCCATGGCTGAAGTCAACTCAAATGTTACATTTGCTAGATTAGTGGGTTGCAAGGAAATAAACTAGTAAAATTAGTGCCTGCTGGAGAGTATTTGTTGGCGATTCTAAATTGGCCCTAGTGTGTGCTTGGTGTGTGGGTGTGTTTGTGTGTGTCCTGCGGTGGGTTGGCATCCTGCCCAGGATTGGTTCCCTGCCTTGTGCCCTGTGTTGGCTGGATTGGCTCCAGCAGACCCCCCGTGACCCTGTGTTTGGATTCAGCAGGTTGGATAATGGATGGAGAGTATTAAAGATACAAGTGCTAGCTTTCTTCACAGCCTAAAGCTTGTAGACTATTGCTTCAGAGCCCCACCTTTTAAATCCAAAGTTCTGTTGAGAAACTTTTACTCAAAAGGTTCAAGTCCAAATAGACTAAATCAAATTCATTTCTTTGGGCGATTCAACCTGTAGTGACTTAAGGGAGGCCCTAGAACATGTGCATGCATTGAAGTTTTCTGCAGTTCTTTAAACCAAGCCTGAAGATTTAATGGACACTTGGAAGGAAAATTTGCCTGGTACTGCATGAGATGAAACCTAAAATGGTCTCCACTGTAGCTTCAAAGGAGGACTGGTTACTCCACCGGCTTAAACTCTATTTGTCACATGCTTGAGTAAACATTAAAATACAGTAAAAACCTGGAGGGGCCCACGGACAAGGTGTATATAGTGTAACAGATTTGGTGTGGGGGGGTGGGGAATAGATCAGGTTCATGGAAAAAATATTCGAAAATAGTTCTAGTATCAATAGTCAAATAAGCCAGTAATTCTACCCAATAAGCCACACTGTTCAAGGCCAATAAACATAGGTGGAAAAATGTTTATTTAGATGAAGTTTCAAATCAATACATTTAGATCTTGAACACAAACCAGTAACTTGCATCACTACAGATGATCAGATCTGGAGGAAAAAGAAAAATCTGTCAAATTCAAAACTTTCAGACTTGCATGCTTTAGATGTGTTTCAGAACAGTTCAAGTATGGTCCTTCATCCTAGAAAGAACTGGTGATACAAGCAGCAAGTAGCTTCTACAATAGAGCAAAATAGACCTAAGCAGGAACCTTTGACACCTGCCAAGTGTGCAGTTAAACCTTGATTCATCAAGGTACACTACAAAAATAGACTAGAGGGGAAAATATTTTAGTTAACTTAGTCTAGTTTGTTAATGCAACTTCAGTACTCACCCCTTTTACATGCACAGTAGAATGCTGCTGCTCCTCCTCAGGTAGTCTGGACACATGTAACCCTGACAAAAAGAACCTCAATTATGCAGTAGTTTTACCATCTTTAGTCCTACAATTATATTTAGCGAGTTATCAAAAGGTATCTGGATTAGGCTTGGTAGTAGTGGAACTAAATGTCAAGAATGAAGTGAAACATATACGAGTGCATATAAGAAGCTGGGATGCACTGTGTTGCAGTACCGAGAATCTGGTCAGATCCAGTATTCCAGCATCAAATCCTGCACTGGTTAGGTGGTCTTTGCATGTTCACCAGCCCCAACATTTATGCAGCCTAGTATTTTGACAGATCTTTCAACTGTAATCCTTAATGTTCAAAAGGTAAGCTCGTTTCACCATACTTGGTATCAAATTCCTCAGCTCCTGGAAGTTGCACTTGGCTGAGATGGTTATTTTTAAAGTTGCAAACTTTAGTGGGAATCTACCTGTATGATCAAAGCAAGCACCATCACAGCTAGTCTCAGCAGATGAGCAGATCTCTGTAGAACAGAGGATATAAATCTGAAAAGGGAATTGAAGCCATGTTTAAAATCTGCACCTCGAGGTAAATCAAGCAGTAGGCAGATGCGTAGCTCCATTCCCTAAAGACTCACCTCTTCATCCAAATATGCTTTTGTTCTACGGTCCACAAATTGGAAGGTTTTCACCTCAAATCTCCGGCAATGATTGTGTGGAGACTTGCGTAGATGTGAAGGTGAAGGGTCCAGGGTGTTGGGACAACTGAAAAGGGATTTTAAAAAAACCACAGCTATCAAATGGAAGCATGTCAGTGTCATACAAATTGAACTGCTGTATCTGCTTCAGGTCTTCTAGATCTTTGCTCACTGAGATGAAATAGCCCTATAGCAGTCACAAATATCCCAATTGTAATCTGGGCTATTAGACATCTAATCTTACAACTGAGCCACAATCAAAGTGAAATCTGCATTTTGTGCTTGCATTTCAATCAAATATGAACATTCATCATGCACAAACGCTATTTCCTTAGCATCAACTAAGTGTACATTCGTATTTGCATCTTAGACTCAACCTGAAAGTGATTTGACAATATGGTTAAGCCTCAATTTGTAATGAGGCACATGGTAAAACACACTTATTATGCATTTACATCTAAACACTACAAATATGTAGTGTCCCAAGAAAGTCTGGTATTGCATGCCAAATACAGCAAATGTCGCTACATAGGACTGGTTTAACCTGCTAAATGCAACAGCTTTGATGAAATTCCTGGTTTCCAACTACTGAATTGTAAGTAAAAGGAAAATAGGACTAAAGGGGGACATTAAGGGCCTCCTTTGGTAATTTTGCATCCCTTTAGTTGATAAGAATTTGGTCAGACTGAAGCAAAAAAATGATGAACTTGGCTCTCTACAAAAATAGGAAACAATATCTTCTGCCTAGCTGTAGTGGAAAGAGGAAAACCCCATTTTGCAACCTCACCCATTGTAGATCAGAACCCAGGCTGCTTCAGAAGACCTTGGATAAGCAATGCAGTAGTTCACCAGTAGCTTTGCATCTGGATCAGGAGAATTGAGGAGGCACAACTCCAAATACAGACTAGAACCTAGCAATAATCTTAAGGGGAGACCAGTTTCTGGATAGTACTGGGTGTAACATTTATCTGAAATGAACCAGACAGTATTAGTAATTCAAGCACCAGTAGGAATATCACAGGATTCAGACACTTCAATTTTCAACCCATTAACTCAGAATACCTTGGGCAAGGGGTGGGGGTTAAGCTACTTTCCCTGTTCTTCCACCAGATGCAAGTCTTACCTTTAGCCACTCTCAGCTGAACCCCTGGGTCTATGGGATGGGACACCACAGACTGTGGTGGCAAACTCTTCACTATGTAGCCCAAACTGACCAGGCTGCCCTCTGAATAGCTGCATTGCATCTTGAAACTTTAGAAAGACATTTTAAAGCAGTTATTTCAGTTTATGAACTTTCAGGGATAGATTTAATAAAACATTCCATTCTGCTAGTACACAGCTAACTTACATTTTGCCTTGGTTAGCGGTCTCACAAAAGAGAGTACATAATTGATCTTGCACTTAAGTATTCCAACTTCCAAGGAAGGAACCAATACATTATACCCCTTCAAAATTAGAATTACATTGTCCTACCTATTGCCATCTTGGTCTGTATTTTAATAGAAACCAAAATGAATGAGGCATGCAAAGCATCAGCATGTGGGCAAACCAAGACTTACTTGTAAGGAAGCTCCCGACTTATTTCACCAAACGCCTGGCTATAAGTGACAACACTGCCCAGCACTTCTGCAATAAAGAGGCTTGTGGATCCTATTTCCTGTATTGCAACAGCAAAAAAAAAATAATAATAAAACGAGATATATAGATATCTATAATCTCAGACTTTAAATCAACAAGCAAAGTTCTCAAACACCAGCTTTTAACCCACAGCAAGTACTGGTTATATTCAAAATTCACATGCAGGAAAAAATTCCAATTGCCTTCAGTGTTCATCGCAGTGCATTCTGCATTAAGAATGAAGCCTGTAGTTTTGAGGTTACTCTTACATACCCGACAACCTTGGTGGTAAGGGGGAAATCTACAGAGCATTTCTAAAAAGGCAGGGTACACACACAAGCAGCTGATAGGACACTGAAGAAATGTAGGCATGATGTATGAGAAATCTGTTTAAGATCTACACTAATGTAGAAGTTACCAGGGTTAACCTAGTTAGCAGTAGAGGATCTAGTCTTTGTAACATGGAATATACAGTATATTGCTTAAATATATGTTAATCCAAGTCTAAACAAAAACCTGTAGCTTGCTAGCAACTCACTTCTACTCATACAGGAATGAGCCACGTAAAACACGGAAGCTAAACTAACAGGTTTGAAAGCTCTACACTGCCAAGGCAAGACTTCTAAAACTCAATTATATATACAGAGACATGCATAAAGTGGCCCAAAGCCCTCATTCTCTTTGCATATTAAGTTAAAATGCATTTGCACTGCTCACTAATGACCTGGATTTTCGTTACTATAACTTCCAACAAATATGCCATTACTTACAAATGCACTTGTTCCACATTCTCCCAACCCAAACTTGAAGAGGGCAAAGTCTTCAGTCAGCAGCAAGGGGTGACATGCCTCCTGACCAACTCTCAAGGTGTGAAGATTGATCTCTGGCCAAGTTGAATTACGATAAACCACAAACACGACGTTGTTGTCTTTTGTGCAAGCTGTTGAATGAAAAAATCAATACAAGTTAAACAAAAGCCACCAGATAGATTGGAATTAGATTAATAGCCTGAGAGGAGTGTCAGTCAAGATAATGGAGGGGAAGCTCAATGCTCAGAGGGATCTGAACCAAGCACACATTTAACTGGAGGTTATGCAATAAGACTTCTAGAAAAGTCACTAGGACAAAAGTCCAAAAATATGGTGCTGGTCATAACCTTCCAAGGGGTAAAAACAAACAGGCCTTCTGGATATCAGCACTAGCAGCCCAGTGAGAGGCCAAGCTTCGGGAGTCACCATGAGCAGGACCACAAGGAATGTGCATCTCATTAGGAACTCGGCATCCTACGGGGAGATCTGGATTGTTAGTTTTGGTTGCAGTGCTTACTGGTTGCTTTCCTGTCAAATATTCTGTCCAAGCAAGCATTAACAAACAGAAGCAATAGAAAAGAAGCATTTCACACTTATTATTGTGACTGTCCTATGTTAAACCAATTATGTCCCGATCAAATTGTGTGTCCACCGCAAAATTACACAACTGACAGGCTTCCTATTAATAATATGCACTTAAAATTTGAGAAAAATCAAAATGCAAACTTAGTGTGAAGGTCATCAATAGTTTTCTGTTGACCTTTAAGAGTATCTGCTTAATATAATTGGACCTAAATTCATACAATCCAGTTGTAGTTAAAATAAGCTACCTGAAGGTCGTGGATGTGAAAGAGCATTCATCTCTCCGGCACTAACAAAGTCACCACCGATTCTATAGGGAGATGCGTTTCATGAAGAAATGTGGTTCACTACTCTCGCAAGGATCTTCAGTCTCTGGCTTTGACAGTGGCCTTGATGGACGGGGTCTGTGGCCAGTGCCATGACCCAATGGGTGGCCCCCGGCCTGGGTGGCAGGTGGCCCGGTTTGGGTGGCGGATGGCCGCCAGGCCCTGAGGGATGACCCGGTTTGGGTGGCGGGTGGCCGCCAGGGACTGACAGGGTGGCCCGGTTTGGGTGGCGGGTGGCCGCCGGGCCCCGAGGGATGCCCCGGTTTGGGGTGGCGGTGTGGCCGCCGGGCCCCGAGGGATGCCCCGGTTTGGGTGGCGGGTGGCCGCCGGGCCCCGAGGGATGCCCCGGTTTGGGTGGCGGGTGGCCGCCGGGCCCCGAGGGATGCCCCCGGTTTGGGTGGCGGGTGGCCGCCGGGGACCGAGGGTGGCCCGGTTTGGGTGGCGGGTGGCCGCCGGGCCCCGAGGGATGGCTCGAACGGTGGCCCGGTTTGGGTGGCAGGTGGCCGCCGGGCCCCGAGGGATGGCTCGAACGGTGGCCCGGTTTGGGTGGCGGGTGGCCGCCGGGCCCCGAGGGATGCCCCGGTTTGGGTGGCGGGTGGCCGCCGGGCCCCGAGGGATGCCCCGGTTTGGGTGGCGGGTGGCCGCCGGGCCCCGAGGGATGCCCCGGTTTGGGTGGCGGGTGGCCGCCGGGCCCCGAGGGATGCCCCGGTTTGGGTGGCGGGTGGCCGCCGGGCCCCGAGGGATGCCCCGGTTTGGGTGGCGGGTGGCCGCCGGGCCCCGAGGGATGGCCCGAAGGGTGGCCCGGTTCGGGGGCGGATGGCCGCCGGGCCCTGAGGGATGGCCTGGTTCGGGTGGCGGATGGCCGCCAGGGACCGACGGGTGGCCTGAAGGGTGGCCCGACGGGTGGCCCGGTTCAGGTGGCAGATGGCCGCCGGGGACCGACGGGTGGCCCGGTTTGGGAGGCGGATGGCCGCCGGGCCCCGAGAGATGCCCTGGTTTTGGGTGGCGGGTGGCCCGCCGGGCCCCGAGAGATGCCCCGGTTTGGGTGGCGGGTGGCCGCCGGGGACCGACGGGTGGCCTGAAGGGTGGCCCGGTTTGGGAGGCGGATGGCCGCCGCGGACCGACGGGTGGCCCGGTTTGGGAGGCGGATGGCCGCCGCGGACTGTACGGATGGCCGCCGCGGACCGACGGGTGGCCCGGTTTGGGAGGCGGATGGCCGCCGGGGCCCAACTTAGGTGAAAGCCACGGACTAGGATCAGCAGAGGAAACCTGCCAGACGGTTTGCTTCTTTTCAAGGGTTTTCCAAGGTCATGGGATTGCGGAGACAGAAAAGCAAAGGTTGCAACCACTTTTGCTACGGGTAGAGATTTAATTTCTGGATGCATATTTAAACGTGCCTCTCTTTTGTCGTCCTCTAATCTCTTATTTTCAAAACCATTCGTATCTAATTTACTAGCCGTTTGTATTATTACACCGTCATCCGTTTCTCGTGGAATTTTCAGCATCTGTTTCTCTTCAGAGTCATAGACTTTTGACTTCATTGCTGAGCTTCCAGTGTTCCGGGTAAATTGTCCCACTGAATAACTTAACGGCTCTTTCACTCTTTTTTCAGGGATAGAAATGCGGGTGGTTTCATCGTCTGCCACACTAGCTGCACCTTTCAAATTGTTTAACCTTCTGAGGTTAGTGGCACTGTGCCAAGCCAGAGATAACAGACTTTTCTGTCCCGGGGAGCTACTACCGGCGTCATGCCGAGAGCTTTCTTTTCTTGTGTCAGGACTCGATCGTGCAGAAACACCCGTTTCGTTTGTAACAGGCGGCCGATCGGCAGACACCGTAAGAAAAGCCGCGCTTGCCAGCAACAGACAAGCCAATGGAAGCCCCGGCGGTAACGCCGGCTTCTCCCGTAACATGTTCTGGCGCTCCTCTTAACGGTGAGCAGATCTGTCCCTCTTCAGGGCTGGTTGTTGTGTGGTATTTTTTTTTGGGTTTTTTTTTCCGCCTCTCTAGCCTGCAGTAGTTCAAACAAAGGACAATAAAAAAAATAAAAAAAAAAAACTTTTTACAATCGAGTTGATTTTCGTTGTCTTATTTATAACCGTCGACGGGCTACACTTTTTGTAGGCTACAAATTAAGGTAATAATTAGCTCTTCGCAGTTTAACGAGTCTTTGAAAGTGTTTAATCCCCACGTGTTTGTGTGTATTAGCATAGCGGAGCAGTCTTTGCAATTGATGTATTTTAACTACATTAATACCATGTAGTTGCACTTAATTAACATTAATTTAACATTTATGTTTGATAGAAGTTCAGTAAATAGGCAAAGAAAGTTTAGGAATTAAAAAATTAACAAAATCTAACTTATTGTTAAGCCATATACAAAAAGTAATTTTATTATTATTTCTTAATCTTCGCTGTAGTTTGGTTCTAAAATATTAGGAACAACAATTGGTAATCGTTTTTAAAAAAAGAAGTCAATATTTTTTTAATTAAAGAATTATAAATTGTGAAGTTCATTCTGTCATTCAAATTAGCATAGTGTGTGTGTGTGTGGATCCCATATTTTTTCAATATCTATATGGCTAGTAATTTGTAAAAATATTACTGGATAAAAGAGGAGCGCTAGAATAATGGCAAAATGCATTCATTTTAACTAGAGCTTTAGGGAAACGTTTTACTAACATAATATCCATCGTCACAATCCCCCTCGTGTTCTTAGATCCGCAGATCAGTTGCTCCTAACCGTTCCCAGGGCACGTTTTAAAGTTCGTGGTGAAAGGGGCTTTTTCCGTCTGTGCACCTAGGCTCTGGAACTCCTTACCTTTAGTGGTTTAGGCAAGCCGCTTCAGTCGCCACATTCAAATCACACCTAAAAACGCACTTCTTCACATTGGCTTTTAATTCTTAACCTGTCTTATTTCCACTTGGTTTTTGCTATTTCTCTGTTTATTGGGTCCCCTGACCAGTTTTTAGTGTCTCTGTTTTATTCTCTCTTAATGTTTGTTTTTAATATTTTGCTTTTAGTCTTGCTTGTTTTAACTGTACAGCGCTTCGGTCAGTTGTAATGCTGTGTTTTTAAGCGCTTAACAAATAAAAATGGTATGGTATGGTATATTAATATTCAGATAATGAGTGTTATTTGTTCCTATCAATGAAAAGTCATCGCATTTGTAATGTTGCTTACCTCAAAAATTAAAAGATTTAGCTGTTAAAATTACCAAAACAATCCTACTGAATGTAGAATCCTGAAAAATGGAAAATAATTTCATATTTAAATTGGGTGTATAATAAAAAGCGCATATAGTCTTAAATGGGGATTCTGCCGCTTTCTATGCATGGGATTGACTACCCTGGCCTGTACAGGATAAATTAAAAGGATAGTCTAAAAACTTGAGAGCTTTAGTGGTTTCACTTCATCTGACTGATCAGCATTAATTCAGTTATATAAAGTGGGCCATTTTAAGGTTAGATGGCAATTTCCCATTCTTTAATATAAAAGACAGAAACATAAAAGTCTTCTTGTGTTCTTGATAGCTTTAGTTTATGAGTAACAAGGGTGTCTGGTGCTACCTCGGGTGAAATAATGTGCAGTTGAGAGAAAAAAATTGTGCTTATGAAGAAAAAAATGTTGGTGCAACACTTGAGTTAAAAAATGTTGTCCTAAAAAAGAAAAAAATGTCGAATGGACGAATATGTAATTTATGCCATTCGTGAAATAATGTTTCTGTACTTAGTCAACTTTTCAGGTTTGAGAAAAAAATACATGTTTGCTGAATAAAATATTGATGCATTTCGTCTACTGAGCATGCGCAAATTAGGGGGTAAATTCAAACGTTCTAGACGAGCTGCAAAATTTAATTTAATGTTTCATCCGTCAATAGCAACATTAAATGAACGATCATACGTTAACAGGTATGTGAAGTTGTACACTTATGCGTAATTTTCTTCAGTAATGCAAATTCTACACTTGGTTCGTTATTATTTTAATAATTTAATACTTTGAACGTTAACTTGGTCAGCAAGGTAAGTTAGTTTTAAATTTAGTTTTCATCCATTTTCCAACCTGCTGAATCCAAGCACAGGGTCACGGGGGTCTGCTGGAGCCAATCCTAGCTAACACAGGGCGTAAGGCAGGAAACAAACACCCGGCAGGGTGCCAGCCAACCGCAGGGCGCCACACACACACACGCGACAGTTTAGAATTGCCAATGCACCTGACCTGCATGTATTTGGACTGTGGGAGAGAAACCGGAGCACCCGGAGGGAACTCACGCAGACACGGGAAGAACATGCATGTGAACCCGGGTCTCCTAACTGCGAGGCACCAGCGCTACCACTGCGCCACCGTGCCGCCCAATTTAGTTTTCTGTAAAGTTAATATTATTTGCCTATTCGTTTAACACAGTTCTGCACGTCAGCAATAGCCTACTTTATCACTTTTATGATTAGCTAACTACTGTCTGCCTTCAGCCACATTTGTCATTTGCTAGTAAGCCGCCGTAGGTTTTTTGCAAGCCCCTGTCCAAACTTCCGCGTTTTTCTGAGAAACTATTGTGTAGGTCTTTAATCGAGCTCGCTAGCGTAAGATACATGTACAGGACTTTGGTGGGTTACTGTAAAGGCGCATTAACACAGCAGTGGTTTCCTTTACCATCTACTGTAAATGCAGCAGTGAATGCACAGCACGCCAGTTCTGTTGTAAGGTCCATTCTATCACCCTGGAGGAGCGCAGCGCGTTTTCAGCGCGTATCTCCCCGTGATGAAACTAGCATTTTATGTATCCTGCCGAACGTATGTACGCTTTGTAGGCACCTTGGAGGAAAAATGGTGACCCTACGCTGGCTCTTTATAGGCTACAGACCTGTGTTCTCCGATTCCTCAATTCGAACAAGCGAGGCAGGCAGCGTGCATTCATTAATCAGCAATGGAAAACACAGTGCCATTAAGTTTGCGTCCAGTATTTCATCTGTGCCCGACATATCGTCAGGATTGAAATCGTCATGAATGCCAATGCAGTAGCAGAGCTCCGACACCAAAACACACTTCACATGGCTTAACACAACTTGTGCATATACAGTACGGCAAATGACCAGCAAACTCGGGCTGAAGAGCACATGAAAACACATAAAACCACCAACGTTATGGACACGGAAAACGACATGTGTAGCTAGCTCAAAGTGCTTTGCAAGAAGTTAAAGAAAAAAAAGCAAAACTGTAAATAGATAATACAATAGTAATAAATATCCATCCATCCATTTTTCAACCCGCAAGGGCGCAAGGCAGGAACCAATCCCGGGCAGGGCACCAACCCACCGCAGACACACACACACACACACATACACACCAGGGCCAATTTAGAATCGTCAGTCCACCTAACCTGCATGTCTTTGGACTGTGGGAGGAAACCAGAGCACCTGAAGGAAACCCATGGGGAGAACACTTAAACTCCCCGCAGGGAGGACCTGGGAAGCGAAACCCGGGTCTCCTTACTGCGAGGCAGCAGTGCTACCACTGCGCCACCATGCCACCTTATTTGAGTGTTTAGCCTTGCACAATGTGACAACTAAGGAATGCCTTGGAAGTATTTCCCCATTTTATTTTTTTCTCCATATAATAAACAACGGTGTCGCAGTGGTAGTGCTGCTGCCTCCCAGTGTGGAGACCAGGGTTCGCTTCGCAGGTCCTCCCTGCGTGGAGTCTGCATGTTCTCCCCATGTCCTGCGTGGGTTTCCTGCGGGTGCTCCGGTTTCCTCCCACAGTCCAAAGACATGCAGGTTAGGTGGATTGGCGATTCGAAATTGGCCCTAGTGTGTGCTTGGTGTGTGTGTCCTGCAGTGGGTTGGCACCCTGCCTGTGATTTGGTTCCTGCCTTGCCCCCTGTGTTGGCTGGGATTGGCTCCAGCAGACCCCCGTGACCCGGTGTTCAGATTCAGTGGGTTGGAAAATGGATGGATGGGTGTTATAGCTAGCAGATCTGACATTACTGTGTGTGGAAGTTGATTGATTTTTATATTTGCTTTATTACGTATCATTTTCTAACTGATGAATGCATTTTTTAATATGCATGACATTCTCAGCACATTGTAACACATCTATGCAGTACTCCAGTTGAATGCTTTATCCAGTTTAAATTTAACACCGGGTATGTCTGCCCAGAGTGAACCTTCACTTTAGTTTATAACATTCTTTGTCAGTGATCAGATTAATACAAGTAGCACTACGTTTTTAGTTTTGAACCTTTATATGTAGTACTAGGGTGTCATTAATAAAAGGTGTCTCCTGACCTGTGTTGATCATGAAGTCAGCACTCCTAACATCATTGGGCAGTTCTACTGTGGGCTTTCTAAAGATGTACAGAGCTAAAGGATAGATAAGGAGAACAGGAAATGGAGAAGCTTCTAGAAAAACTGGATATACAGGTAGATAATATATCTAAAGCAATTTTGCCAATTTGTCAACTTGAGAGTAATATTGATTTTTCTGTTTGGCTTCATCTTAGTATAATCGGTGTATGATAAACTAAGCAATCTCTTTCTCCTCCATTCATTGACCTTATTTAGTGTTGGATTTGTTTTGCTTACACAGACTTAGCAGCGCACAGGAGAGACACTGTTCATCCGAGTCTTCCCTTCTATCTAAGAAAGCGGGCTTCCATTTCAAAAAATATTCTGGTAATTTGCTTTTCTCATTTTGTGGTGCATCAGTTTAGTCTTTTCATGGTGGTGTAACTTGCATAAATATCCAAAGAACTTGGTATTTTGATACAGTTTATGTGATACTCATGACAATGGTCATTTTATGAAGTGTCTAATTTTATTTCATGTCTTTTGTAAATTTCTGAGCCATTAGAGACTCATGCAAGGAACATTTCAATGGGAATTTTAGAGTTGGTCAAGCATGGCATCCCTTCAGGATTGCTGTCCAGTGCAGTAAATGTTGTAATTGTCTTTGAAGAGGAGGTTGTTGTCGAGAACTTGGGAAACTTTACAAATGGCTTTACAATCCTGTTCGGCCCACTTTATGCTCTTAATATGAACTCAAAGACCTTAAATACACATTTGAGGTGATCCAGAAAGTGTTCCAGCACCTTGGAAATGACTACACTGCTAGAGTGCAGTCTCTAAAAAAATAAACTATTTGCAAATGGAATATGAATTTCTGTGTGACACTTCCAGTTAATTGTGTTCGTCTTTGATCATTGTTTTAAAACAATTTAGTGAAATGGAATTGACAGTTAAATGGTCTGTTGTCTTATTTGATTTATTCGTTTTCTAAATTCCTAAATCTTGATTCCAAGGAGATTAATTCTTTTTTTGTCTGTTTGGTAATGACCTTGAGTTAAACAAGATGACTGCCAATACTTTTTTTGCTGTTATATGCACTATTATGATTGGTAAATACTGTGCAACAAAATAATCAATTTACATAACCTTAATTGGGTGAAGTAAATTTTTTGAGTGCAACGGGTCACTAGAAAATTTTAAGTTGGAAAGGTCACATTTTTTTTACAGTGTTAAACTGAGGATATGGAGCAAGTTTGCATGTCTATGTTAAGTTCTAAAAAGGTCTCCTGGTGCACTTCATGAATAAATCTCAGATTTGCTCACTGAATTAAGTTCCCCAGTGGGGAAAAATTTTGGAAAGACACATTACCTGTGGCATTTCCCTGAACAAATAAGGACTCTGTGCAAAAATGGGCTGAGATAGGTTTACCGGTACAGGATAAACACAAACACACATTCTGTTTTATATATTAGACTGATTATACAGCTGAGCGCAGTCTCCCTTTTTGTATAATATAAATTTTTTTACACTATGATTTAAACCTATACTTGTTTTCTGAAAAGAACTCCAAAACTTAATAGCCCTTGTGTATTCCTGGGTGCAATATTTATTGTGGTGCTTTGCAATTAATGAAATAGTTTATAATATAATATTTTAACAGTTCCATATTTTCCTGTAGTGACAGCATGTATCTGCGGTGGGTTGGCACCCTGCCCGGGATTGGTTCCTGCCTTGTGCCCTGTGTTGGCTGGGATTGGCTCCAGCAGACCCCCGTGACCCTGTGTTCGGATTCAGCGGGTTAGAAAATGGATGGATGGATGGACAGCATGTATTCATCTTCTTCTTTCGGCTGCTCCCTTTAGCGGTCGCCACAGTGGATCATCTTCTTCTGTATCTTTCTGTCCTCTACATCTTGCTCTATTAAACCCATCACCTGCATGTCTTCTCTCACCACATCCATAAACCTCCACTTAGGCCTTCCTCTTCTCCTCTTACCTGGCAGCTCTATCATTAACATCCTTCTCACAATGTACCCAGCATCTCTCCTCTGCACATGTCTAAACCAACGCAATCTCGCCTCTCTGACTTTGTCTCCCAACCGTACAACTTGAGCTGACCCTCTAATGTACCCATTTCTAAACTTATCCATCCACATCATACCCAATGCAAATCTTAGCATCTTTAACTCTGCTACCTCCAGCTCTGTCTCCTGCTTTTCTGGTCAGTGCCACCGTCTCCAACCCATATAACATAGCTGGTCTCACTACCGTCTTGTGGACCTTCCCTTTCATTCTTGCTGATATCCGTCTGTCACAAATCACTCCTGACACTCTTCTCCACTCATTCCACCCTGTCTGCACTCTTTTTCACCTCTCTTCCACAATCTCCATTACTCGATATTGTTGATCCCAAGTATTTAAACTATTTAATCTATTCTTATTATTATTTATTATTATCAAAGATCCATCCATCCATCCATCCATTTTCTAACCCGCTGAATCCGAACACAGGGTCACGGGGGTCTGCTGGAGCCAATCCCAGCCAACACAGGGCACAAGGCAGGAACCAATCCTGGGCAGGGTGCCAACCCACCGCAGGACATCAAAGATTCATAAGACAATGTTATTTATGAATTCCTTGATATATCTTGTGCAAAGATTTAAATCTGAGATCCCCTAATCTTAAAATGCATTTCCCCTCTTTCAGCTTGACCACACTGTGGTTAGAGAAAAAAAATTTTTAATGTTAGAAATATTTGCCAACTAATTTACATGTTGATATTAATAAAAAAATCTCATTATTCAGCAATACATTTTCTAAATACTGATTCTATGTGCATTTGAATTTCAGCTTGTCATATATTTTATCATATTTAGTATGTCATATTTATTTCCTTTGCGTGTAGTACATTGCATTCATTTTCCATGCAGTTTTAAACCTGAATTAGGTCATATGAAATGTTTCTGTCCACATCTTTTTATAAGGCTAAGATGTTATTTGACATAAGGTTGGTGCTGTATGAATAGAAATCCATTTATATAAGTGTCAGTCATGTTAATATTGAATTAAATAATCACTGATCTGAAATGATCCCTTTCTGCCATTTATATTAAAGCCTGCTGTTTCAAAATGAGGCATCTTTAATCTTTCTTCATAATCCATCCCCTGTACCTCTGGAATGAGTCTTCTTGCTCTTCTCTGGACTTTTTCTAGCACTGCTTTGTCCTTTTTGTAGCCTGGAGACCAAAACTGCACACAGTACTTCAGATGAGGCCTAACCAGTGCATTATAAAGCTTGGCCATAACCTCCTTGGACTGGTACTCTATACATTGTGCAATATACCTTAACATTCTGTTAGCTTTCTTAATAGCTTCTGAACCCTCTTTGAACGTAGAGTCCACTAAGTTCTCATAAGGTGTGCTGTCAATTTTCAGACCTCCCATTGTGTATTTAAACCTTACATCTCTACTTCTTATGTCTAATATTTTACATTTACTGACATTAAACTTCATCTACCACAAATCTGCTCAAGCCTGTATGCTGTCCAAGTTCCTCTGTAATGATTTAACATGTTCGAGATTATATGCAAATATGCACCTATCTTGGTATCATCTCCAAACTAAACAACATGTTACTTATATTCCTATCTAAATCTTTTATATGTACTAGAAATAGCAGCAGCCTCAGCACTGATCCCTTTAGAACACCACTCTTAACATCGGCCAATTCTGATGAGGTTCCTCGCACCATCACACTCTGCTTCCTGTGTCTGAGCCAATTCTGCACCCATCAATGCACATCACCCTGAACTCCCCCTTCCTTTACTTTGATGCCGAGTCTCTCATGTGACATTTTATCAATGATTTCTGAAAGTCCATATAAATAATATCATATGACTTTGATCATGGGCGGCACGGTGGCACAGTGGTAGCGCTTCCGGGTCCTCCCTGCGTGGAGTTTGCATGCTCTCCCTGTGTCTGCGTGGGTTTCCTCTGGGTGCTCCAGTTTTCTCCCACAGTCCAAAGACATGCAGGTTAGGTGCCTTGGCGATTTTAAATTGGCCCTAGTGTGTGCTTGGTGTGTGTGTGTGTGTCCTGTGGTGGCCCCATGACCCTGTGTTCGGATTCATTGGGTTGGAAAATGGATGGATGGATGGACTTGATCATACCCTTTTGTTGCTTCCTGATAGAATTTCAGCATGTTAGTAAACATGACCTCCCTCTTCTTGAACCCATGCTGACTGTTCAGATAACCTCCTGTACTTGCCTCTTGCCCCAATGTTATCCTTAATTCATTATATTAATTTTTCTGTGATGCACATTAAGCTTACTGGCCTATAGTTGCTTGGATCTACCTGGTCACCCTTTTTATATAAAGAGATATTTGCCATTTTCCAGGTCTTTGGAATTTCCCTAGTGTAGTGACTTCCTAAAAATATGTGTCAAGGGTTTATATATGTACTCACTATCCTTCTTAAGAACTCAGGGGTAAATATCAACTGGTCCTGGTGATTTGTTTGATTTCAGTCTACTTAATCAGCAGTACTTCTCCCTGTACAATTTCCAAACCACTCAGTACCTCCTTAGTAATCCCATTTACGGCTGGGAGGTTATCAACTTCCTCTCCACTTCTGAAGACCTCAGAAAAATGCTTATTTGGAGCATCCACTATTTCATTGTTTGAAATTTTTAATTCCTCGTTACTATTCCTGAATGCAGTTCACCTTCTCTTTGATCATTAAGTACTAAAATATTGAAAGATTTTCTTTTTGTCATTTTTCACCTTATCTGTTATATTCCTCTTCAACTCTCTTTTAGCCTCCCTGATATCCTTCTGTTTGCCTCCATGTTCTTTTATGCCCTACAATTCACATTGGAGTTATTTGTTTTATATGCCTTGCACATCTTTTTTTTAATTTGAAGCTTCTTTTTTAACTCTTTATTAATCCAATGGGGAGGTATTTTTTTAATTTCCTGTAAATTCCCAGTTTAGGTATGTACCTGTCCTGAATTACAGGTAAAACTTGTTGCACTACTCCTCATCTTTCTTCATACTTAAAAGCTTATCCCAGTCTATCCTCCTTAGACATTGAAGCATTTGCTCACCATTTGCCCTACCAAAGTAAAATTAGTTTTAGTCTTGGCATCCACACTCTTATAAAACACTGAGAAGTTGTATTATATTATGGTCACTTGAACCTTGTGGTTCAATCACTACTACACCCTCACTTCAATCCTGATTTTTACAAAGGTCTAAAATCTAGACAGACTTCACCCCACATTCGTGTTTTAACATACTGTGTTAAAAAACAGCTACTGATTACTTCTTAAAACTCCTGTTCTTGTGCTTTGCTATTTGCAAGATTATCCCAGTTAATATTTGGAGAGTTAAAGTCCCCCATGTCTATAATATCCCCCAGTAAATTTGCCTTTTTTAATATAGTATTAAAAGTATGTGTGTTGAAATTACTGTGTCTGCACTGGGGGGGACTACAGCAAACCCTAATGCGTTACAGGTGAAGCCACAACTGAAGAGGACTTCTGTTTAAATTATGTTTGACATAAACAGCAACCTCACCTCCTTTTCTGTTCTGTTTATCCTTCCTAAAAGATATGTATACCTCTATGTTATACTCATCTTCATCATTGTTATTTAGCCAGGTTTCTGTATTGCTAAAATATCATAATTATGCTCCTCTACATACAACTCAGTTGCCTTAATGCTAGAAGAAATAAAATATTTTTAATGTGCGACTCCTTTACATTTAAACAGTGGGTTAGAATTTACATTACGTTTTTATTGTTACACTAGTGTTTAGTGTTTGTTCCTCCATATACAGTTCTAAACTTGAGCTGTCCTAATTCCCCCCATACCCCCCCCCCCCCATTTCCTAGTTTAAACAATCCTCGACTAGCCCAATCATACGTGTCCCCAACACATTGGTGCCCATCCTGTTCAGATTTAACCCATTACGGCAGAACAGGTGCCATCTATTGCAAAAGGAGTTCCAGTGCCCCACAACCTATACCCTTCTATCCTACACCGAGATTTCAGCCATGCGTTAAACCTTCTGATCTCATGTTATCTGGACTGGCACATGGCCTAGGCAGAACTTCAGAGAAGACTACCTTGTCAATTCTGCTCCTCAGCCTGATACCTAATTCTCCTGGCACCTAATTTTTTTTTTTATTTGGATTGCAGAACTGACAGACTACCCCTTATTTATGTCATTTGTTCCAACATGGACAATGACAACTGGATCCACCCCTGCTTTGGCTAAGAGCCTATCCACCCTTCCAGGGAGGTCTCCCACCTCTGCACCCGGAAGGCAACACACCATGAGAGACTATCGCTGGAGCAAAGCTGCGCTTCAATCTCCCTCATGATCGAGTCCCAAACTATCACTACCTCTGTTTTTCTGAGGACTGGTTTTGAGGTGGCCTCCAGATTACTATCAGGCAGATCTACGTATACCACAAGTTCTAATTGGCCTCTGTGTTGAACCTGTGTATCTTAGGGGCAGATCTTTTCTAGCAGTATAAAGAGAGTGGTCCTGGATTTTGAGGAAGAAACACTGTGCATGCACAGGGGACAAGTGCCTGTTGCTGGGATCAAGTCATGCCCACAGCCGTCATGTCATTAATATCCAGGTTCCTACCTGGCCCACAAAGTCTCTACTCAGTGCAATTGTCATCCAGCACAGCAAAGTTAAAGGACAGCACTAACACCTCAATGAACAACTACACTGTCGTCTTTATTTGTGATTACAAGTATGGTGGTTACAATTTTCAGGCAATGCAGTACAGATTTTGTGAAAGAGCTAGTTTTTCCATCTCCTAGAGAAGCACTTAGACATTTATGCTGCTGGTGATGACTGCAACAAAACTGACAGTGCCCACACTGCCTGTTACTCCACAGATAGCAATGTTTAGGGAAATGGCAGTAGTAGGTATGATTGAACCCTTGAGTCTTTGGAGCAGTCCTAGTTAATAATAATGTTAGCCGATTTACACAAAGCTGATAGCTTTGCACATTGACTACAGCCAGCTGACCATTGTTACAGAGCCAAACTCTTATCCAATCTCTTGAATGACAGTATATTTAGCTGGTTCAGCTCCCAGGACTTAGAGTGGCTACCTGCCATTTGCTTTAGCTACTAAAGGCATGAAGGAAGACTATTTTTCCATCAATCGCAGCTTGTGGCATTTCATGGTCATGCCTTATGGATTGTGAAACAACTTGGTCAACTTTGAACATATCGATGAACAAGTGCTGGCTGGCATTCCAACCTTCTCTGTGGTCCATTTGGGTGATCTCTTTTTATCCATCCTTAACTTTGATGGACCCCTTATACCATATTCACCACTTGGTCTGCTTGAATTAAGCTGAACCTAGAAGATGGCCAGCTACACTTAGATATTTTCTATGGACAATAACTTATTTCACCATTTTGTAACTAACAAATTAAAAAGGGCATTGCAATAATAGACATGTTGAAAGTCAGAACCCCTATCTAAGGTTGTTTCTCATTGAATAGAAAGTTCGTGATCTTTCAAACCACAACATTATACCAAGTTTCATCTTTAGCCGAGCACAGGACAAGCTAAGTAATGCTTGGTTACCCAACATGACTTACCTCAATTGTCTTTTGTGGACGCAAAATGTTATAATATGCATGGTTCATCATTGAAAATACCATACACTTAGCTTGCGTTGTAGAATACAGCACCTTGTCTTGTCCCTTTCCCTTACTCTGCATACTTTCAGAACTGATCTCCCCATTTTGTTAACTCAAGTGGAGTGCCAGAGCTTTGACAGTAATACACCCATCATAGTCACGGTAGCTCTATTAAAAGTTAAATGAAATTGCTCTCCAGATAAGAGCTGCCTAACCCCAATAGGAATAAGGACACAGTAGTAAACTAATCACATTTACTCTTGGATCACACTAATCAGAGAACAAATCTAACAGTTGAAATGTAAGGTCTACAACCTGCACCTTTATCTTCAAGACAAACTGACAGATTACATCCACCACCAGGAGGCTGCCCATCACTGCTGCAGATTTTAGCTCATGCACCTACATTCTACCTGTGGTTGATCTTTTAAGTCAAAGATCTTGGCATTTTGCTGGCAGCCCTGGCCAAAGATCTTCACTTACACACTCACATAGCGCACTCAGTTTTATTTCCAGTTATGCTTGCTATAGTGATCGCTTTTGTTATGCATTGCTGCTCAGTTTTCTTTGTGCTAATGAGAAAGTATGGAAGATAAATTTATACATTAAGCATAAATAGCACATATTAGCATTAATAGCCGTAAAAGTAATTTTTACAGCTTCTAAAAGCATTAGATTTAGCATAATTTAGACATGACAAACTAATAAGATATGTCAAGCAAATAGTTAAAATAAAGATCTTAGATTTATTGCATTTTCTAAAGTTTGAAGTATTAAGAAAGGAAGGATAGGACAGGAAAAGAATGATGTGCAGAAACTACCCGAGGACAGGAGAAGGGAACAGGAACACCTGTGTTCAAGGTTAGGAAGCCGAGGAACGATACCACTGACATAATATAGAAAAATGGTTCTGGTAGGCACACAAGAAGCCAGCAGAAACAGCAAAAGTATGTAATGTATGATGTAATGTATGAAAAGTAAAAATTAGTGTATTCATGTATTAGCATAAATAAATAGACATCAGTAACCATAGTGTAGATACTAATGCAAGTTAGGACTGCCAAGTAAATGATTAAATAAAAGCACATGCCATATTTAAAATTAAGCTTAGCTTTAAGCCACCATTATAAAATAGTTTGAAAGGCCTAGGAAAGGAAATGACACAAGAAAGCCCAAAGATGGAAAAAGAAACATCTACCCAGCCGAAGACCAATCAAAAATAAGCAAAACAGAAACTAGAGATAAACAATGGACAGTAAAAACAGGTGCAGAATGAACTAATTGAATGAGGTCAGAGTGATAAATGATACAGAAGTATTGGGTTCTGAACTGTTCAGCACAATTTGGCCGATTGGGTTGAGTCCGTGTTATTATTTTATTGCAATAAAATGACACTGCCTATCCTCCGAGTCTCCTAATAACCTTCATTTCAGGCAAAAGCCTTTTGGTGACAGTTTTTCGCTACGACAAAAGTACTGTCCCCAGTGCAATTTTCAGCACAGAAACTGGTCTATCTGGAAAGCTACTACTTCCTCTGATGGGGACTAACTGCTTTTGGGAATGCTGCCTCTGACAAGGTGGCAAATAGTCTTGGGTATACCAAGTTTACACTATTTTCCACAGAATACTCTGGCTAAGTTAAGAGTTAAGCATTTGCATTCACACATTTTGCCCTTAAAGGGTTATTGCTCTGCATTGAAACACTCTCCCCTTTCCAGGTCCTTGGCTATCCATGGCTGAAGTTAACGCAAATGTTACATTTGCTAGATTAGTGGGTTACATGGAAATAAACTAGGAAAGTTCATGCCTGCTGGAGAGTATTAAAATATCCAAGTCCTAGCTTCCTTCACAGCCTAAAGCTTGTAGACTATTGCTTCAGAGCCCCACCTTTTAAATCCAAAGTTCTGTTGAGAAACTATTTTACTCAAAAGGCCCAATTCCAAATAGACTAAATCAAATTCATTTCTTTGGGCAATTCAACCTGTAGTGACTTAAGGGAGGCCCTAGAACATGTGCATGCATTGAAGTTTTCTGCAGTTCTTTAAACCAAGCCTGAAGATTTAATGTACACTTGGAAACACAATTTACCTGGTACTGCATGAGATGAAACCTAAAGTTGTCTCCACTGTAGCTTCAAAAGGAGGATAGATCAGGTTCATGGAAAAAATATTCGACTATTGATACTAGAACTAAGCCAGTAATTCTACCCAATAAGCCACACTGTTCAAAGGCCAATAAACATAGGTGGAAAAACATTTATTTAGATGAAGTTTCAAATCAATACATTTAGATCTTGAACACAAACCAGTAACTTGTATCACCACAGATGTTCAGATCTGGAGGAAAAAGAAAATATTTGTCAAATTAAAAACTATCAGACTTGCATGCTTTAGATGTGCTTGAGAACAGTTCAAGTATGGTCCTTCATCCTAGAAAGAACTGGGGATATAACAAGCAAGTAGCTCCTACAATAGTATAGCAAAAGAGACTTCATAAGCAGGAACCTTTGACACCAAGAGTGCAGTTCAACAGTAAAGCCATGTGTTCATCAAGGTACATTACATAAATAGACGAGGGGAAATATTTTAGTTAACTGTTACAGTCTAGTCTATTAATGCAACTTCAGTACTCACCCCTTTTACATGCACAGTAGAATGCTGCTGCTCCTCCTCAGGTAGTCTGGACACATGTAACCCTGACAAAAAGAACCTCAATTATGCAGTAGTCTTACTGTCTTTAGTCCTACAATTATATTTATATTTAGAGAGTTATCAAAAGGTAGCTGGATTAGGCTTGGTAGTAGTGGAACTAAATGCCAAGAATGCGGTGTAACGTGTACGAGTGTGTATAAGAAGCTGGGTTGCACTGTGTTGCAGTACTGAGAATCTGGTCAGATCCAGAATTCCAGCACAATATCCTGCACTGGTTAGGTGGTCTTCGCATGTTCACCAGCCCCAACATTTATGCAGCCTAGTATTTTGACTGAGACCTTTCAACTGTAATCCTTAACGTTCTAAAGGTAACTTGTTTCACCATACTTGGTATCAAATTCCTCAGCTCCTAGAAGTTGCACTTGGCTGAGATGGTTATTTTTAAAGTTGTAAATTAATTTCAGTGGGAATCTACCTGTATGATCAAAGCAAGCACCATCACAGCTAGTCTTAGTAGATGAGCAGATCTCTGTAGAACAGAGGATGTAAATCTGAAAAGGGAAATGAAGCCATGTTTAAAATCTGCACCTCTTGAGGTAAATCTGTATCAAGCAGTAGGCAGATGCGTAGCTCCATTCCCTAAAGACTCACCTCTTCATCCAAATATGCTTTTGTTCTACGGTCCACAAATTGGAAGGTTTTCACCTCAAATCTCCGGCAATGATTGTGTGGAGACTTGCGTAGATGTAAAGGTGAAGGGTCCAGGGCGTTGGGACAACTGAAAAGGGATTTTAAAAAAACCACAGCTATCAAATGGGAGCATGTCACAAAGTCATACAAATTGTCTGAACTGCTGTATCTGCTTCAGGTCTTCTAGATCTTTGCTCACTGAGATCCAATAGCCCTATAGCAGTCACACAAATATCCAAGAGTTGTAATCTGGGCTACTAGAAATCTAATCTTGCCAACTGAGCCACAATCAGTGACTGAAATGCAAGCATAAAATGCAGATTCCAAATATGAACATTCATAATGCACAAATGCTATTTCCTTAACATCAACATTAGTATTTGTATTTATTTTCTTAGACTCAACCTGAAAGTGATTTGACAAAATGATTAAGCCTTATATCAATTTGTAATGAGGCTCATGGCAAAACACAAATGTATACATATTTGTAATGTTTAGATGTAAATGTAGTGTCCCAAGAAAGTCTGGTATTGCGTGCCAAATACAGCAAATGTCGCTACATAGGACTGGTTTAACCTGCTAAATGCAACAGCTTTGATGGAATTCCTGGTTTCTTACAACTGAATTTTAAGTACTATAAAAGGAAAATATGACTAAAGTGGGACATTAAGGGCCTCCTTTCGTAATTTTGCATCCCTTTAGTTGAGACAAGAAGTCGGTCAGACTGAAGCAAAATGATGAACTTGGCTCTTTACAAAAATAGGAAACTTTAAAATATCTTGCGCCTAGCTGTATTGGAAGGAGGAAAAGTCCATTTTGTAACCTCACCCATTGTAGATCAGCACCCAGGCTGCTTCAGAAGACCTTGGATAAGCAATGCAGTAGTTCACCAGTAGCTTTGCATCTGGATCAGGAGAATTGAGGAGGCACAACTCCAAATACAGACTAGAACCTAGCAATAATCTTAAGGGGAGACCAGTTTCTGGATAGTACTGGGTGTAACATTTATCTGAAATGAACCAGATAGAGTATTAGTAATTCAGGCACCAGCAGGAATATCACAGGATTCAGACACTTCATTTTTCAACCCATTAACTCAGAATTCCTTGGGCAATGGGCATTTGGGGGTGTTGGTTAAGCTACTTTCCCTGTTCAAGTCTTACCTTTAGCCACTCTCAGCTGAACCCCTGGGTCTATGGGATGGGACACCACAGACTGTGGTGGCAAACTCTTCACTATGTAGCCCAAACTGACCAGGCTGCCCTCTGAATAGCTGCATTGTATCTTGAAACTTTAGAAAGACATTTTAAAGCAGTTATTTCAGTTTATGAACTTTCACGGATAGATTTAATAAAACCTATTCCATTCAGCTAGCTTACATTTTGCCTTGGTTAGTAGGCTCACAAAAGACAGTACATAATTGATCTTGCACTTAAGTATTCCAACTTCCAAGGAAGGAACCAATACATTATACCCCTTCAAAATTAGAATTACATTCTGTACCTCATTCATTTGGTTTCTATTAAAATAGAGACCAAGATGGCAATAGGTAGGACAAAGCATCAGCATGTGGGCAAAGCAAGACTTACTTGTAAGGAAACTCCCGACTTATTTCACCAAATGCCTGGCTGTAAGTGACAACAGAGCCCAGCACTTCTGCAATAAAGAGGCTTGTGGATCCAATTTCCTGTAATGCAACAGCAAAAAAAAAAAAATCTCAGAGTTTATAAAAACAAGCAAAGTTCTCAAACACCACTTTTATACCACAGCAAGTAAAGGTCATATTCAAAAGTAACATGCAGGAAAAAGTAAATTCCAATGCCTACAGTGTTCATGCAGTGCATTCTGTAGTTTTAGGTTACTCTTCGTCTTATATACCTGACAACCTTGGTGATAAGGGGGAAATCTACAGAGTATTTCTAAAAAGGTAGGGAACACAGACAAGCAGTTGATAAAGGATGAAAATAAGACTGAAGAAATGTAGGCATGATGTATGAAGAAATCTGTTTAAGATCTACACTAATGTAGAAGTTACCAGGGTTAACCTGGTTAGCAGTAGAGGATCTAGACTTTGGAACATGGATTAACGTGGGTTACAGTGTAAGTAATATACTGTATATTCCAAGTCTAAAAAAAAAAAAAACTTAGTTCCCTAGCAACTCACTTCTACTCAAACAAGAATGAGCC
Source organism: Erpetoichthys calabaricus (assembly GCF_900747795.2). Lineage (NCBI taxonomy): Eukaryota > Metazoa > Chordata > Cladistia > Polypteriformes > Polypteridae > Erpetoichthys > Erpetoichthys calabaricus. The sequence continues at coordinate 34,759,988 of NC_041405.2, forward strand.
AAGTAAAATGGGGAACCAAAACAGTCTTGCCTTGGCAGTGTAGAGCTTTCAAACCTAATATGCAAAGAGGTGGTCTTTGTGCCACTTAATTATATGTACAGAGACATGCATAGTGAGTTAAAATACTTTTGCACTTCTCACTAATGAGCTGGAAGCAAATATGCCGTTACTTACAAACACACTTGTTCCACATTCTCCCAACCCAAACTTGAAGAGGGCAAAGTCTTCAGTCAGCAGCAAGAGGGGACATGCCTCCTGACCAACTCTCAAGGTGTGAAGATTGATCTCTGGCCAAGTTGAATTACGATAAACCACAAACACGAAGTTGTTGTCTTTTGTGCAAGCTGTTGAATGAAAAATCATCAATACAACTGAAACAAAAGCCACCAGATGTAGATAGGCTATTAATCTAGGTCAAGATAATGGGAGGGGAAGCTCAATGCTCGTCAGAGGGTTCTAAACCAAGCACACATTTAACTGGATGTTATGCAAATAAGACTTCTAGAAAAGTCACTCTAGGACAAATGTCCAAAAAATTGGTTGCTGGTCATACCTTCCAAGGGGTAAAAGCAAACAGCCTTCTGTATATCAGCACAGCAGCCCAGGGAGAGGCAAGCTTCGGGAGTCACATGAGCAGGACCACAAGGAATGTGCATCTCATCTGGAACTCTGCATCCTATGGAAGGTCTGGATTGTTAGCTTTAGTTACAATTCTTACTGGTTGCTTTTCCTGTCAAATATTCTGTCCAAGCAAGCACTAACACACAGAAGCAATAAAAACAAGCATTTCACACTTAATTGGTTAAATATAGAATTTCACAATAATATGTCCCTGGCAAATGTATGTCACCGAAACCTTACACAACTGACAGGTTTCCATATTTATCAATTGCGCTTAAATTTGAGAAAAATCAAAATGCAACTTGTGCTACAAGTGTGTGTAGGTTATCAATAGTTTTCTGTTCATATTGAAGAGTATTTGTTTAGTGAAATTGAACTAAACAATTTCCACAATCCAGTTGTAGTTAAAATAAGCTACCTGAAGGTCGTGGACGTGAAAGTGCATTCATCTCTCCGGCACTAACGAAGTCACCACCAGTTCCATAGGGAGATGGCTTTTCTGAGAAGAAATATGGTTCACTACTCTCACAAGAATCTTCAGTCTTTGGCTTGGATGGTGGCCTTGGACGGGGTCTGTGGCCAGTACCATGACCTGAAGGGTGGCCTGGCCTGCGTGCGGGTCGCTGATGGGGGCCCGAGGAGTGGCCCGGCCTGGGTGGCGGTCGCGGATGGGGGCCCGAGGGGTGGCCCGGCTTGGGTGGCGGTCGCGGATGGGGGCCCGACGGGTGGCCCGGCCTGGGTGGCGGTCGCGGATGGGGGCCCGACGGGTGGCCCGGCCTGGGTGGCGGTCGCGGATGGGGGCCCGACGGGTGGCCCGGCCTGGGTGGCGGTCGCGGATGGGGGCCCGACGGGTGGCCCGGCCTGGGTGGCGGTCGCGGATGGGGGCCCGACGGGTGGCCCGGCCTGGGTGGCGGTCGCGGATGGGGGCCCGACGGGTGGCCCGGCCTGGGTGGCGGTCGCGGATGGGGGCCCGACGGGTGGCCCGGCCTCGGTGGCGGTCGCGGATGGGGGCCCGACGGGTGGCCCGGCCTCGGTGGCGGTCGCGGATGGGGGCCCGACGGGTGGCCCGGCCTCGGTGGCGGTCGCGGATGGGGGCCCGACGGGTGGCCCGGCCTCGGTGGCGGTCGCGGATGGGGGCCCGACGGGTGGCCCGGCCTCGGTGGCGGTCGCGGATGGGGGCCCGACGGGTGGCCCGGCCTCGGTGGCGGTCGCGGATGGGGGCCCGACGGGTGGCCCGGCCTCGGTGGCGGTCGCGGATGGGGGCCCGACGGGTGGCCCGGCCTCGGTGGCGGTCGCGGATGGGGGCCCGACGGGTGGCCCGGCCTCGGTGGCGGTCGCGGATGGGGGCCCGACGGGTGGCCCGGCCTCGGTGGCGGTCGCGGATGGGGGCCCGACGGGTGGCCCGGTCTGCGTGGCGGTCGCGGATGGGGGCCCGACGGGTGGCCCAGTTTGGGTGGTGGATGGGAACCCGAGGAGGTGCATGCACCTGGACTGGAGGGTGAACACACGCCTGGATCAGAGGGGGTGCCCGCACCTGGACCTGAAGGTGAACTCGCGCCGGGATCAGAGGGGGGGCCCATGCCGGGTTCAGAGGGGGGGCCCGCACCTGGACCTGAAGGTGAACTCGCGCCGGGATCAGATGGGGGGTCCACGCCTGGACCTGAAGGTGAACTCGCGCCGGGATCAGAGGGGGGGGCCCACGCCTGGACCTGAAGGTGAACTCGCACCGGGATCAGACGGGGGGCCCGCACCTGGACCTGAAGGTGAACTCGCGCCGGGATCAGAGGGGGGGCCTGCGCCTGGACCTGAAGGTGAACTCGTGCCGGGATCAGAGGGGGGACCCATGCCTGGACCTGAAGGTGAACTCGCTCCGGGATCAGAGGGGGGGCCCGCGCCTGGACCTGAAGGTGAACTCACGCCAGGATCAGAGGGGAGGCCCGTGCCTGGACCTGAAGGTGAACTTGCACCAGAGCCCGAGGGGGAGCCCGCGCCCGCTGGACCTGAAGGTGAACTCGCACCGGGATTAGAGGGGGGGCCCGTGCCTGGACCTGAATGTGAACTCGCGCCGGGATCAGAGGGGGGGCCCATGCCGGGTTCAGAGGGGGGGCCCGCGCCTGCACCTGAAGGTGAACTTGCACCAGAGCCCGAGGGGGAGCCCGCGCCCGCTGGACCTGAAGGTGAACTCGTGCCAGGATCGGAGGGGGGGCCCGCGCCTGGACCTGAAGGTGAACTTGCACCGGGATCAGAGGGGGAGCCCACACCTGGACCTGAAGGTGAACTTCCACCAGAGCCCGAGGGGGAGCCCGCGCCCGCTGGACCTGAAGGCGAACTCGTGCCAGGATCAGAGGGGGAGCCCACACCTGGACCTGAAGGTGAACTTGCACCAGAGCCCGAGGGGGAGCCCGCGCCCGCTGGACCTGAAGATGAACTCGCGCCGGGATTGGAGGGGGGGCCCACGCCTGGACCTGAAGGTGAACTCGCGCCAGGATCAGAGGGGGGGCCCGTGCCTGGACCTGAAGGTGAACTTGCACCAGAGCCCGAGGGGGAGCCCGCGCCCGCTGGACCTGAAGATGAACTCGCGCCGGGATCGGAGGGGGGGCCCGCGCCTGGACCTGAAGGTAAACTCGCACCAGGATCAGAGGGGGGGCCCGCGCCTGGACCTGAAGGTGAACTTGCGCCGGGATCAGAGGGGGAGCCCACACCTGGACCTGAAGGTGAACTTGCACCAGGATCAGAGGGGGGGCCCGCGCCTGGACCTGAAGGTGAACTTGCGCCGGGATCAGAGGGGGAGCCCACACCTGGACCTGAAGGTGAACTTGCACCAGAGCCCGAGGGGGAGCCCGCGCCCGCTGGACCTGAAGGTGAACTCGTGCCAGGATCAGAGGGGGGGCCCGCGCCTGGACCTGAAGGTGAACTTGCGCCGGGATCAGAGGGGGAGCCCACACCTGGACCTGAAGGTGAACTTGCACCAGGATCAGAGGGGGGGCCCGCGCCTGGACCTGAAGGTGAACTTGCGCCGGGATCAGAGGGGGAGCCCACACCTGGACCTGAAGGTGAACTTGCACCAGAGCCCGAGGGGGAGCCCGCGCCCGCTGGACCTGAAGGTGAACTCGTGCCAGGATCAGAGGGGGAGCCCACACCTGGACCTGAAGGTGAACTTGCACCAGAGCCCGAGGGGGAGCCCGCGCCCGCTGGACCTGAAGATGAACTCGCGCCGGGATTGGAGGGGGGCCCCGCGCCTGGACCTGAAGGTGAACTCGCGCCAGGATCAGAGGGGGGGCCCGTGCCTGGACCTGAAGGTGAACTTGCACCAGAGCCCGAGGGGGGGCCCGCGCCCGCTGGACCTGAAGATGAACTCGCGCCGGGATCGGAGGGGGGGCCCGCGCCTGGACCTGAAGGTGAACTCGCGCCGGGATCGGAGGGGGGGCCCGCACCTGGACCTGAAGGTGAACTCGCACCGGGATCAGAGGGGGGGCCCGTGCCTGGACCTGAAGGTGAACTCGCACCGGGATCAGAGGGGGGGTCAGCGCCTGGACCTGAAGGTGAACTTGCACCAGAGCCCGAGGGGGAGCCTGCGCCCGCTGGACCTGAAGATGAACTCGCGCCGGGATCGGAGGGGGGGCCCGCACCTGGACCTGAAGGTGAACTCGCGCCGGGATCGGAGGGGGGACCCGCCCCTGGACCTGAAGGTGAACTTGCGCCGGAATCAGAGGGGGGACCCGCACCAGGAGCTGAAGGTGCATTCGCGCCAGGATCAGAGGGGGGGGCCGTGCCTGGACCTGAAGGTGAACTTGCACCAGAGCCCGAGGGGGAGCCCGTGCCTGCTGGACCTGAAGGTGAACTCGTGCCAGGATCAGAGGGGGAGCCCACACCTGGACCTGAAGGTGAACTTGCACCAGAGCCCGAGGGGGAGCCCGCTCCCGCTGGACCTGAAGATGAACTTGCGCCGGGATCTGAGGGGGGGCCCGCGCCTGGACCTGAAGGTGAACTCGCGCCAGGATCAGAGGGGGGGCCCGTGCCTGGACCTGAAGGTGAACTTGCACCAGAGCCCGAGGGGGAGCCCGCGCCCACTGGACCTGAAGGTGAACTTGCACCAGGATCAGAGGGGGGGCCCGCGCCTGGACCTGAAGGTGAACTCACGCCAGAGCCAGAGGGAGAGCCAGAGGGGGAGCCAGAGGGGGAGCCCGCACCCGCTGGACCTGAAGGTGAACTTGCGCCAGGATCAGAGGGGGGGCCCGCGCCTGGAGCTGAAGGTGAACTCACGCCAGAGCCTGAGGGAGAGCCCGAGGGGGTGCCTGAGCCTGAGGGGGAGCCCGAGGGGGTGCCTGAGCCTGAGGGGGAGCCCGAGGGGGTGCCTGAGCCTGAGGGGGAGCCCGAGGGGGTGCCTGAGCCTGAGGGGGAGCCCGAGGGGGTGCCTGAGCCCGAGGGGGAGCCCGAGGGGGTGCCCGCGCCTGAGCCCGAGGGGGAGCCCGAGGGGGTGCCCGCGCCTGAGCCCGAGGGGGAGCCCGCGCCTGAGCCCGAGGGGGAGCCCGCGCCTGAGCCCGAGGGGGAGCCCGCGCCTGAGCCCGAGGGGGTGCCCGCGCCTGAGCCCGAGCCTGAGCCCGCGCGTCCGGGACCCGACTTAAGTGACTGCCACTGACGAGTATCCAGCTGAGAAAACCTACCAGACGGTTTGCTTCTTTTCAAGGGTTTACCACGGTTATGGGATCGCGGAGACAGAAAGGCAGAGGTTGCCACCATTTTTGCAACCGGTAGAGATTCACTTTCTGGATGTACATTTAATTGAGCCTCTCTTTTGTGGTCCTCTAATCTCTTATTCGCAAAGCCATTCCAATTTAAGTTACTAGCGGTTTGAATTTTCACATCCTCATCCATTTCTCGTGGAATTTTCAGCATCTGTTCATACCGGTAGTTCTCATCAAAGTTATAGACTTTTGATTTCTTTGCCTTAGGGCCTAACGGCTCTTTCACGCTTTTATCAGAGCTAGAAATATGGGTGGTTTCATCGTCTGCCACACTAGCTGCACCTTTCAAATTGTTTAACCTTCTGAGGTTAGTGGCACTGTGCCAAGCCAGAGATAACAGACTTTTCAGTCCCGGGGAGCTACTACCGGCGTCATGCCGAGAGCTTTCTTTTCTTGTGTCAGGACTCCATCGTGCAGAAACACCCGTTTCGTTTGTAACAGGCGGCCGATCGGCAGACATCGCAAGAAAAGCCGCGCTTGCCAGCAACAGACAAGCCAATGGAAGCCCCGGCGGTAACGCCAGCTTCTCCCATAACATGTTCTGGCGCTCCTCTTAACGGTGAGCAGATCTGTCCCTCTTCAGGGCTGGTGGTGGCGTTTTTGATTTGGGTTGTTGTTTTTTTTTTGTTGTTTTTCTCCTCCCCCGTCGCCTCTCTAGCCTGCAGTAGTGACTTCCGTGCTCTTCTTTATAACCGTCGACGGGCTACACTTTTTGTACAAATGAATGTAATAATTAGCTCTTCGCAGTTTAACGAGTCTTTGAAAGTGTTTAATACGCACGTGTTTGTGTTTATTAGCTTAGGGGAGCAGTCTTTGCAATTGCTATATTTTAACTACATTAATAAATTTAGTTGCACTTAATTAACATTAATTTAACATCGAAAAGCGTTAGTTAGGAACGACCTTGGTTTTAATTTACGTTTGAAAGGTTGGTACAAGAAAACCACGCGGTTTCGAAGTTATCCCTTCGGTTTTCATGATTTGCTCTTTTGTGCCCGATGCTCCTCAATAGGTTATGTCAGTGTATGATCGTTATATGAATTAGTGGAAAAAGAGACGGAATTATATGGGGGACCAAACAGGCCAACCATTTTTGTACGAAAACTATTGGTTTAGATAGATAGATAGATAGATAGATAGATAGATAAATAGATAGATAGGCCTACTTTATTAATCCCAAGGGGAAATTCACATACTCCAGCAGCAGCATGCTGATAAAGAAAATATTAAATTAAAGAGTGATAACAATGCAGGTATACAAACAGACAATAACTTTGAATCATGTTAACGTTTACCCACGGAGTGGAACTGAAGAGTCGCATAGTGTGGGGGAGAAACGATCTCCTCAGTCTGTCAGTGGAGCAGGAAAGTGACAGGAAAGTTTATGTGTGAACACTATTGGTCTATGAATAATTACTATCGGTTTGCGTGCATACTTAATTGGTTTGTGTGTGAACAATACTGTTTTTTTCATATGACATCTGGAATATTTATTCTTTCAAATTATGTATCAGTTTTCTGATTAATGTACACGCTGTAGAAAATTTTGCCATGCTCTTAACATTGAAGAAGAAGCTCGTTTGTGAATAAGCAGTTGACTGCAAGCATATATGTTGCTACGAGTGAATAAAAAACCACTTGTCACCACCAAGCCCTTTCACAAACAATAAGTGTCATACAAAAGTATTCAATACTCTTTAAAGTCATAATTTTCTGCAAGACAAAAGTTTTATACAGCACACATGTTTATTCATTCAGTATTTTTCTTAGCCATTTTATGTAAACATTTAACTGAAGAAGAAAAACTCCTAAGTTAATGTTTTCATAGATATTAAAACTCTGTGCTTTGGAAGCTCCATCTTTACACCGACGGCAAATTAATTACAAAGGAGTAAGTTGGTCTCATCCTTTACGGGGGATAGACGTCTGAAGCGGAGCTCCGTTGCAGCGGCTTTATTTTTTCTCTTATTTCTTATTATCCCGAGGTATCCTGTATTTACCCAACCCGAGGAGTTTCTACTACATATATAAACATGAGTAACAAGAAAGGGGGGCAGAAAGAAACGGAAAAGAAACCTAAAACTACACCCAAGTCTAGACAGGCATCAAGCCCAAGTGCAAGGGTACGGCCTTTCAGAGACTGACCTTGAAATGGCAGGCGAAAGCACAGACTTCTTACGACCCCGCTCCACTGCATCACCTCCTGTCGAGAGCGAAGGTGCGAGTGATGCTGGTCACGATAGCTCGCCGATTCCAGAAGATCACTTGAAACTAGATATGGCCTTGCAGTCCGCGCATTCATCTACTCACCGTGAGCCGGGAGCATCGGCTGTAACTGGGTTGCCACTTCACCCGCGGAGCACGAGATCCGAAACGATTTGTCCGAACTGAAGTAAATAATCGCAACGGCCCTGAATGAGCTCAAGAAAGAGATTCAGAAAAACATGAAGAAAGAAATAAATGGCTTGCTCAAGACAAACGAGAAGCTGCGGCTGAAGCTGCAAGAGATGCGGCAGGAACATAAAGACTTAGAAAAACGTATATATAATCGTTTTAATGCAGCCTTTAAAGGTATGCTGGGAAAAACTGAATAACACATTCAGGAAAATGCGTCTAAACTGGGAGAACTTGCCGATCAGCTGGAAGACGTTAAGCAGACATTCACGACTCGACTTGAAACAGCAGAACATCTGGCATCTACCGCCCATGGAAAAGCTAGCTGCGAATTCCAAATGCAAAAAATTCGGAGACAGACTTGCGGCTCTGGAAGATGGATGCAGAAGGAATAATATTAGAATCGAAGGTCTACCTGAGAATCCTGAAAGTCTAAACCTAGTGAAACTCGTAGCTGAACTATTCTCAAAAATAATTAGAGAGGACTTTAAATCAGAAGTAACTATCACAAGTAAACATAAAGCTCTTTATCAACAAAATTTCACCGTCTGTATGGAAAAAATTAAGCAAGACCTGCATAGATGATTAACCTTTCATCTCACTCTAGCTGGAAGAATTAACATTGTTATGATGAATATCCTTCCTAAACTTCTCTTTTTATTTCAAAACATTCCAATATACATCAATAAATCATTCTTTAAGCAATTAGATTCAACAATAACCTCATTTATTCGGAACTTAAAACATCCACATATCCAAAGAGCGACTCTACAAAGACCTCAGGCAGAAGGTGGCATGGCTCTACATAACTTTCAGTTTAATTACTGGGCAGCAAACATACAAGCTATAAAGCCTGGATACAAATAGATGAACATTCACAGGCTTGGTCAGCAATAGAAATAAAATCCTGCAGCACTTCTTTCTATTCCCTGCTTTGTGCCCCAATAAATGCAAGTTATCGCCAATATACTAATAACCCAATTGTGCTTCACTCACTCACTCAGAATATGGAACCAATATAGAAAGCATTTTAAGATGGAGAATCTTTTATCTGTGGCACCTTTGCACGAGAACCACCTTTTTCAACCCTCGCAAACATATGCAGTCTTTAATATCTGGAAAACATTTGGGATTAAATTGTTTAGAGATCTTTATACAGACAACATCTTTGCATCCTATGAACAATTACATTCCAAATTTAATTTTCCAGCAACACATTTCTTTCACTATCTTCAAATTAGAACCTTTGTTAAACAGAACCTGCCCGATTTTCCCCATTTCCCACCTTCCTCTATGCTGGAAAAAATATTGCTCAGTTTCGAGGACTCACACAGCATTTCTTCAATATATAAAATTATTATACAGTCCCTCCCTTTCAAAGATCCAAGAGGACAATGGGAAAAGGATCCCTCACTCAACATATCAGAAAAGGAGTGGAAGTACAATGCAGAGAATTCATTCGAGCTTCATATGCGCAAAGCATACAATTATGCAACTAAAAATTATATACTGTATGGAGCACATCTGTCTCGCTTAAAATTGTCCAAAATGTTTCCAGGGCAAAATCCAACCTGCGAATGCTGCAATCAAGTCCTGCCTCACTGGGTCACATGTTTTGGGCATGCACCAAGGTTATTATAGTTAACGAAAACTAAAATCAAAACTGAAACTATTATTAAAAAAACATTTTCGTACACTGAAATAAAATAATTAACAAACCCGAAATGAAAAACTAAATTAAACTATTAAAGTAGCTGGAAAGACTAACTGAAATAAAATAATAATTTACTAAAATATTTTTAGTTTTCATTTTTGAATTAATATTTTTGCCGTTAGTCTTTAACCCTTGTAAGTTTTTTTTAATATTTTTTTTTTATTTTATTAATTTTTATTATAATCATTCCATACAAACAGATCAATTTATAACCTAACAAATTTGAAGACTAATCAAACCCCACCCCTGAGAAGGAGAGCTTAGCTAAAGGAAAATTGCTTTAGGCTTTTTAATAAGGCAACATTAAACAAAAGAAAGGGAGAAGTAAATATCTATGTAAATAAGAGATGGAGAAGGGAGTTAAATGCAATAATAGTTATTTCTCTTATTCTAAAATAATATTGATTAAATCCTGCCATGTTTTGAAAAAATGTTGTACAGATCCTCTAACTGAAAATTTGATTTTTTTCCAATTTCAAATAATATAAAACATCGGTTTCCCACTGACTTATAAGAGGAGAATTAGGATTCTTCCAATTTAACAAAATAAGTCTGCGTGCCAAAAGTGTAGTGAATGCAATCACCGTTTGCTTGTCCTTCTCCAATTCAAGTCCATCTGGAAGAACCAACGAACACAGCTGTTAATGGGTTAGGAGGGATTGTGATATCAAGGCTGTCTGAGAGGCACTTAAAAATTTTTGTCCAAAATGATGTTAGTTTAGTGCAGGCCCAAAACATGTGACCCAGTGAGGCAGGAGCTTGGTTGCAGCGCTCGCAGGTTGGATCCTGCCCTGGAAACATTTTGGACAGTTTTAAGCAAGACAGATGGGCTCGATATATAATTTTTAGTTGAATAATTCTGTGCTTTTTTAGCGCATATGCAGCTCGAGTGAATTCTCTGCTTTGCTACCTTCCACTCCTTTTCTGATATATTGATTAAGAGATCTTCTTCCCAATGTCCTCTTGGATCTTTGAAAGGTAGGGACTCTAATAAGATTTTATATATTGCGGAAATAGCGTTTGTTTCCTCGAAATTGAGCAGTATTTTTTCCAGCATTGTGGAGGGTGCAAGGTGGGGGAAATCGGGCAATTTCTGTTTAACAAAATTTCTAATTTGAAGATAGTAAAAGAAATGTGTAGCTGGGAGGTTGAATTTTGAACGTAATTGTTCAAAAGATGTAAATATGTTGTCTATATAAAGATCTCTGAGCATTTTAATCCCAAAACTTTTCCAGGTATTAAAAACTGGATCTACTTGCGAAGGTTGAAAAAGGTGGTTCTCTTGCAGAGGTGCCACTGATAAAAGATTTTCCATCTTAAAATGCTTCCTAATTTGGTTCCATATTCTGAGTGAGTAAAGCACAATTGGGTTATTAGTATATTTGCGATAACTTTCATTTATTGGAGAGCAGAGCAGGGAATATAAAGAAGTACTACAGGATTTTACTTCTATTGCGGACCAAGCCTGTGTATGTTCATTTATTTGTGTCCAGGTTTTTATGGCTTGTATGTTTGCTTCCCAGTAATAAAACTGAAAATTATGTAGAGCCATGCCACCTTCTGCCTGAGGTCTTTGTAGGGTCACTCTTCGGATACGTGGGTGTTTTGAGTTCCAAATGAATGAGGTTATTATTGAATCTAACTGTTTAAAAAACGATTTATTGATATATATATTGAAATGTTTTGAAATAAAAAGAGAAGTTTAGGAAGGATATTTATCTTAACAATGTTAATTCTTCTGGCTAGAGTGAGATGAAGGGTTGACCATCTATGCAAGTCTTGCTTAATTTTTTCCATACAGACGCCAAAATTTTGTTCATAAAGAGCTTTATGTTTACTTGTGATATTTACCCCTAGGTATTTAAATTGATCTGCTATGGTAAAAGGTAGGGTGTCTAATCTAATATTATATGCTTGTGAATTCACTGGAAAGAGTATACTTTTATTCAGATTAATTCTAAGACCAGATATCTTTTGAAATTCTGTTAGTGCTGTTAAAACAGCGGGGACAGTGTTTTCTGGGTCTGATATATATAAGACCATATCATCTGCATATAGAGAAATTTTCTGTTCCAGTCCTTCTCTGACAATCCCCTTTATCTGATAAGAATTTCGGCAGTGAACCGCCAGTGGTTCAATAGCAATTGCAAACAACAGTGGCAACAAGGGACATCTTTGTCTGGTACCACGTTCTAGTTTAAAGTAGTCTGAGCAAATGTTATTAATACAAACTGAAGCTTCTGGATTGGTATACAGTAGTTTGATCCAAGCACAAATATTCGGGCCAAACCCAAATTTCTCCAATGCAGTGAAAGGGTAATTCCATTCGATCATGTCAAATGCCTTTTCTGCGTCTAATGATAGTAATATCTCTGGGGTGTTTGATTTTGCTGGTGAATATATAACATTAAACAAGCGTCGGAGATTTGAAGATAGGTGTCGGCCTTTAATAAATCCAGTTTGATCTTGTGATATTACCGAGGGCAGCACTTTCTCCATCCTTCTAGCTAGGATTTTTGAGAGTATCTTAACATCATTATTCAGGAGTGAAATTGGTCTATATGATGCACATTGTAACAAGTCCTTATTTTGTTTAGGAAAGACGGTGATTAATGCTTGTCGAAATGTTTGAGGTAGTATTTGGTTGTCTCTAGCTTCTGTAAATGTTGCCAATAAGAGTGGAGCTAGCTGAGTGGAGAATTTCTTATAAAACTCTACGGGGTAATCTTCAGGGCCTGATGATTTCCCGCTTTGTAGTGACTTTATAGCGTCTAGTAATTCTGTTAGCGTTAGAGGTTTATCCAGTTCCTCAGCACTTAAAGCATCTATTTGTGGTATTTGTGAATTATCCAAAAATGCATTAGATTGTGTGTTGTCTTCTTTGGGCTCAGTGGAATATAAAGACTTATAGTAATCTCTAAATGTGTGCATTATTTTAATATGGTCGATGATTTCTTCTCCATTCTTGTTGGTGATTACTGGTATTGCATTGTGAACTTCTTGTTTATGAATTTGTTGAGCTAAAAGCTTATTAGCTTTTTCTCCGTGTTCATAGTAATGCTGTCTAGACTTATAAATAAGTTGTTCAGTTTCTTTAGTTGTTAAGATGTTAAGTTCTGTATGTAGGGCCTGCCTTTTCCTGTGGCGAACTTCATTTGGACGCCTGGCTTGTTCTTCATCTATTCTAGTAATTTCATTTCTTAGCTCTGACACTTTCTTGGTTTCTAATTTATTTCTGTGGGAAAGCTATGACATAATCTGTCCTCTTAAGAAGGCCTTTAGAGTTTTCCAGAGTGTTCCTGCAGAAACCTCTGTGGACGTGTTTGTCTCTAGGAAGAAGCTGATTTGTTTGGATATAAATTCTGTGCAGTTTTCGTCTGCCAATAAAAGAGGGTTAAGACGCCATCTGCGAGGTGATTGTGAGGGGCTTATTGATTTTAGCTCCAAGACTAGAGGGGCATGGTCAGAGATAACAATTGTGTCATATTTGCATGATTTAATTGTAGGCAGGAAATTATTATCTATAAAAAAATAATCAATTCTTGAGTAGCTATAATGCACTGGTGAGTAGAACGAATATGTTCTTGAGTTTGGGTTAAGAAACCTCCAGGGGTCTGATAAGTTGTGATCATTCAAAAACTGTGTAATTATCTTTGCAGTATTAGATGTCGTCCCCCCTGTCACAGGAGTCCTATCTAAGAGTGGATTTAAAACACAATTAAAGTCCCCAGCCATTATAATTTTATGAGTGTTCACATTGGGAATGGATGCAAATAGATTTTGCATGAATTCCTTATCATCAACATTGGGTGCATAAGCATTTATTAAAATCATTTTACTGTTACATAAGTTGCCCATGACCATCACATATCTCCCTTCAGGGTCCGACACTACATCTGATGCTACAAATGGAACTGTTCTGTGTATGAGAATTCCCACCCCTCTAGTTTTCTTTATAAAGCTAGAATGGAACATTTGGCCAGTCCAGTCTTTTTGTAATCTGAACTGATCCTTGGTTAGTAAGTGGGTCTCCTGTAAAAATACTATTTATCATTTAAGCCTGTTAGGTGAGAGCATACTTTCTTTCTCTTTAATTCGTGATTCAGGCCTTTAACATTCCAGCTCACAAAGTTAACTGTCCCATCATGGAGACATTGATTCTGAGTTTTTAATGTCATTCATAGTTTTAATTGGTAATATGGCAGTTTTAATCTTAGTTTCAAGATTCCCCATGAGTTATTGCATTTTAGCCTATTGTTGCATTGATATTTATAATTATAAGAATTACAAGAATAGATTAGATATAACCTGCTCTCCTTCTCTCCCCCCTTTAATTTTGCCTCCCCACATGAGGCTAGATCCCACTTCGCGATGTTCCAGTCCTCTGACATACGAAGAGACAGAGCACGTCCAAAACAAAACAAACCCCACCCTGCAGCGGCGTTACAGAATTAAAACAGAGATATCTTTTGCAGTTAAATTCTTAATACTATCTGCCGAAAATGTTCTCATTAACAATATTTAAGCTTAAAATAATCTTCAGCGCTTTTAAGTTAAGATATTAAGATTAAAAAAAAAAGAAACAACCCTGGGAATGATTTTAAAAACTAGTCTAGGATAAACCTGGTAATTCCTACTGTAATAGTATAATGGTAATAGTATAAATAATAGAAAAAGCAATAAACCAAGGGTATGAAGTTAAACAGTCTACTTTAAGGTTGTAAATGTTATTGAACAATATTTAATGGAAAGTTCATGTTGTAGATAATGGATTTTATAATGTGTTACATAACCTTATAAATATATAGTTTTAAATATCTAAATTTAAAACGTGATGTATATAGTAAATTTACATGTTCCAATTTATTTGTTAAGTGACTTTAATATGTACTGTATGTAAAGTAATGTCTCGCGAGAGCGCACTTAGGGGTTATCAGGAGAACATGAGAAGGAACCTGCCCCATGAAGCGCAGGTGGGCGGATGTCTCTCGCGAGGCTCTGCCATGTTGCAAAAAGGGGTTTCATACTGAACCGTCTAAAGCTAAAACCAAAGTGATTTAAGGACCTCTTTTCATGACAAGCGGCCAACGAGGTATTTTATTTGTAAAATGTCCTTTGTTTCATGTTTGCACTAAATGTTTTGTATTTCGTCGTATGTGTATGAAAGTTACTGTGTATTCGCTGATGTATTTTGTACTGATTACTCACTATATAGTTCTCACGGCGTGGAGGCGCGGAGGCGTGACGGAGTGAGTAACAAGAGCCCAAGCAATAAACGCCCGTTTAAAAGAACCGACCTGTGTCTGTGTTGTTGTGAAGAGAGCTACAGTGAGAACTCGACTGCTCAATACGGGTAGGAGAAACGACGCGACGAGGATCCGATGCAGCAGATAAGCAGAGCCCATAACGCATTGTCCGCATAGTGATTACAAACAACGGTGATTAGACTGTGTTAAAGAGCAAATTTTCAAGCCAAAACCAGTAGGAGCTCTACCACAATAGTAAAGTTGACTTGGTGTGAGAAGTGGTTTAGCTTGGAAACTGCAACTAAGGACTCAGATCTGTTAACCTTGCATTCTGTGCTTAATGTGGAGATAAATCCAATGTGTTTGCATTCATAGTCGTTGCGTGTTATAAAGCTTAAAGAGCAAATGGTAGTAAAGTTAATGATTTTTAGTAAATGTTGAAAAAAGGTACCTCATTACAAGTGAAAACTAAAGATTTCTAAGTAATTGAGTTTTATGAGAATTAATCTAGTTTAAGGAGCACCTTCAGTGAATATAAAAGGGTACAATACTGACGTGAAAACCTATTGTTATATAAATGATAAGTTATTTAATGCATTTCTAACCATATTCCTGCTGTGATCAAGGTTTTACTTATATTTGTGCCAAGCAAATATTATTTTTCTTATTTTGTTTTGAAACTGAAGTTAATGTGAAGTTTAGAGAAGTTTAAATTCTGACAGTTATCTTGATGTAAATTTGATGTCTACAATGTATTTGGAAGATTCCTACACACACATGTAAACTTTCATGGCTGTTCAAACTAAGTTTACTGTAGCTTTCA
Source organism: Erpetoichthys calabaricus (assembly GCF_900747795.2). Taxonomy (NCBI): domain Eukaryota; kingdom Metazoa; phylum Chordata; class Cladistia; order Polypteriformes; family Polypteridae; genus Erpetoichthys; species Erpetoichthys calabaricus. Next base: position 34,775,531 of record NC_041405.2, read on the forward strand.
CTTACACATAGCGTAGAAGAAGCCCTATTTGAGTTTAATATCTACATAGTTGTACTACCCTTATCTCAAGATGTCTGACATAAGCACTGAGACCTGCCGTAAAAATGTTAAACCATCTGCTGAAGCTACAGACACCGAATCTACAGAAGTAGAACAGCTACGAAGAAGTGAAAGAATGCGCACCCTAACAGAAAAGGGAAGAGAATTTCAAGGAGAAAGACTGAAGGGAATACAACGTCGATATAAAATTAACTATGAAAAGTGGAGGTGTCATGCAAGAATAGGCAAGGAATTATTAACTGATGATGCTTCTGTGGATGAATTGAACGAGCTTATTGAGAACATGAAACGGACCTGTTCTGATGTGAAGGTCATTTATGAAGAGTTGCGTCAAGTACAAACCCCTGAACCAGACCTGCGGCGCAGGGTTGATACGTGCATATCACTCTCATGTTTCATTATTCAAAGGGCAGAGAGACAGCTTAAAGGGCATAAAGCAGATAAAGACGAAGAACCTTGGCCCGATGTTGGATCAATCTTAGACTCAACAGGTTCTGTATCTAGGCCACTGTCTCGTCGATCAAGATGTAGTTCCAACCACTCTAGCATCCACTCAGTAAAAAGAATAGAGGCTGTGGCTGAAGCTGCTGCATCTCAGGAGGTCTTGGCTGTACTGGAAGAACAAGACAGGGAAGAAACAGAACTTCAAATGCTAGAGGCTGAAAATAAACAACGGCTAGCACAATTTGAATCGGAGAACTTAGCTAGACAACAAGCAATCCAAGATAAACACAGAAAGCTTGCACGCCTAGAAGAAATAAAGAAGCTGAACGCTGCTAGAGCCCGAGTAAAGGTTTATAATGAAGTTGAAGAGAATGTTAATATGACTGACATGTTGTATGATGTGGAAGTAGTAGGAGAACTTCAAGTCCCTAACCCCACAATCCCTCCAGTCACAACCCAAGCTCTCAATGCATCAAGTCCCTCATTCATTCCTCAAGCCACAGTGTTCAGGCCCCAAGAGCAGAATAGCTTAGATCTGGTTAATGTGCTAGCAGAAGCTATAAGTGCTAATCGTCTTCCAACACCAGAGCCTGCAGTATTTACTGGAGATCCTTTGAAATTCAGAGACTGGCAACTATCCTTTGAAACATTAATAGAACGGAAAAACATTCCAAAGAATGAAAAACTTTATTACATAAGAGAGTACTTGGGTGGCACAGCAAAGAAAGCTGTAGAAGGATTTCTTCTATTAGGCACAGAAGAAGCCTATGACTCGGCTTGGAAACTGTTAGAGAAACGTTTCGGAGACCCATTCGTAATCGGGAAGTCCCTCAGAGACAAGCTGCATGCATGGCCAAAGATAAGCTCTAAAGATGCTTGTGAACTAAGAGAATTTGCAGACTTCCTCAAGAGCTGTGAGGCTGCAATGTCCCACATTAAGACACTGGAAGTCCTTAATGATTGCATTGAGAGTCAAAGGATTCTGCTGAAATTGCCAGATTGGTTGGTTTCCAGATGGAACCGTAAAGTGATGGAAGTCAGGCAAGTAAGGACTGCGTACCCACAATTCAAAGAGTTTGTTGACTTTTTATCAAAGGAAGCAGATCTAGCTTGTGATCCCATATCCTCAATACAAGCACTCAGGAGTGTGGAAGGTGAGAAACAAAGGCATCCACGAAATCATATAATTCAAGCAAAGACTCTGACAACAAACACAACACAAAGCAGTATTCCATCATGTGTCTTCTGCAAAAGGGCAGGACATGTCCTAGACAAGTGCAGGAGGTTCACTGAAAAAACAGTTCAGGATCGCGTCAAGTTTGTGCACACAGAGAAGCTTTGCTTTGGATGTTTGAAGACTGGTCATCACTCAAGAAGGTGTGATGACAAAAGCACATGTGAAAAATGTCAAAAGAGACATCCGACATGTTTGCATGACGACAAGTTCAAAGAACGTCAGAAGCCAATGCACCTAAATGGAAATGACATTTCAAAGGACGAGGCAGACACCACAGAAAAGACTGCAACAGCAACTACCAACAGAGTCATACAAGAGGGCCTATGTACACAAACGTCCTCTATCTTGCCAGTCTGGGTATCATCTACCAAGCATCCAGATCAAGAAGTCCTTGTCTATGCACTCTTAGACACACAGAGTGATACAACTTTCATTCTAGACGAAGTTGCCAAAGACCTCAACACAAACAAAGAAAATGTCAGTTTGCGGCTATCCACAATGTCTGCCAAGTCAACGGTCGTACCATGTCAGAAACTGACAGGTCTACAAGTGAGAGGATACAGCTTAAAGAAAAGAATTCTGCTACCACCTGTTTTCACACGAGAGTTCATTCCAGCAAACAGGTTACATATTCCAACTTCTCAAACGGCTCTAAAATGGCCTCATCTGGATCAATTATCAGAAAGGATTCCACCACAGTTAGACTGCGAAGTAGGCCTTCTCATTGGCTATAACTGTCAACGAGCCCTTCTTCCAAGGGAGATCCTGTCTGGTGATGAGGATTATCCATATGCACAGCGAACTGATCTCGGCTGGAGCATTGTTGCTTGCTCAAATCCAGCAAGTGATGACAGCGATGCAATAGGAACAAGTCACAGAATCATGGTGCGACAAGTGACACCAGCTGTGCATTCATCAGTCCAGCTAAAGGAAGAAGTACACTTTGTGTGCAGAACTCAAGTCAAAGAGGTAATCCCACTTGACATAATTAAGATCCTTGAATCGGATTTCGTAGATCACACTACAGATGATAATCCAGTTTCTCAAGAAGATCTCCTCTTCTTGTCCAAAGTGAAAGCAGGAATAAGGCACAAGGAAGACGGCCACTATGAACTCCCGCTACCTTTTAAGACAGACAAACCTAATCTTCCAAACAATAAACAGTGTGCAGTTCATAGGCTTAGCTCATTAGAGCGACGACTGAGGAGAAATGAACAATATTACAAGGACTATGTCAACTTCATGAATGACATCATAAACAGAGGAGATGCTGAGAAGGTGCCACAGCTTGAACTTGATAACCAACCAGCGTGGTATATTCCACACCACGGTGTCTACCATCCCCACAAACCCGGGAAGATCCGTGTGGTTTTCGACTGTTCGGCACGCTTCCAAGAAACCTCTCTAAATGACCATCTCTTGACTGGTCCAGACCTGACTAACACATTATTTGGAGTCTTGTGTCAATTTAGAAAGGGTCCAATAGGAATAATGTGTGACATTGAAAAAATGTTTCACCAGTTCCATGTTGCAAAGGAACACCAAGACTATCTCAGGTTTCTCTGGTGGGACAAAGGTGATTTGGACTCCAAACCCTCGGTATACAGAATGAGGGTACACCTGTTTGGGGCAGCTTCATCCCCCGGCTGCTCCAACTTTGGACTTAAGCACCTGGCATCACAGGGTCATGGGAAGTTCAGTGAAGAAGCCATCAAGTTTATCCTAGGCTGCTTCTATGTGGATGATGGCCTAACTAGTGTAAAGACACCTGCTGAAGCCATACATCTGGTGGCAGAGTCCAGAGCTCTGTGCAAAACAGGAAATCTGCGCCTGCACAAGTTTGTATCCAATGATAAAAGCGTGATTGCAGCAATACCAGTACAAGAACGTGCCCAAACCAAAGATTTAGACATGGCCCTAGCAGAACTCCGTATCGAGCGAGCACTTGGAGTCCAGTGGTGCGTCGAAACAGATGAATTCCAATTCAGGGTCGTCGTAAAAGAAAACCCACTGACAAGGAGAGGGGTTCTCTCAACTGTCGCCTCAGTCTATGATCCACTAGGGTTTGTGGCTCCAGTCATACTGATCGGCAAACAGATCCTTCAAACACTGTGCAGAGACAAGGTAGGCTGGGACGAACTTCTCCCCGAACACATCTTGCCACAATGGGAGTCATGGCTCAAAGATCTGCCTCATTTGGCAGCTCTGAAGATTTCAAGGAGCTACCTTCCATCAAACTTTGGTGAAGTCGTACTGTATGAGCTTCACAACTTTTCCGATGCAAGTTTCAAAGGGTATGGCGCATGCTCATATCTTAGAGCGATGAGTGAAACAGGACAGATCAGTTGTTCACTTGTCTTGGGGAAAGCAAGAGTGGCCCCTACCAAACTAACAACTATCCCAAGACTTGAGTTATCATCAGCTGTGACTTCAGTTCGCATTGGTGATGTCATCAAACGTGAGCTTGATATTAAAACCCTGCAAGAGTATTACTGGACTGACTCAAAGGTGGTCCTTGGCTATGTGAACAACGATGCTAAAAGGTTTCACACATTCGTAGCCAACCGGATCCAGCAAATAAGATCTAGCACAAAACCTGAACAATGGCGACATGTCAGCTCTGAAGACAACCCAGCTGATTACGCCTCGAGGGGACTGAGTGCAATTCAACTGAAAGAGTCCAACTGGCTGAAAGGACCCAACTTTCTTTGGCAGCAGATTCTCCCACATGAAGAGAGAATGGTGGGAGAAGTAGAAGCAACTGATCCCGAGCTTCGCAGGGCACACGTTCAGGCAGTTAAGGCAAGAGAACTGAATTCAGTGGTGAACCGCTTTATTAAATTCTCTGACTGGTCTAGAATAGTTAGAGATGTTGCCAGGCTTAAAAGATTTGTCAGAGAGTTCAAGGGATTTCAGTCAAGAACGAATGAGTCAACTAACCTTGAAGAACGAAGAGAAGCAGAAATCTTCATCATCAAGATGGTACAAGAAGAAGCATTTGCTGAAGAAATAAAGAAGATTAAAGGCCTGAAGGAAGACACCTTGAACAAGCACAACAGGCTACGCCAGTTGAATGCCTTTTTGGACAAAAACAGTGTCCTCAGAGTGGGAGGACGGCTATCTCAATCAGCCTTACATCATGATGTAAAACATCCTGTGATACTTCCGAAGAAATCTCATGTTTCAGCCCTTCTCATCAAACATCATCATGAGCGCATACACCACCAAGGAAGAGGCATGACCATGAATGAGTTGCGTGCAAATGGAATATGGATTTTAGGATGTGGAAATGTGGTCTCCTCACACATTTACAAGTGTGTAAAATGTAGGAGATACAGAAGAACAACAGAGGTTCAACACATGGCAAATCTGCCTGAAGAGAGAACTGAAACATCCCCCCCTTTCACTTACTGTGGCCTTGATTGTTTTGGACCTTTCATTGTGAGGGAAGGAAGAAAAGAAATAAAACGATACGGATTGTTATTCACTTGCTTATGTTCCAGAGCAGTGCACATTGAAACGCTTGACGACTTGACGACTGACGCATTCATAAATGCACTTCGAGCATTCATAGCTATCAGAGGACCTGTGCGCCAATTGAGATGCGATAGGGGAACAAATTTTATTGGTGCTAGAATGGAGCTTTCTAAGTTGCTTGGAGGAATGGATCAAGATCGTCAAAGGGCACTTGGTTGTGAATTTGTGTTGAATGTTCCATCAGCTAGCCACATGGGTGGAGTCTGGGAGCGCCAGATTCGAACAATTCGAAGCGTCCTGACTGCTATGCTCGACAAGTCAGCCAGCAGACTTGACACCACAACTTTGAGAACATTGCTCTACGAAACAATGGCAATAATCAACAGCAGACCACTAAGTGTTGAGCATCTTCATGATCCTACTGGCCCAGAACCCCTCACTCCCAACCATATTCTAACCATGAAATCATCAGTTATTCTTCCACCTCCTGGACAGTTCTGCAAAGAAGATCTCTATCTGCACAAAAGGTGGAGAAGAGTGCAGTTTCTGGCCAATGAATTTTGGCAACGATGGAAACGAGAATACCTGCTAAATCTTCAACAACGACAGAAATGGCAGAAGACATCACGAAACTCACAAGTAGATGACATTGTAATTTTACAAGATGACAGTGCACCAAGAAATGAGTGGAAGCTCGCCAGGATTGTGGAAGCTCAACTCAGTGCAGATGGCAAAGTACGAAAGGTGAAACTTCTACTTAGTGACACTACATTTGATAAAGGAGAACCACTCACTAGATCAGTTTATCTTGAGAGACCTATTCATAAAGTAGTTACCTTACTTGAGGCCAACTAAGTCACACATAAAGGTACACAGACTCACACACTTCTCTTATAGCTTGCCTTTGAAGAAAATCTCTCAATTCAGGTCAATGAGTGATTTTGGTGGGAGTGTAAATGTTATTGAACAATATTTAATGGAAAGTTCATGTTGTAGATAATGGATTTTATAATGTGTTACATAACCTTATAAATATATAGTTTTAAATATCTAAATTTAAAACGTGATGTATATAGTAAATTTACATGTTCCAATTTATTTGTTAAGTGACTTTAATATGTACTGTATGTAAAGTAATGTCTCGCGAGAGCGCACTTAGGGGTTATCAGGAGAACATGAGAAGGAACCTGCCCCATGAAGCACAGGTGGGCGGATGTGTCTCGCGAGGCTCTGCCATGTTGCAAAAAGGGGTTTCATACTGAACCGTCTAAAGCTAAAACCAAAGTGATTTAAGGACCTCTTTTCATGACAAGCGGCCAACGAGGTATTTTATTTGTAAAATGTCCTTTGTTTCATGTTTGCACTAAATGTTTTGTATTTCGTCGTATGTGTATGAAAGTTACTGTGTATTCGCTGATGTATTTTGTACTGATTACTCACTATATAGTTCTCACGGCGTGGAGGCGCGGAGGCGTGACGGAGTGAGTAACAAGAGCCCAAGCAATAAACGCCCGTTTAAAAGAACCGACCTGTGTCTGTGTTGTTGTGAAGAGAGCTACAAAGGTATAGTAAAATAATAAAAAAAAAAAAAAAAAAAAAAAAAAACCCAATCCTACTTTAATTACTTCCACATTTTCACACTCACATCTATAACTCTATAACTCTGTAACTCTGATTAAAACATAAACATATAAAGTCCAGATAAAGAAAAAAAAAAAGGGATGTATAATTATAATACCAGTCTCTTTAACTCTAAAACAGAAATTCATCCACCACGAGCTGCCCGCACATACTCATCCAGTGAGTGGTGGCTGATGACGGAGGGCGGCTGTTCACACGAGTGCGGGTACGTAAAGCGTGTGAAATAGAAAGTGAATTACGTGCCACCTTTCTTTGCGCGTGTTGTACATCAAGATGTAATTCAAACGGCTGAAATCAGAATGTGCTGGTCAACAAAACGTTTACTATATGGACAGAAATATTACGAGTGAGTAACGATTCAGTTTATTTCTCAGGTGACTGCTTTTTATTGACAGCAGTTCACCTGTCACTTTGCAAAAGAGAAATCATTTTTACTTTCTCATATACGAAGTATAGAGAAAGTATAGTAATCATGAAAAAATTTGACCTCGATATTTTGATGAATCTTGACGTTATAGACCTCCCAGAGTCCAAAAATACCGTTTTTTGCAATTGTGTGTGTGTGTGTGTGTGTGTGTGTGTGTGTGCGTGTGCGTGTGTGTGTGTGTGTGTGCGGGCGCATGTCTGTGTGAGTGTAAACACAATAATTCAAAAACACAACTAGATACAGTAGATGGATGAAATTCGGCATGTGGTTGTTACACCACAATTGTAGATCTGTATTAACTTTTGGGCCAAATCCATCATCCAGAAGTGGTACTTTACCTGAAAACATACTCGTTTTTTTATTCATTCAGCTGCAGAGTCCGATTTATTCAACTTTACTTAATTTGATTTGTTGGTTCCTCAATGTACATAATATAAAAATATATATAATCCTTGTCTTGCGGTTTACCCCTCAAATACATATCCCCATATCTGAGTATACAAGAAAGTCAAGGGGAGGCCACTCCCGGTATTTGAAAATAAAACGGCACTGATCGAGAGACTGACTAGATCATCATATAAGATCAGCATATTGTTACTTACCAATCACTTTTGCTTTAAAATCATCGTTTAAAAATGAAGTGATAACAAACAAAGGTAGGTAGGTGAAGAGAGCCTGCCAAGTGATGAAAAGCTAAACATAATAATGGGTTTTTGTATTTATTCTAAATTTATTAATTTATCTTTTTTAGTTCATATTCACAAGTCAAAATACCTGATATTGTGAAAGTAATCTATTAGCAGAATTATATTTTAAAATATTTGTCTCCCTTTTTTCAATTTTTTTTCTCTCTCTCAAAATAGATAGTTGAAATATCATATTCTTTTTGTTCTTAACATCAGCCTTATCATACATATTGCATACCAGGGAGTTTTCCTGCCTTACATCCAAACCTGCTATGGTAGGCTCCAGGTTTCCTGTAATCCTACTCTGGATAAACAGGTTTAGATAATGTATATATTGTTCTTAATCTCAGATGCTGTCTCTGTTGTTTTATGCCTGTCCGTACTCCTATTACTTGCTCTTGCTCTGCTCATTATGGGTTTACTGTCCTTTATGTTGGGCTATTCAAGTCTCACAGCCCCTAACCTTGACACTACATGCTTGTTGTTCTTTGTTTCCCTCAATACAGCTAGGTGGGGTCTGCACACTGATTCAAGTCTAAGAGCCCTGTTCTTCCTAAGCCCCCGTGATTTTCATGAGAAAATATTTAAAAAATTATAAAATTGTGTAAAATTGTTCATATTTAGCATCTAGTTTTGATTATGCTTGTTTTTATCAGACAAAAACAAAACCAGATAGTAAACCATGTAGTGTAGTAAGATTCCACTAACATTAAACTTGTATCCAAAGCTGTTTAGTGTACAGTTCTGTCTGATTTTTTGACACAAAACTAAACTCCGTATGAGCTCCATGCCATAATTACTAAAACTAAAACTGAAACTAATAGATATAAAAATAAAATAGAAATATCTTTTGAAATAAAATCTAAACTAAAACTAAAAATACACGATGAAGGAGAACTAAAACTAAACTGAATTTCCAAGTAAGGTCAGAAAAAATATAGAAATAAAAACTAATATAAAAAGGCAAAACTATAATAACCTTGGCCTGCACCAAATTAACAACATTCTGGACAAAATATTTTAAGTGCCTTTCAGACAGCCTTGATGTCACAATCCCTCCTAACCCAGTAACAGCTGTGTTTGGTGTTCTTCCAGATGGGCTTAAAGTGGAGAAGGACAAACAAACTGTGATTGCCTTCACTACACTATTGGCACGCAGACTTATTTTTCTAAACTGGACGAATCCTAACTCTCCTCTTTTAAGTCAGTGAGTAACTGATGTTTTATATTATTTGAAATTGGAAGAAAATCAAATTCTCATTTAGAGGATCTGTGCAGAACTTTTTCAAAACCTGGCAGGATCTAATCAATAATATTTTAGAATAAGCTCTTAAAGCACTGAGGAAGCAGATTCTCTTCCTTTATCCACCTATTAAACTCATCAATGTATTTATTTTTACTAACTTTAAGTTTTATTCCATTGGCCATGCTCTCTTTCTCAGGGGTGGGGGTTGATTTGTTTTCAATCCTATTTTTTGTAAAAATTTATCTATTTGTATGGAATGATTACAATAAAATCAATAAAATTTAAAAAAACATACAAAGATGACAGTCATTTAACAGTCATAATTAAACACAATGAGGTGCTACTTGTGAGTCCTTTCTATCTCTCTGGATATAAACAACCCCCTTTGTAAGGGTCATAGTCTTTGGTGGACAGTCACTGCAAAAATGAAGACATGGGTAACATTCTACTAATGTGAGAAACAAAGTTATTAAAATGCACAAGGCAGGGAATGGTTATAAAAATATCAAAAGAGTTTGAATGTCCCACTGTGCACTGTTAGATCCATCATCAGAAAGTGGAAAGTTCATCATAGCACACAGAGTCTGACTAGAACAGGCTGTCCCTCAAAACTCAACATCAGAGTGAGACATCAACTGGTGAGAGAGGCTACTGGAAATCCAATCGTCATTCTCAGATGTTTGCAATGCTCTTTGGCTACAACTGGAGTGAAGGTGCAGGGGTCCAGCATTTCAAGAGCTCTCCATAAAACAGGCCTCTATGGGAGGGTAGCATGAAAGAAGCCATTCCTTAAGAAGGTCCACATAAAAGAACGTATGGCGTTTGCCACAAAGCATGAGAAAGACCCAGTTAAAATGTGGGAGAAGGTTTTATGGTCAGATGAAACCAAAAAAGAAGTTTTTGGTCAGACTTAAGAGGTATGTGTGGCGTAACACTAACATTGCCTAGGCCTCAAGAAATAACATTCCTACAGTGGCGTATGGTGGTGGCAGTGTCATGCTATGGGGATGTTTTTCATGTGCTGGGACTGAGAATCTTGTCAGAGTTGAAGGGACAATGGATGGACACAAATACTGCACAATTTTGCAGGAGAACTTGTTCCAGTCTGCTATGAAAGCTCGGGAGAAGATTCATCTTTAAACATGATAACGACCCTAAGCATTAGGCCAAAGTGACACTGGGATAAATCAAAAACAGAAAGGTGAATGTTTTGGAGTGACCAAGTCAAAGCCCTGATCTTAAACCTGTTGAGAATCTGTGGCACTATTTGAAAACAGCTGTTCAGAGGTGCCCTCTCACCAACACAGTGGGTCTCTAGAAATCCTGCCAAGAAGAACGGGGCAGAACCACTCCAGACCAACGTGCAGAACTGAGGCATACTTACATTTCCCAAAAGAATGAAGGCTGTAACGACAGCAAAAGGGTTCTTGACAAAGTATGAATTTGTTGGGCTTGAATATTTAATGCAAACACCAACTTTGGAGTTTTTCTTCTTCAGTTAAATATCTACAGAAAATGGTTTATTTGGAAATGAATTGTTACAGCACAAGAGTTAACATTAAAAAGACTGAATGAATAAATGTGGACAAATCTTTTGTCATAGAGAAAATTAGGATGACTTTTAAAGTGATTGAATACTTTTGCACGTCACTGTATATTTGTGAAAGGGCTTGGTGGTTATTACTTTTAACAGTATTTTCCCTTAATTCTGAAATGGTCACGGGGCTGAAGTTAGGTACATATTCTGCTGACGTTTTATTCACTCCTAGCTACGTCTAGTATATGCTTGCAGTCAGCTACTTATTCACACAGCTTTTGATCAACAGCTTCTTATTCTATTTTAACAGCATATCATGATAACATTTTAATATTCATTATCCTTTCTTACTTTCAAAGCAATTGAAATATGCTGCAATAAGATATTTTTTTTATTATTAATAAATACCGTCTGGTTTAATTGATGTGTTAACCTTTAGCTACTCGCACCATTTCTCATCTCATAAGAACTTGCACGGTGTACTTTATGCTCCAGTGTTAAAATTGTTGTAATCATTTTCAATTGTACATGTTTTTAATGTAATTTAATACCATGAATAGGATGACATAGTTTAGGACTATCTGAACATAAACCTGATCCAGTTCTCCAGTGCACATTCGTCACCAGTCTTATGTTCATCCACTGCAGGAATTGCACACATATCACATTTCACCTCAGTCATTGAATGTTCTTTTCAGACAAAGTCATTGCAAGAAAAACATCTTATCGTTGTCATTCATACGTAAATACCTGTGTGGTGTAGCAAATGCACCATATGGAACTTGCGACTGTGTATCCACTCATTAAACCAACTGGGAGAACACTGGAGGGAAAGTACTGAATCAAACTGAGGATAGATGGCAGATACTGCTAGTCGGTTCAAATCAAAGGATGTTGATAATAAAATAACTGAGATTGGTGTACAGCAGGGGTAGGCAACGTCGGTCCTGGAGTGCCACAGTATGTGCAGGTTTTTGTTCCAACCCAGTTCCTTAACGAGAACTCAATTATTGCTGATGAAGCACATATTGCTTAAGTGACATTTTAATGCTTCATTTTAGTGGTCTCGCTTGTTAAGGTTCTCCAACCTTAATTGCTTATTTCAATCTTAAACTGCTGCATTCAGTGTTTTAATTGCTCCTTATTAGCAATAAGATGTAAAACAGGGGTAGGCAATGTCGGTCCTGGTGAGCCACAGTGGCTACAGGTTTTCATTCAACCCAATTGCTTAATTAGAAACCAATCATTGCCAATCTCAGACCTTATTTAATTTTATGGCTTGTTAGTCTGTGCAATGTAAGGCTTTTATATCGTAGATTTTTTTCCTTTCCAAGGATATCATCCAAATGATTTGAAGCCTAAAACAGATCATTTTCAGTCTGTCACATTTTTCTATTAAGTGTTTTATTAAATCAAACCGTGCATGATGAACACACACAGATGTAATTGGAAAAAAGCTAGCTGGAGAACTGCTGGCTGCTTTGTCTTTTACATCTTATTGCTAATAAGGAGCAATTAAAACACTGAATGCAGCAGTTTAAGATTGAAATAAGCAATTAAGGTTGGAGAACCTTAACAAGCGAGACCACTAAAATGAAGCATTAAAATGTCACTTAAGCAATATGTGCTTCATCAGCAATAATTGAGTTCTCGTTAAGGAACTGGGTTGGAACAAAAACCTGCACATACTGTGGCACTCCAGGACCGACGTTGCCTACCCCTGGTGTACAGAATAGACCGGTGCAAGTAGTAAATAGCTAGGAGAGAGAGAGATTGGGAGAGAGGGGGAATTAAGGTTTAAAAATTCATAAATGAATGGAAAATACTACCTTTAAGTTAATGATGCTCTACCAGGTAAAGCTTACCTTGAATATCTGAGTTGTGTTTTAAAGGATTTATTCCGTCACCTTTCTGATATTTGACTTGGCGATGCTGCTGAGCAATTTATCATGGATGTTTGATGGAATTTCAGTAAATAGGCAAAGAAAGTGTAGGAAGTAAAAAATGGACAAATCTAACTTATTGTGACGCCATATACAATAAGAAATAAATTGATAAAATTACTTCACCTTCGTTCTGATTTGGTGGTAAAATATTAGGAACAACAATGTGGTAATTGTTTTACTAAAAGAAGTAAAAATGAAAATGTTAAGGCAACAATATTTTTTAATTAAAGAATTATAAATTGTGACGTTCATTCAGTCTGTGATTTGTAATGTTTTTGACTTTCAGAAAAGCTAGAGCATTATGACATTTTACTATTCACTATCCTTTCTCACTTTCAAAGCAATGGAAATATGTTGCAATAAGATTTTTTTTATTTTTAAGAAATACTGTCTGGTTTAATTAATGTGCAGTATTATACCACAGTGGTTAGTGTTATTGCCTCATAGATGCAGTGTGCTCAGTTCAAATCCCTCACCCGGTCATTGTCCATGTGGAATTTGCTTGTTCTCCTTGTGCTTGTGTAGATTTTTCATTGATTGCCAAGGTTATTCTTCCACATCCCTAAAGATTTATGTGTTTATATTGTGAATATATCTGAATATTAATATTCAGATAGTGTTATTTTGTTACTATCAATGAAAAGTCATCTTCTATTGTTAATTCTTCTAATGTTAATTTTCACTCGTATGCAGATGACACCCAGTTATACCTTTCATTTAGATCAAATGAAGTTTCTCCGATGTTGTCTTTAATTAGTTGTGTTAGTGATTTAAAGTAGTGGATGGATGAGAACTACTTGTCTTTAAACACCGATAAAATAGAGATGTTAACTAATGGAGGGAATGATGCTGATCACAACAATATTTTGTCATCATTTAACTCAGTTGGAATACCCATTAATTTCACTGAATCAGCCCGCAATCTAGGAGTTATCTTTGACTCCTAAATGTAATTTAAAGCGCATATTACAAAGTTGTCCAAATCATGTTTCTTCCATCTTAAAATGTTAGGAAATTAAGGCGCTTTCTAAATAAACAGGATTCTGAGAAATTAATTAATGCATTTATTTCTAGTAGGATTGACTACTGCAATGCGGTGTTCACTGGATGTTCAAACTGTTCTTTATACAGCCTCCAGTTAATCCAAAATGCTGCTGCAAGAATTATTAGAAGAACAAGAAAATATGAACACATAACTCCAGTTCTTAAATCCTTACACTGGCTCCCGGTTAAGATTAGGGCAGATTTCAGAATCCTCCTTTTAACATATAAAGCATTAAATGGCCAAGGTCTGGTTTACTTGTCTGAACTTATATGACTTACAAACCAGAGCGCACATTAAGATCTCAAGATGCCGGTCTGCTTATGATTCCAAGGATTAATAAAATAACAGTGGGAGGTCATGCTTTTAGTTACAGGGCCCCTAAACTGTGGAATGGTCTGCCTGCTACTGTAAGAGATGCCCCTTCGGCCTCAGCTTTTAAATCCTGGCTGAAGACTCACTACTTCAGTTTAGCATATCCTGACTAGAGCTGCTGATCAACTGTACATACTGCATCTCTGTTGTTAGTCATTAGCACTAAAACATAAGTAACATGATAGTTACAATTGGATACTAACCCTCACCTATTCCGTTTCTCTTCTCGGTACTCAAATGTGGCACTTGGTGCCACGACCCACCTGCCAAGTTGTTTTGCTTGCCTAAGGTAAAGTCATCCCTGATGGAGGATTGCAGGAATCGTGGGAAAGAGGGGTCCGTTCATCGGATTGGCTGGCCCAGCACTGTCTTAGTCGTGTAATGGCCAAATGGAGGAGGCAGCTTGATGGATGAGGTCTCCAGGACTCTAAACATATCCAAATCATATTATGGGATATCATCTACTGTTAAATTCTGCTACGTACTTCTAAAATTTTTATTTTTATACTGTATTGAGGATTTGTTCTGTTCTGTGTATTGTATTGTGTTGTATTGACTCCCTTCTTTTTGACACCCACTGCACGCCTAACCTACCTGGAAAGGGGTCTCACTTTGAACTGCCTTTCCCAAGGTTTCTTCCATTTTTTCCCTACAAGGTTTTTATTGGGGGGAGTTTTTCTTTGTCTTCGTAGAGAGTCAAGGCTGGGGGGCTGTCAAGAGGCAGGGTCTGTTAAGGCCCATTGCAGCACTTCTTGTGTGATTTTGGGCTATACAAAAATAAATTGTATTGAATTGTATTGTATTGCAATGTTTTTAACTCAAAAATTTGCTGTAAAAATTACCAAAATAATCCTACTGCGCGTAGAAGCCTTATAATGGGAAATAATTGAATATTTAAATTGGGTAATTAATAAAAAGTGGGGGGCGGCACGGTGGCGCAGTGGGTAGCGCTGCTGTCTCGCAGTTAGTAGACCCGGGTTCACTTCCTGGGTCTTCCCTGCGTGAAGTTTGCATGTTCTCCCCGTGTCTGTGTGGGTTTCCTCCGGGTACTCCGGTTTCCTCCCACAGTCCAAAGACATGTAGGTTAGGTGGATTGGCGATCCTAAATTGTCCCTAGTGTATTCTTGGTGTATGGGTGTGTGTGTGTGCCCTGCAGTGGGCTGGCGCCCTGCCCGGGGTTTGTCTCCTGCCTTGCGCCCTGTGTTGGCTGGGATTGGCTCCAGCAGACCCCTGTGACCCTGTAGTTAGGATATAGCGGGTTGGATAATGGATGACTGGATGGATAAACAATGGATATAGTCTTAAATGGGGATTACACAGGTTTCTAGGCCTGGGATTGATTACCCTGGCCTAGAGAGGATAAAATTTTCCCTGACTGTTCTCCTTATCTATCGACCTCCAAAACCCAATTCTGCCTTTATTCCGGAAATTACTGATCTTCTCACAACACTCTGTGCTACTTCTGCCAACATCATAATCTTAGGAGATATAAATATTCATGTTGACAATCCCACAGGTTATCTCACTGCTGATTTCCTTGAGCTGCTAGATTCTCTCAACCTACAACAACATGTTGATGTTCCCACACATTCTAGGGGTCACACTCTTGACTTGGTCATTTCAAACTGTGCCCCAATCAGGAATCTACAGGTATTTGATCTTGGTATTTCAGACCACAAAGTTGTGTCATTGGAGCTGCCCTTTTTCTCCTCCCGTATCAAACCAAAACGACAGATCTACTTCAGAAATCTGAAGAATATCAATGTGGATGCCTTGGCCTTGGACCTTACATTTCTCTCCTCTGACTTTATCAGCTCCCTCTCTGTTGCTGACCTTGTGGATTTTTACAACCAGTCCCTGAGCAGTCTCCTGGACTTCCACGCCCCTTTAACATCTAGGTCCGTCTCATTCTCGTGCTCAGCACCTTGGTATACCTGCGAGCTGTGAAAAATGAAGGCGGCTGGGCGTGTCCTTGAGCGGCGGCTCAAGGCCTCTGGGCTGACTGTCCATAAACAGGCTTACAGAGAACACATGAGAGCGTATGCAGAAGCTCTGAAGGTTGCACGGTCCAAGTTTTATTCCACCATCATCAGAAATGGCTCCAGCAACCCTAAAAAACTTTTTTCAACCATAAATCATCTTGTCAAACCTCCTTTACCTGCCCATTCTGAGACCACTGATGACAGATGCAACATGTATATCAACTTTTTTAAACAAAAAGTTGATAATATCCATTTACACCTCTCTACCAAGGATATCTTGCCCTTCCCAACTGTTGACTCATTGTCTGAGACCGTCCATCCTCTTTGCTCTTTCTCTGTTGCCACACGGGAAGAGGTGGAGGATGTCATCAGGAAAATGAAACCGTCTACTAGTTCCCTGGACCCTTTCCCCTCACCCTTGCTGAGGGCCAACATTTCTGCCATCTCTCCACTTATCACCAGGATAATAAATCAGTCCCTCCTGGCTGGCCATATTCCTTCTGCACTAAAAACTGCTGTCATCAGACCTCTACTGAAAAAATCCACCTTGGATCCTGAAGTTCTCTCCAATTATAGGCCCATCTCCAATCTTCCATTTCTCTCCAAAGTCCTGGAAAAAATAGTTGCAGCACAACTTCACGATCATCTCAAACTGAACAATCTGTTTGAAAAGTTTCAGTCTGGTTTTCGCCCTGGCCATAGCACTGAAACAGCCCTGGTCAGGGTCACCAATGATCTTCTGATGACGGCAGATACTGGTTCACCTTCACTACTTATCCTCCTTGACCTGACAGCTGCTTTTGACACAATAGACCATAACATCCTTCTTCACCACCTGCAATACACTATTGGACTCTCAGGAATTGTTCTAAATTGGTTTACATCATACCTGACTGGCAGAACTGAGCATGTCGCCCTTGGCAGCGCAAAGTCCCACACCCACAACGTCGCCTGTGGTGTTCCACAGGGCTCTGTGCTGGGCCCTATCCTTTTTACTATCTACATGCTCCCCCTTGGAACTGTCATTGGCAGACATGGTTTATCGTTCCATTGCTATGCCGATGACACTCAGCTTTACCTCAGGACTACTCCCACCTCCTCTACTGCTCCTCTGCCAACATCTACATTGTCTACCTGCCTGGAGGAGATAGAGGCTTGGATGAGGCTCAATTTTCTTCAGTTGAACAGATCCAAAACAGAAGCCATCTTAGTTGGTACATCACATCATCTTCGCTCTTCTACCATCACCAGTATTACTTTCTCTGGCCAAAATATTCCTCTTTCCACATCTGTTACTAATTTGGGTGTTAGAATGGACTCCCAACTTACTTTTGACACCCACATCAAATATCTCTGTAAGTCATCTTTTTACCATCTCAAGAACATCGCCAAACTCCGCCCATTACTCACCCTGGCAGATGCAGAGAAGCTCGTCCATGCCTTTGTCTCTTCCAGGCTGGATTACTGTAATGCACTCCTCATTGGGATTCCTGGCAAGAGTATCCAGAGACTCCAGTATATTCAGAACAGCGCTGCCAGGATCCTGATGAGGGTGCGAAAGTATGATCACATCACCCCAATCCTGAAAACCCTTCACTGGCTCCCTGTTTCATTCAGAATAGAGTACAAGGTCTCCCTTCTTACCCATCAGTGCATTTATGGACATGCCCCTCTTTATCTACAGGAACTCCTTACCCCCCATAACTCCTTACGTTCCCTCCGCTCTGTACTCACTAACACTCTTCAAGTCCCCAGAACTAAGCTCAGCAGCATGGGTGACAGGGCGTTTTCATCGGTGGCGCCGAGGCTGTGGAATGCCCTCCCTGATTACCTGAGAGCCCCACAGTCGACTGAGGCCTTTAAGCGAAACCTAAAAACTCATCTTTTTAGAAAGTCATTTTGTTAAAGTATTTTATAGACTCTTCTGTTCTTTTTTTTTTTTTTTTTTTTTTTTTTATTATTCTATTTTTACTCTGTAGCACTTTGGGATTGCTAAAATATAAAGTGCAATATAAATAAAATGTATTATTATTATTATTATTATTAAATTAAAGGAGATTCTGAAAACCTCATTTCCACTTCATTATTAACTGATAGCTGGTTAAGAAAACAGGCAACAATTAAAATCTAAATGTAACCATTTTAAACTAAAATAAGCAATTAAGGTTCCTGAATTGTATAAAGCAAGTTAAAAAGAAACCTTAGTCCAAAAAAAAAATTTTATTAGTAAATAAACACGTTCTAATTAAGAAACCTGTAGCTACTGTGGCCATCCAGAACTCTAACTGAGTACCCCACACCATACAACCACAGTTTAAAGTTGAGAAAAATATGCCATAACTATACCTACAAAAATCATTCTAAGGGAGTTATCAGTATCTCTGGAAACACAGGGGTATTCAGTGTTTTTTTTTACAGAAATACCAACCCAATTACATTACTTTTGCTTTTTCTGAATTTTAAGAGACATATTTTACCCTCATCTACTGTTTTCCCTCACTAAATCAGTTAAGTAATGACTCAGTTAATGAAATGTCATTTGATTTAATTTAAAGATGTAACTGACTGTAATAAGAATACAAAAGAATGTTAACATTATGCTATCAAAATGCATCTGCTATAAAATTATATAAAGTGATTTTTGTATTCAGAGATATATTGCCTAAAGAAGAAGATGATTGTATAGTAAGGGTGGAAAATTGAAAGTTTATGCAAGGACAACTTTGACATAAATAGATACAAGTTTTCCATTCTTTCACATTGAATGTTTGTGCTTGTGTAATAAGCTTCTCTTCATACTTGTGGCGAGGTTGCGAGACTTACCATGACCCCTAATGCAAAAATGGTTCATGAAGGTGAAAGATAGTGCGGCTCTTTGTGCGACCGAGGGTGAGATTATCTTTCTTCTGGAGCAGATCCCTGACAGGTGTTTTTTTAAATGTAGAATTCATTGTAAGAGTGATTTTAAAATTAAAGAAGTGCTTCACCTTTCCTTTTGTAAGTCCATAGTGTGACAAGATTACTAGAGAGGAGAATGTGCGCTATATCTTGATAGGCATTGCATTATATCTTGATTTACAGTATATTTGAACTGCTTCTTTTACCTTTTCTTGTACTGCACTTTGGTTCAGTTCTGACTGTTGTAAATGTGCTTTAAAAATAAAAATTGCCTTGCCCTGCTTTATAAAACATTATTTTAATACATAACACTAAGAAGTGCAGATCTGAGACAATGGACTGTAAAGATGGAGTTGGTTTGCAACATTTATTACAAAAAATGTAAAGAAAATATAAAATAAAGAACAATAATTGAACAAGAATTGTAGGTTGTAACTGAACTATAAGGGACATGTATGTTTGTTACATTTTCTTACAAAACACAGTAATTTTCCTATTTCCTCTCACGTTATCTAAAAACAGATGCATGTCTTCCATATGTGAAAAAAGGATGTTGAAGGGTCCAAAGACATTCCCTCTCGTCTTCTTCTGGAAATGCAGATAGCAAATCAAATTTCTGAAGGGCCTCCTCAATGTCGTCTTTGTCCATTGACAGTAATGAAGGGAGTGAGATATGCCCCCTGACCACAGATTCATTCTCAGCACACCACTTCTCTACCTCAGTAAAATGTTGAAGGATTCCGTGTTGCTGTAATAAGTTTTATTAAAAAATAAATAAATAAAGAAAATTCTTTAAATGTCCGTTATAAAGCTTATAGCCTTTTCCTCCACATTTACAAGGAATGTAAGAAAAGGAAAGTAAAAAAATAATGTACAGTATATTCTGAATTTGTTATACATTATTAACATTACTGCTTTCGATCACAGATTCTACAAGTCTTCAATGTTTCTTACAATACACTATTATTAACAAAGTACCCAATGCATTTCAAATGTTTTAAGGCCTTTAAGAGTTGTACTAGTACTACAGTTTGTCAGAAGATGTAAAACAGGCTTTTAGTCTTTTGGGCTTTGACTCCTACTGCTTAACGATTAACAGTCGGCACCTGAGACAAGCATTAAAAGTCTTTTTATACATTTTATTCACTATACCATAGGCATTGTAAGCCAGCATCAACAAAATGTAATTCATCATTGGAAAATTTTAATGTTAAAGTGAGAGCGGCTGCTGTTATAGTAGCTTCTCAAACTAAATAAGGAGAAATCTGAAATCTCAGTGATTGGCAAAAATTGATATAATGAGGATATTAGAAATAAACTTGATCCATTAGGCATAATTTGTGAATAATGTGAATTTCCCCCTGGGATTAATAAAGTATCTATCTATCTATCTATCTATCTATCTATCTATCTATCTATCTATCTATCTATCTATCTATCTATCTATCTATCTATCTATCTATCTAACAGTCAAGACAGAGGTAAAGAATTTAGGGGTAATTATTGACTCTGACCTATATTTTAAATCACATATTAATCAGATTACTAGGACAGCATTTTTTCACCTAAGAAATATAGCAAAAATTAGACCTCTTATAACTTTGCAAGATGGTGAAAAATTAGTTCACGCTTTTGTTTTTAGTTGACTAGATTACTACAACGCACTCCTCTCAGGACCACCCAAATAAAAGACAACAATCGATTGTAACTAGTTCAGAATCCAGCTGCCAGAATCTTAACTAGGAAAAGAAAATACGAGCAAATCTTTCCAGTTTTGATGTCACTACACTGATTACCTGTGTCATTTAGAATTGACTTTAAAATACTGCTTATGGTTTACAAAGCCTTAAATAATCTCGCTCCATCCTATGTCTTGGAATGTCTTTCACCTTACACTCCAAATTGTACCCTTAGATCTTCAAATGAGTGTCTGCTTATAATTCCAAGAGCTAAACTTAAAAGAATTGGTGAGGCGGTCTTTTGCTGTTATGCACTTAAAATCTGGAATAGCTTATCTATAGAAATTCACCAGGCTGATACGGGGGAGCACTTTAAAAAATCTGCTAATAACTATTACTTTAACATGGCTTTCTCATAGCTTCATTTTAGTGTATCTCTGATATTCTGTATATGCATTTAATTATCATTTTTTTTCATGGCTCCAAAACCCGTACTAAATCCCTGCATTCTCTGTTGTTCTTTTTCCGGTTTTCTGTGGTGGAGATCTGCACCACCACCACCTGATCAAAGCACCGTGCTGTCCCTACATTGATGGATTGAAGGCCAGAGGTCTACATGACCGTCATCATCTAATTCTTCACATGAAGTCTGTAAACAGTGAGGACTGACTGAGATCATTTATGTTAGGTAGAATGTCTAGTGGAGGCGGTCTTGAAACCCCTGCAGATTTTGTTTTTTTTTTTTCTCCAGCCCTTTGGAGGTTTTTTTTTGTTTTTTTCTGTCCTCCCTGGCCATCGGACCGTACTTTATTCTTTGTTAATTAGTATTGCCTGATTTTTTCATCTTGTAAAGCGCTTTGAGCTACATTATTCATATGAAAACGTGCTATATAAATAAATGTTGTTGTTGTTATTTCAGGCAGAAGTCCCAGCACCTGCATTCCTAAAACAAAATCTAGCTGCTTGTTAGCTCTCCTCCTTCAAAGAACACAACATCCTTGATTCACAGAAATTTTAAACAATGCAAGTAATAGGGCAGTCAGGCCATTCTTTTATGTTAAAACCAGTTGTGGTCTTTCTTAATTAACTCCTTCATGGTCTACAACTAACTGTTACCCTTACTATTTTAACATGCACCAGGATATACAGTAATGCTTATTTTCATTTATGCTCATGATTGTCTTTGAATATATGCAAATCATCAACTTTAAGAATATACTTTTCTATGTTATTTAAAAAAGGGAAGTAAGGCTGTAAATTGTAATATATAACAAAGACAAACTAACCCAGTGATGTGGACTGTGACAAGTGCCCATGAGGCATTAGCAGTAAAAGGCCATCAAGGTGGCATGAAGTGAGTAGAGGGACCCAAACTAATACTTCCAAGAACCTCTAAGAACAGAAGAGTTATTGTGACATGTTGTTTGGCACTAATGGTGTGCTGAAAAGAGATCACAAGAAACCAGGGCATACCAGCAGTGAAAGATCAACTGCCTTTACAACATACTGTACTATGGGCCAGTATAGAATAGACGGATTAGTAGGAAATATTCTGTTATAGCTGGTGGTAGAATGAAAGCTGTGCATATACCATACTTCAGCCATAAGTGTTTGCATCCTTTCAACAGTGACTGCATTTTTAATGCCTGCCTGAATTTTCTTTGTCATAATTTTTCTTATTATTTTTAAGAAGCAAGGAATCATTTTACTAGTTGTAGAACATTTAGTGTTTACTAATTTTACTATAATTTATGACAAAACATGCGTGGATGCATTAAGGCAGGCATGTCAAACTCACTACCATTGGTGGGCCGCTTCGACTGCCATACGTGCGTCAGCGGGCCACACTGTAACAAATACTATTATACAAAGTTACTGTAGCTTTCTTTCCAATACTGAAAAGTTTAAAGAAAAGCAATTTATTTCCATACAATCTCCATACAACAGCGTACAATTAGAGTCTTAGTCTCTTAGCTAGGTCCTTATATTACTATATTATATTCATTATATTATCCATCCATCCATCCATTATCCAACCCGCTGAATCCGAACACAGGGTCACGGGGGTCTGCTGGAGCCAATCCCAGCCAACTCAGGGCACAAGGCAGGGACCAATCCTGGGCAGGGTGCCAACCCACCGCAGTCATTATATTATATTCATTGCTTATATAGGAGTCTTACAGTGTGAGATCTATTTCTTTTGTCCCGACACTTGGCATCTCTTGTTAGTAACCAGTTCGTCAATATCAGGCTTGAAATCTTGTGCAGCTGCAACTTTTATGAGGGATGAAAGGTGCTCGACGGTAAGTCTTGAGCGATGTGGGGTTTTGGTAGCTTTCATTAACGAAAAGAATTGCTCATAAAGGTAAGTGCTTCCGCACATAGGCAATACCCTCAATGCCAACTTAAGGATCTACACATATGAGGATGGCAGGTAAGCATACAAGCCTGGCACACCAACTTCGTTGTATTTTGCCTTCAGAATAGAATCTGACTGCAGTTCAATCAGTTCCATTTGGATATTCTCAGGCGCATTCTCAACGTTGTAAGAGTATAGTGACGTAAACAGCGGAAAGTCCTGTTCGTGTGAACTGAAATCACGAAAACGCTCACTGAATTCATTGCTCAGTAATTCAAGTTGGAAAACAAATCCTCCAAAAATCTAATTTTACTTTACTAAGTTTACTTCAAAGTTTATATTGTAAAATAAGCCGATATGCAAAAAGCCCCCTGACCTACACTAATTTTACAAACTCAAAATCACAAAAATTTGTTAATAAACAACTCACCAACTTCTCGCGTCCACTTCAGATCTTCAGCTGTAGTCTGCGAGCTATTACTACACGTGATGGTCAGTTCTGCCTAGTGGCCAGTCTCAACAGCCCAGCCAGTAGCGGCTCTAGGCTCGTGGCGGCCCTGGGCAGAGAAAGAATCGGTGGACCTTCGCCCGTCCGTTGCGGATACTGCATAGCCGCCTTGTGCTCATGACACGCTTCTATATGCGCAGGTCCGTAACTTGAAAATAAAGTGGCAGCCCATGATATTCTCATTACGGCAGAATGTTATACTGTAATACTACATATAGCTTACTGCTCCGACTCGAGCGACATTAGTAAATACAGCGTACTAATTAACAAGAGACACAATGTTTTTCGGCCACATTGCCATCAGCTGTGTCGTTATTTTCTCTTTCTGTTTTATATTCAATATATATTGGTGTGGCGGCCCTGTGCAAGTGCACAGTTTGCACATGCCTAAGGCCACCCCTGCTGCCCGCTGCTGCAGCCTAGCACTTCAGTTGCAATGTCGCAGCTCATTAACTTTGGACAAGGCTCGTTGCTATACTAGCAGATGACGTTTCCGGTACCATAATGCCATGGGAAAACGCGCTTTTGTCAGAAGGCAAGAAGTAAGAAAAGTCAATAAGTAACACCAAAGATGCAGAATGATTCAATCACAAACGATAGTAATCATTTTGTACAAGTTTAGTGCTAACTAGGATCTGTCATGCGGGCCGGGGCCGCGTGTTTGACATGCCTGTATTAAGGGACACGTTTTGTGCTATACTTCAAAAAATCATTCTAAAATATCACTTTATTGGGTTGTGTGGTTCCATTGTAGACCCACTGCTTGACAAAGAAGACGAAGAAGATTTGTATTCTGGGAAGGGTTCTTTGCATATGGAATTGGTTCTTTGGGGCTTTTTAAAGATTGCTAATTTGTCAACAAACACAAATCTTTAATATAAGCTGCCTAGAGGGATACCAACAGATAGTGACAACTTGACATTAGCCTGTGCTATTACAGGCAGTAACAGTAATTTTTAAATTATATACACATTGGTATTTTACAAATCTGTTATTCTCTACCCATGGCTATTTATGGGACCCTATTGTGGATCTAAATTAATAAAGGTTCTTTAGGGAGCGAAAAATGGCTTGTCTATGGCATCACTATGAAGAAGCACTTTAGCTCCTTTATTTTTAAGAGTGTGCTATACCTGTTAAACCCATTAGGCCATCTTCTTGATGCTCACTGTCTTTGTGTCCACATAACCACCACCAGTATCCTGGATATTTTAAATTCCACTCTAATAATTTTAACTTAATCAAAGTATTTTTTAAGTATTAGTAAATGTGTGTGCTACAATGGTTTGGAGCTCAGCTAGAATCCCCATTTTCTGTGTACAGCTTGCATGTTCACCATGTGCCTGTATGGATTCTTCTCATGGGACTCCAGTTTTCTTGTCATATCTCAAAGATAATGTATGTGTCAGGTTAATTGGTGACTCCATTTTAGTCTAAAGAGTGTGTGTGTGTGTGTGTGTGATTGTGAGAGAGAGAGCTCTACCCTGCAATGTCCTGGCCTGTTATCTGTCTTGTAACCCAATGCTATGCCCATCCATTGCTTTGACTAAAGTGAGTTTTCCAATTTTATGTTAGTAAGAATGTTTAAAAGCATAGAATTATACATTTATTTCCTAACCTTTATCATCATTACATTGCTGTTTATCTCTTTTGGATTTATCCCTGTATTGTCCCCAGTTGCATCTGTATGATAATATAGAGAGAGCAAGAGAAAATTATCAATAAGTAACTAATATCATCTTATTTCCTGTTATGAATGTATTTTGGATCTCTGTAAAAACAAACTGGTAGCAAAAAGAAGAACTGCTGTAAAAGTAAAGCAAATGAAAAAGGTAAATAAGCAGGCAACAAACTAAGTTGAAGGGTCCTGTCTGCTATAGGGAAACATTTTAGTTTTTGATTCTGCGTTATTCTACTTAATAATAATAATAATAATAATGATAATAATTCTTCTTCTTCTTGTTCTTGTTCTTCTTCTTCTCCTCCTCCTCCCACATTCAAAATGGAGGCACCATTCTGCAGTGATTATGTTTCATTTACCTTCTCCATTTTTGTGATTACCACCCATAGGGTGTCTCATAAGACATTTGAAGCCCCTTTCAAGCTCCTTTCTAAAACTATTTCTTAAATAACTCCATGTTGCATTAATACAAAAGTCTCACCTCTTTCTCTTGTCTTGCTTTCTTTGTGCAGTCTGCATCATGATCACCATCATGACCACTCCAAATGCAGTTTTAATAGGCACCTTTTTCATCATTTCTCGGAAAATGTTCAGTAGTTTCCAGCGAGCTCTATTCTGTTAAGTTTGTCTTTTTAAAGCTGTTGATTCTCTTTCAGTCTGGTTGTCAGCTGTGCAAAATGCATCATTCAAGTGAGAGAGGAGTGTATTGTGCTGCACCTCCTGGCACAGCAGATATTGGTTGGGACTTCACTTGTGTCAGCAGCACGTTTACATTAAGAATCACTAGGGGGTTTTGCTCACCAACCACCCAGCCACTTCGCGTCTCTGCCGCTCGCGTATGTGGTTTTCACTTTCACCAAATAACAAATCTTTGAATTCTCACAGATACGCCTCTTCATTGGGAAGAAACACTACTTTTCCCTGATGGCAACACAAATTAGACGATCTACAAGTCTCTGACTTAAAGTTTAAATCCAAACAATATATTCAATCTCTTTTCGCTGTTCCATTATTTCACCGAGTAATAATTTCCATTTCTTTGTGCTAATGCGATCTTTGCTATCATTTTTTTGAGACTTTCAAATTTTAGTACTTTCATTATCTCTAACCTGATCTGCATGTGTATCGCGCCAACATTTTAAAAACTCTTTACGACGTTCTATTTTGTCATCTACTCTTTGTCTTTTATTTCTGGCCCCAGGCGTGGTTAAATCTCTTGGCACAAAGTCTTGTCTCACGGGACTTGAAAGTATCTCTCTGAAAAGAGGCTAAAAGTCTCATCTTGTCTTGTCTCGTCCCTGGATTTTTTAATATAATAGAGAGATTTATCTTTTCGAATTTTTCTATAAGGTCCACCAGAATGATATTTTTTGTAGTGGAGGCTTTTCAGTGCAGTTCATTCTGCACTGAGGGCAGCAGTACCCACCTGTTCTGCAGCTGTCCCAGTATATCATAATGCACTTCAGGCAGAAGCTGTGCCCACATGTATGTAACAGGGTCCTGTAGTTTGTCCAAACAAATTTAGGTGATAAAAATCATCCTGTGATACTGAAATGTTTCTTTCTTTCATCATGCTTAAAGGAATGCATGAGCAGGAAGTATACTTCTGGAGAAATTAAAGTACGAAGGTTCTTTCTTACAGCATTGAAGGTGTAGCTTTGAAACTGTGCCCAGAAAAATGATAAAAATTAACTTGAACAGTCACACACACACACACTGTGTAAAGGCCGAGAGTCTGCCTACATGAGTACACTAATGAATGCTTTGGGTACTCTTCTCCAACCAGGGACTCTTTCTTTGCTCTCTTGTTACTGAACATGTGTTTTCAGTTATACCCCTTTGACTAATAGTAGATGTCTCTCTTGTGCCACTAACAGGAGATGACGTACTGCAGAAAATGTTCAGAGACTCCGTTCTCCTTCAGCCTTTAAAACTGTCAGTCTGGAGTGAACAAAGTGGACTTCATTCCAGAACTTGCCATGCATGAGCACTGTATGTACCACCTAATCACTGTCTCCTACCCTATTAACATTGTTCTTTTTTACTGCCTTCCAAGTCTGCTAAAAAACTTCCTTGATGAAATGGATGTCCTGCTGTCCTCTATTCCAGATGCCAGTGAACTTCTAATCCTCGGCAACCTGTACATCCACCTGGACCTTCCTTCTACAGATTCCTTGCTCTTCTCTCCACTTTCAACTTCACACAGCTCCACACCTCACCAGATCACAAAGCAGGTAAACATGTGGACCTTGTTCTCTCACAGAACTGCATACCCAATAACAATACTGTCACTCCACTACATAAATCTGATCACTTTTTCATTCAGTTCTCTCTGCTTCTTACCTTTTTATCCCACTGTCATTCCCCCCATTATGTCCTTCCGCCATTACCTCCGCTCCCTCTCTCTCAACCCATTTCTCTTCACTAGTCTTCTTCGCTTTTTCTCCTGTCTTGACACCAATGCTACCACTGACACTGTATGCTCAACTCTGTCCTCTTGCCTTGATACTGTCCGTCCTCTCTCTGCTAAACCTGCATGTGAAAGACCCTCCTGTCCATGGGTTTCTGAAACTTTTTGCAGTCTGACAGAGGAAATAGAATGAAATAGAAGAAGGCAAAGGACCAGGGTGACCTGTATTTCTAGGGATGGTTAATAAGTGTAAATGGTGCTTTTTTAAAATTTTCTTTCAGTGTCCTTATAGTCATTTTGCTCTGTAAATATGTGTATGCATTAGCATTCAAAACATTTGGAATCACCCAGAAATGTTTATGCTTTTGACAGAAATTGATACCGATTTATCAAGATGCCAATAAACTGATTAAAAATATAACCATTACTAGTGTAGCTAATGGCTATTAATACTTCAGATGACTGATTTATTATTCATGTGTGACTGCAAAGCCCCATTTTCAGCAGCCATTCCCAATGGTCAACTCCTTTAGCTTGTCTTTAATTAGTTCATGTTTAAATGCTTTCTTATTGCATTAGCACTGATGAATCTTGTTAATCTCTTGACTTGGGTTGCGAGGTACTGGCTTTCCTGAACTTCAGTTCTGGGTTCAAAAAATCGGAAAAATAAAACAGCTTTCTTAAGGAACATGTTAGTTTGTTGTTGGAGAATGAAGGTTATTTCTTGTGACTGATTGCCAAGAAACCGAAGATTTCATTCAAAGGTGTCTATTACTGATCTAGAGATGTTTTGTCGTACAAGGTCCTAGGTGTCCCTGTTTATCCATTTAATACTGTATATCATGTAGACTTTATAAGAATGTCATCTTTTACATACTCTTACCACACTGTCAGGTACTGCAGTTCAGCTCTTTCTCCCCCCTTCTCTTTTACATCTATAATCTCAGGCAATTAGATAGAGTAAAAGAACAGGCAGGAGGTAATGTAACATTTAGTTGTGTATCAATATATCCAAATTGTAAGAATGGCGAGTACAATGAAGTTGTTGGTTATAAACCAAACCATACAACCTGATATTGCTAGATCTGCAGTTTAAGGAGGCACATAAACTTGTTGTTAAATTCTATTCTTTCTGGTCAACTTTCTCTTCAGGTCATCATCTGGTTTGCTTTCATCAAGGCAGAAAGAGCATGCCCCTTTTCAGGTCTCCTTCTTATTGACCTTCTGCAGCTCTTGACAGATCAGACCAAACTCTCCCCAAAATACTTCCTGATGCTATCCACCAATGAAACAGCACATGCACAACCCTCCTCCCAATTCAGCTACTTTACAATATGGGGGGTGTAACATTCACTAATGAACAAGCTCATGAAGGCTCAACCCCACAGTCTAGCATTTTCTGTAATTCCAAACACACAAGAAAGGAAGGAAACAACTAAAGCATAAAACAGGCCCAGATGGTGTTTTCCTTATCAATGAAACTCTGGGGGTAGAAAAATGGTTTATCTAGCTTCCTGTCTCTTAAACATTACAAACAAAGACATGCAAAATATGTATTAAACAATATGCTAGATATTACTAATTTTACACTCCAGCATAGAGAGGAGAGGGCAACCTGGACTTAACCAGAAGGGGAAGACCCCAATGAACAACTGCATAAGAAAATACGTACAGTACATCACAGTCTGTAGTCTGAAAAATAAATGCCTTACAGGTCCTTATCTGCCTTCTTTCCTAAGTACACACCAAATAACCATTATCCTCCACAACAGCTGGAATGTCAGTTCCTTGAAACTCAAGGAAAGATAATTTATTTGCTTTATTGGACAGAATAGCAGGTTTCAGTAGTGCTAATACATTTACAAAGGTTCCTCTAACAATTAGCATTAATACATGATTAACTAAGGATAGGTTAAAGCAGTTTAGCTGCTGAAAATGGAGCTTTGCAGTTACAGTATAGGGTGATAATAAATTAAAAATCAGTCTTTTCAAATAGTAATAGGTTTTAGCCACATTACTAATGTCTTGGCTGGATTTTTAGATAAATTTAATGATATCTTGATAAAAAAGTGTCAATTTCTATCAAAAACATAAAAATTTCTCAGTGATTCCAAACTTTTAAATAGTAATGTATATTCTGTTGCCAAGCTTTAACCAAAATTTATCTCCTTAGAATTAACCCAGTGTAACAAAAGACACAAAACCATGTGAAAAAGCTGTGGATCCACCCCGCATACCTGAAAATGCAAGTGTGAAAATGCATCTTTACAGACAAGAATCTAAAACAGAACTGAAGAGATTACAAAATGGCTGTCATACATAATCAGAAAACAGGAAGTGATATAATGATAGAGTTGCATCTTGGGACCGGAAATTATATCAGGAGTAGGTGGGTTCTTGGGACTGGAACAGGAAGTACAGTTAGGTTGTCGTCTGGGGATTGGAAGTGGTATTAGGTTGATGGTTCATAGGTTGTTCTGCAGGAGAACAGGAGAAAGAGTTAGAGCACAGCATGAATCCCTTGTCCAGCGGGAATATGCACTTATTTGAGCCCATAAACTGTCTCCTAATCATGATGAAAGAGTTAGGGATCCACCCCGTATACTTTGAAATGCAAGTATGAAAATATGTCTTTACAGACAGGAGTCCAAAACAGAACTGATGAAATTACAAAATGGCTATCATCTATAATCAGAAAATGGGAAGTGATGTAATGGTACAGTGGCATCTTTGGACTGGAACTGACATCAAGAGTACGTGGGCTCTTGGAACCCGGAAATGACATCAGAAATAGGTGGGTTCTTTGGACCGGAATAGGAAGTACTGTTAGGTTCTCTTCTGGGAACTGGAAGTGGTGTGTGGCAGGCGGCTGGCATCCATTTCCAGCCGGGACGTCCCTGCACACTATATTCGGGGGGAGCAGCCCTGGAAAGTGCAATACCTCCCCCTGGACGCTAAATGGCCGCCCCCCCCTGGGCCGGAGTAGTGCCTAGGTTTCCCACAGGGCTCCCTGGGAATTGGAGTTGGGGGCAGCCCTGTTGGGTCCCGCAGGTACCACCAGGGGGTGCTGTGTTTGGGGCTCCTGAGCCCGTATGGGCAACAGATTCGTCACACCTGGAAGTGCCTCCGGAACTCGGTAATCAAGCACCTGGAGCACTTCCAGGTGACCTATAAAAGGAGCCAGCGACCACCACTCAGGGGCCAGAGTCGGGTGGAGGAGGACAAGGTTGCTAGAGAGGAGTGGTGGTGCCAAGGAGAAGAAGGTTTTGTGCTTGGGCTGTACTGGTGGTGAACAGTGCTTGGAACTGTGTTGTAGCTGGGGGGTTTACGGGGAAGACGTGCCCTCCAGCTGAAGAATAATAAAATAGTTGTATCTGATAGTGCCTCCTGTGTCAAGTCTGTGCCGAGTCGGGCGTAATATAGCGCCTTTGTGACAGGTGTTAGGTTGATGGTTCATTGGTTGTTCTGCAAGAGAGGAGGAGAAAGAGCTAGAGGCAAGTGCCAGCCTATATATAACCTATAACCTTCCTTATTACGGCTTTCTTTCTTGGTACGGAACCATCCACCATGGCCGTGGTGCCAGTCAACTCATGTGTTCTATGACATAAGACTGAAACAGAGTGAGAGTGCAAGCATTCCAGTGACATCAACTGTGTTCACCCTTTAGCACCAGAGAACACACAACAGTGAAAGTAAATAAGAAAAGTGCATTTATATTTACATTTATTTGTTTAGCAGACACTTTTATCCAAAGCAACTTACACTTACAAAATAGAGCAACATAATCGAGTAAACATTATTCTCGGGGAATGTTTGGGAACAAATTTTACAGAGCTAGGTTACAAAAGTGATCACCACAAGTGAAAAGCTCAGAACAAAACACAAGCGAATTACAATTTCTAAGTTGCAAAACCTAACAGCTGTTAGACAGAAATTTACCAAACAAGACAGCCTTCTTAAACACATTGAGGGAATCAGCATTTCAAATGGATGTAGAAGTAGAAAGTCTTACAATATTTAAATATATAGAAATAAATATCAAGGTAAACAAACAACAGAAATGAATCCCATTTTTTAATATAGACAAAGTCATGATGATATACAGTAAATTCCTGTTAACATAAAAACTAAATACGAACAGCAGAAAATGGGAAAACAAAAAGTCAAGACACAGCAGTCCTGGGCACCTGGACAAATATACTTACGAGGTTCTATGACCATTAACGAGTGATAAAATCACAGTTCTGCTTGTCTTTTCTGCTTGGGCATTTTAAAATTCAAAGATGCATGCTGAAGTCCATTAAAGCAAAATAACATGAGCTGATGTGGTATTAACTTGGGAATTCCCATCTTCCCTGCTTTATGCAAAGCAACAGCAACAATCAATGTGCCATTGTACCAAATATTCAATTTCAAGACAAGAATGTGGATGCATTTGAAGTAACCATTATTGAGACACCTGTATTTATTCACTCTGAACTTGCAAGTCCAGAAAGATGGCATCCTACTTCTGAACCCGATTTTAAACTGTATGGTTACTCATAAATACAATATGCACTGTTTTGAACTGAGGCAGACATAAAATAGTCAGGATATCCAACAGCAGCAACAAAATACAGCTCACCCTTTGTACACTGACACAAAAGAAGTATGCTGTCCTCTATTGGGGATTCATAACAAAGCAATGTGTACATATTGAAGAAGACTTTCCATGCACTTGAAGCCTGCCCTTGTGTGTACAGTCTGATAAGACTGTTTCCTTATTTGCTGCCTTTTACACTTTCAATTTGCAATTTGGTTGAATCAAGCTTCCTGATTTAATCTTAAGTTCTCTCTCGCAGTATTACAGAAGAATGAATTCTGACAGTTTGAGAGGAGCCTTAAGCAAACTGTCCTCTAAGCTAGAAAGTTGGGCCGCCTACACTTTAGAAAATTTGGTTAATTCTGAATAGATACAATGGATTGCTTTGAGGTTCTCCTGCAGTTTTTCTGCACACTCACAAATCCGTCTGGAATTAAGTTCGCTGTCTTGGTTGGTGTCTGCTTCTATGATGGCTTCGAACATTGAGTACAGCTGGTCAAGGCGGTGAGGGAAAATCTCCAGGAATATTTTGTCTTGTGCACTCAAAGTTGTCCCTTCAACACAGTCATATTCCCTCAAGCTTAACTCGGATACAGTTTCCATTAGCTTCCTGAGACCTACCTCTGTCCGCAACACTTTCAAGAAGCGCTGAATTTTTCCACACTGGGTTGATGGTTCAGGTATCTTACTTAACCATAAAAGAGCTTCTGCAGCACCACTGGCCAACAAGCCAACTTCCAAGAGGCCTAATGTAGTACTTTCCTTTAATTCACGCATTCTGTATTTAAATGACTTTTTGTCAGCTAGTACAAAAATAAATGTAACTACTATTGAGATAAAAACAGCAGTTTGAAAGGAAGCTCCAAGTTTCATAGCAGATGTCAACACCAAACCCCCAAAGATCAGTAGACCTGCTATTTGAGTACGAGCCCTTAATGGATTCAGGTACTTCACTGCCTCATTCAGCTTGCTGATTTTATACTCAATAACCTCTTCTTTTTTTTGAAAAATCTTCAAAAACTTCTCCACCTTCTGGATTTCCTGATCAACAATGGCCTCATCTAACCTGCAAATAAAATGAGACCGTTGTTTATTTCACAGAGAAAAATTTATTTTTTTGCTCTGAGACATAGAGATGTAATTTATCTGGATCAAGTGCTTCTACCATTCTGATAAAGAGTGTTGAGAATCAGGGCACAGCAACTATTTACTGTCTTTAAAAAGCATAAATAGCTTTTTGAGGCGTTGGAAGCATTACTTCCACTTGTATTTGTAATATTTAGTAATGTTAAAATTGTGTTAGTTATAATGTTTTTTTAAGTTTGAACTGGATTGTTATTGGAAAGAAACCATTTTGTAATAAGTAAGCATACACTCACTGGCCACTGTACTAGGTACACCTGTTCAACTGATTCCTAATGCAAATATCTATTCAGCCAAACTCAATGCATTTCAGACTGTAGACATTGTCAAGACGAACTGCTGAAGATCTAACCGAGCATCAGAATGGGGAAGAAACCTGATTTAAGTGACTTTGAACGTGACATGGTTGTTGGTGCCAGACAGGCAGATCTGAGTATTTCAGAAACTGCTAATCTACTGGGATTTTCATGCACAACCATCTCTAGGGTTTACAGAGAATGGTCAGAAAAAGGGAAAATATCCAGTGAACAGCAGTTCTCTGGCCAAAAATGCCTTATTGATGTCAGAGGTTAGAGAATGGCCAGACTGGTTCAAGCTAATAGAAAGGTAACAGTAACTCAAATAACCACTCGTTACAACTGAGGTATCCAGAAGAATATCTCTGAATGCACAAAACATGGAACTTTCAAGCAGATGGGATACAGCAGCAGGACACCACACCGGGTGCCACTCCTGTCAGCTAAGCACAGGCAACAGAGGCTACAATTCACACAGGCTCAGCAAAATTGAACAATAGAAGATTGGAAAAGCTTTCCCTGGTCTGATGAATCTCGATTTCTGCTGCAACATTCTGATGGTAGGGTCAGAATTTGGCATCAATAACATGAAAGCATGGATCCATTCTGCCTTGTATAAACGGTTCTTTCTGGTGGTGGTGGTAGTGTAATGGTGTAGGGGATATTTCCTAGTCACACTTTGGGCCCCTTAGTACCAACTGAGCATCGTTTAAATGCCACAGCCTACCTGAGTATTGTTGCTGACCATGTCCATCCCTTTATGACCGCAGTGTACCCATCTTCTGTTGGCTACTTCCAGCAGAATAATGTGCCATGTCACAAAGCTCAAGTCTTCTCAAATTGTTTTTTTTAAATATGACAATGAGTTCACTGTATTCAAATGGCCTCCACAGTCACCAGTTCTCAATCGAATTGAGCACCTTTGGAATGTGTTGGAACGGAAAATTCCCATCATGGATGTGCAGTTGACACATCTGCAGCAACTGTGTCAATATTCATTAATTAACAGCTGTGTTTCCTTGATGATTACCTAACCTTACCTCAAGGTTCTTTAGGAGATTCTGATTCTTTTAAATGTTAACTCAGGAAGTGAAATTTGTGGTGGTGTGTTGTTGTGAAGGTACCTTGGTAGTTTTGAAGGAACATCACTGAATGCAAAACTGCTGTTTCTAACACGGTTTCAATGCACCATGCTAGAACATGTTTCTGTGATGTCAGATGTGTGGATTTAATATCGAGGCAGAAAAACCTTTGATTTCACTAGCTCCTGGAAAGGGGTACTCCTTCCTCCTTCAGGAAGAAATCTTTGGAAATGATAGGCAGGTTTTATGAGCCTAAGTAATTACAGAACAATAAAAAGTCAGACAATGAGCTGGATGAGGACACAACCTTGGATAGAGCTGGTTAGAAAGACAGAGAAAGCTGACTAGAAACCAGTCAAGATGATGATCTGGCTAGAGAGAGAATTGACCAGAAATGATAATATGACCAAAGACTTTGTGTAACTACAAAGATTATGGGCTGCCTGGAATCAACATGTCGATTATGTTACTTCAGCTGCTTTCAGAATGATCCTCACCAAAATGTTATGAAAACCACATCTGTGTTTTGCTTTTGGTTTAGGGCACTAACTATTTCCCTTGCGCTTCACCAAACTTTCTCTTTCCATTTCATAACGTAATCATGTCTCTTTTTTCCTGTCCACAACACTGCTAGTCTGCCTTCAGTTGTCCATCCATCCTATTGGACGGTGGTGCTATTTGCAGGGCCTGTCAATCATTTTTGCTGCATCCGTTCATTTGCATAAAGCAAGCTGTCAGTGCAATGCAGAGCAATTAAATTAACATAATATTAATAAATATCAACAGATAAACATTAATGACAAATAACACCTGTCTGCTCAATTTTTTATTTTCAATAATTTCATTCAAATCAGTGAACGCATTTTTGAGATTTTTGGTATTTAGTTTTTCAATTTGGCAAAGGGGGTTACCCTAAATACTGTTATATTGAAATGTCCTTTCTAAGGCCAGGTTTATACTTGACACGACGCATGCTCCAGCAGATGCTCCTGCTACGTAAGTGTTGTACTATTTATACTTGCGCAAGTACTTTATGTAAATCTGGAGGAATCCAGCAGGTGGCAGTGCGAGATATCATCACGGTGAGAACAGGTTCGGCTTCGCTGTGTTGTGAATTGCCTGGAACACCCATTAAATTCCAATGACACTTTACCACAATATCTCTGAACAGGATGTTTAATGATTAAATCCATTAATCCAGGAATATGTCCATTCCAGCAAGCATTGGGCACGAGGCAGAAACAATCCCTGGACGGTGCATCAGCTCATCGCAAGGTCAATACAAGCACTCACATACACTGGTGTCATTTTAGCGTCACCGAATCTGCATATCTTTGGAAGGAAACCCGAGCACACTGTGGAAACCCAGCAGGAAAACATGCAAACTCCAAGCAGGGAATACCAGCGACGTGACTCCCTGTGAGACAGCAGTGCTACCACTCTGCCACCATGTCACCCCCATGTGTGTAAATATTAACAGTATTCATTAAACGAAATTTAACAATTTATCTGTAAAATGTAACATATATACTTTAATGCATTTAATCATGAAAGTGATATCAAGTATAAATCTAAGGATTCTAAATGTGCAGAGAGTTGGAATATCATACATGTAATGTGTTCTGTGTGGTGATCTATTGCTGTTTGTGGCTGCTGTCAGGTCGGGAGGAAACCCCAGGAAAAAAAAGGCGGCACAAAAGGTGGTATGTGAGACTTTGAAAATGTATTGTGTCATTATGATCGGGAATAATAATAATAATAATGAATATGCGACACTTGAAAATTAAAGCACCACGAATGCATCTCTATGTCGGCATTTTGCTTCACCACATTGAACCATTCATCAAACATCGAAGTGCGCACATCAATCTCGTAGGATCCGCAAAGTGGCTTTCTGTCACATGTAGAGAGTAAACAGAGACTCTGACGTCACATTCCAACTTTAAGCACACTGCGCACCCCGACTTTTTGCTGGTACTGCAACGCATGCATGACATTAATTTCTGAGGACCTGCTCAGAGGACGCTTCAAATGAATGCTGGGAACTCGTGGCAGCCATGAAGCATGTGTGTACGCGCTCTGAACATGAAGTATAAATTAGCCTTAAGGAGATACTTACCAAGATCATGAGAAATTTGATCTTTTTTACTAAATGGGAAATGGTGTTTTTGTTGATGAGCATGAGTGAGTAAAGTGAATCAGTCATTCAGTGAGATAGATAGATAGATAGATAGATAGATAGATAGATAGATAGATAGATAGATAGATAGATAGATAGATAGATAGATAGATAGATAGATAGATATAGGCCTCTGTTTGTTTATTTATTTGTCATTTTTACAGCCTTATATTTAACATTTGTGATTCTTTCCCTTTACATTACTATTGCATTGAAGTTATAGCAAGTGAAAATACGCTTACCTATCTTCCTCTATTGCCCCCTTTCTTGTGGTTTTCCTTTTGTGTAGGCTCCATTCTCCCATTTTCATTTGATTCTCTTTTCCTCTCATTACCTTTTGTTGAATCAGAACAGAGTCTCAGCAGTTGCAGATATTCTTGTTGGTACAGCAACTTTCTCAAACCAAAATTGCAAAATAAAATATATTAATAAAGTTTAGAGAGCAGGGTGACATGAGTAAAGATAAATTAAACTGGATGCTGGTTTGAAAATAAGGAATAAGGAAAAGAGAATAAAACACCAATTACATAAATAAAACAGGAATTCACCAAAAATAAAAATTGATTAGTTAGTTAAGATGAAAGTAAAATAAAATTATGCAATTATATTATTTAAAAACATCATACATCATTGACTCTGGGTATCCCTTTATTTTCATTTAACCTTCAAGTGAATAATATTAAAAAAATATATAATATGCAGTCATTTAAAGATTGTGCCAAAATTAAACACAAAACAACTGATATTTTTGTGTCCAATTTGCCATCCCATTCATTCATTTCTTTGTACCTGTTTACTTCAGCAGGGACTTTGCAATT
This sequence comes from Erpetoichthys calabaricus, assembly GCF_900747795.2. Classification (NCBI taxonomy): domain Eukaryota; kingdom Metazoa; phylum Chordata; class Cladistia; order Polypteriformes; family Polypteridae; genus Erpetoichthys; species Erpetoichthys calabaricus. The sequence continues at coordinate 34,813,266 of NC_041405.2, forward strand.
CCTTAGATAAGAAATTGGCAAAATTTGGTTGTTTTTATTTTTTAAAGTCAATAGTCTGTTTAACAGGATTTTATTTTTTTCACAGAAGAGTTAATTCCAACGTTTGCAGCAGCACAGAAGCCCAGCTGGCTCACCACTTTAGTTACCTTTCAAGCGTATTTGTTATGTCATTTCCGGCGTTAAATTTATTTTTATGTTAAACTTGCCTCCTATTCAAACTTGACATTTGAGTCAAATTTCATTATCTGCACTAGAGGGGCAAACATCTGACAAATTGCTGTGACTACAGGTACAAATGACAATCAGTCATATATTCAAAGTTTTCAGTAATGCAAATCACTGAAATCCTAACACACAAGCAGCTGTGATACTAAATAACTTTTAATGCATCTGTAATCCTCAAACAAATAGCATGTAATTTTTAAAATGGAAAACTTTGATTTAAAACCACACATTGACTTTCACCAATCCTCAGTTTTAATTTGTAACTATATCTAATACTTAGTATAAATATATGGCCATTTTAGGCAGTGATGGGTGTATCGTTATTACCACTTTGATATCTGTTGGAAAAAGAATCCAAAACACCTCTAAGCTTCAGTTCTGGATAGCTGCTCTTCTGGCATCCCATCCAGGGTGGCAATGAGGGCTCTGGCATCCCATGAACACAAAACTGTTTGAAGTGGGTTCAGTAAATACGTTATAGATACACAGCAAATTCCACAGTTAGTTATCATGTACTTCAAGAAGATATAAACTGGGACACCATTATTACTGTATAGTCTAGTGTGGCCTGCCGAGAAACCCGACACAGATATACCCAGGACACAAGTTTAGCACACACACACGCTTTTATTTTTTTAATTTTTTCCATGTGGAAAACGGCTTTCTCCATTTCCCACCTGTACAGCATAGTTTTTCAGCACAATACAGAGCATCGAACACACTTTTCTTCTTTCTTCGCCTCCACTCCTCCTCCAGCAAGCTTTGTCCTCCTCCACTCAACTCTGGTTTCTGGAGTAGTGGCCACTGGCTCCTTTTATACCACACCCGGAAGTGCTCCATATGTTTAATGATCTTCTTCCGGCCGCACTTCTGGATGTGGCAGAAGGGCTCCAATCAAGGGCTCAGCAATCATCAAGACATCTCTTAGTGGTGGCCACAGACCTCACCAGGGTTGAGTTTCCATGCTCCAATGCTCCAGGGGAGATAATGTCCTAGATAAGCTCTCTCCCCTGGTCCTTACAGGAGAGAGGCATCCTGGCCAAGCAAGGGCCACACTAGTTAACTGTAATAAATACTGTTTATGTTCTTATCTGGAAATAAGTGTTTCTTTAGAAACTAAATACAGTCAGCTAATGCTTCACACTGACGTTTGAGGGCACTCAAGATAACCTGGACATGGTTGGAGAAATTGTGCTTCTTGAAATATAAATGATTAGTCAATAAAACTCTAAACCTGCCTGTTCCAAAACAGGGCAGGCAGAAGCTGACCAGGAACAGCACCTGAAGAAAAGCAATAAAACAGTTTGGGCCTCCCACCAATCCATCAAAATACACATTAAAATAGCATTTACAGTATATATAAATGTGCTTACAAATCTTTTAGTGTACAGCAAAACAGACTAGTAAAAAAAAAAAAAGTATGATCCCAAAGGTTGGATTTAGTAAATGCTGTCTTCGTGAAAAGAAGTGAAATGCATCAGACCTCTTTTGAGTAGTGAGAAGAGCGCTCTATAAATGCAAAGAATTATTATTATTATTATTCTTTGTAAGCACTGTGTGCTCAAACTCACTACAGCAGATATAATACAATCCAGGCATTTATTAATTTATTGAACCCATGTAGGATTTCCACCCCCAGATAGGAAAGTGGAGTTATTATTACTGGAAGATCAGTTTCAAAAGACAAATAAGGAACCACCAGCTTTTGCATAACACTGAGACTTGTTGATGTCATGTTGCCAGCCATCCTAACATGACCGGATTCTGCCAGGAAGAAGCAGAACTCCTCTGCATTTTTTAGTTGGCTGTAACCTGGGGCTCTGTCTTCTGTAAAGTCTCCATGCCAATATTCAAGCTCCAAGAATAAGAATCGGGCATGAAAGGTGATTTATTAAGAATACCATACCATTTTCTAAACCTGCATAATCCTGAGCAGGGCTGCGGGGAGCCTATCCCAGAGAGCACAGGTCACAAGGCAGGAACAAGTCCACTGGACAGGGCAACAGTCCATCACAGGGGAACACTCTGGCACACACGAGTGCCAATTTAGAGTCACAAATCCACCTAACCTGCATGGGTTAAGACTGTGGGAGAAAACCCACACAGATATGGAGAGAACATGCAGATTCCATGCAGGGAGGACCTGGGAGGAGAAACCAGGTCTCCTTAAGGCTTGGCAGCAGTGCTCTCGCTTTGCCACTATGATGCTCTTATTGAAAATAAAAATTATTATTAGATACTAGGGGGCTTCGCTCGTCAACCCCCAGGCTTGAGCTACATGCTAGCCTTTTTGCGGTTCTGCAGCTCGCGTATGGGGATGTGGATGTACAATTTAAACAGATTTTTATTTTCATGGGAATTGTTGCATATGCATCAACGCAACGTATAACTGCCCGTGACTGAATTTCGTTTCTTTGTCTCTATTTAATAAAATGACTTTTTTGAATGTTTGGCTCTGAAATGTGCTAATTGTATTTGCAAAAGCTATTCTAACAGGAAACTGTAAACATTTTAATACAAATAGCATATCAAGATCTCCTTTGTTGTCTAATGTCATCCGTCATCATTCCTTTCTACAGTAATTTGTGTGGTGGAAGACTGGACTGTGTTAACGGTTGTAGATATTCTTTGGGATATTGTAAGTTGTTGTTTTCATCTTCTGCACGATCACCACCAACTGTTTCAGCAGAGTCTATTGATATGCATCTAACCAATTTGCTGTGTAACCGTTCAACATTTTTGGACGCGTTTAACCAATTTGATGTGTAACCGATTGACATTTTCAGCGTTAATTTGTTTGACTTCCTCGTTTCTAGGTGCTAGGATTGCCCGTGTACTCATTTTTTATGTTGATAACCCTTTGTGATGAAATTCTTCAATAAGATTTGGACATAATACGTCTTCTTTAATTGGGAACTTAAAGTGAGGAAAACATTAAAATGTATAAGAGCTGAGAGCACAGGAAGTGTGTCTGACAAAAGCATTCACACAAATGAGAGTTGAGGTCTTGTTTGAAAATGTTTGGGAGGAGGGCATGACTTGAAAAACTGTCAAGGAAAAAGTCTTATCTCGTGGGACGTGAAAAAAATCTCTCTTCCAAAAAGTCTTGCCTCCAAAAAGTTTCATCGTGTCAAAGGATTTTTTTATATAATAGGGAGATGGACTTTTACTCTGAACAATTGAGATACATTAGAGTTGTTTTAAGAAATTTCACAGGCATGTTAGGAGGCTCACTCAAGGTCTCACAGTGTTGTCATTCCAACAGATGGCACATCACAAACATTAACACTACTTTTACAAATTCCATACTAAATATTATATAGCAGAGACATGCATTGCATGGAGTGCTGCTAACCCTTAGGTTTATTTTGACTACTTAGATTTTAACCAGTCTTAGAAGGATAGCACAGCCAGTACTTGTATATGTAAAATGCTATTGGGATGTCTGTCTGTCATGCAAAAACTCATGTACCCTGACCCATGAAGCATGATCTTGGTCTCATTCAACAGCTTATGCAATGATATGGGCAACACAACCAATGAATTGGACATCTGTACCATGGTGGCCCTAAAACTCCTCATGGCAAGAGGAGAAGCGGCTGTGTGCCTGGGCGGACAATAACAAGTGCCACCTGGGCTGACAATAACAAGTGCCATCTGCTGAGCGTCAAGTACAAGATATGAACTTCTTCATTAAAGAAAGTAATACACACCATCATGCACAGAAGAGGAACAACCACCATGACTAGCACCAACAGTGACACTTAATGCCTGTTTACTGCAAGACACAGAATGCATGAGGAACACTTGACAGCTTTCTGTACAGATTTACACTCCAAAGTTATACACACCATTTGGCCACAAAAAATGGCAAGCTCTAGGACCTCTGCTTGGCGTCACTCCAAAAGCAGGAGCCATTTCGCTGATGACAAATGACAAATTCTGAGATGGCAGATCACTGCACACATACCAAAGTAAGAGATCAGCCTGAACTTCCACAGGAAGTGCAAGAATAAATGCTTTAGAATACATATGCAGCATCAACAGCTTCTTATCTTTTGCATACATGAAAACCGCTATTGATAATCACCCAGGACATGGTGCATACATGTTTAGATGAGGCTGAGGAAGAGCAAAACCAAAAGACACAGAGACGTTGTTCAATAACTTATGCTGCACATACTGTACATGTTCAGATGAAGTACTTATGCTGCATTCCATCTGAAGTGGAAGTTGGAATTTCCAAGTTCCTAGTTGTAATTTTCAGCAGGAATGCCCCCTTAAGTTGGATTTCCAACTCAGGAACTCGGGGCTGCTCAACTCAACCGACTTCAAATAATGACGTTAATCCAAAGTGGCAATGTACACCATAAACTTTAGTAAACGCTGTAGTATTATATTATGTATTAACACTTGTCTATTTGTGTCTCATTAAATCAGTCGTACACACAGAATTGTCCAACCTCTATCTGTGAACTTGTTGCTACGATGTTTAGATATGCAAAATACCGTATAATGCTTTGTTATCAATGGCTATTTATTCTGATGAAGCAAGTAGAACAAACGTTTTTCTTTACGTATCCATATTGGTTTTCCAAATGTTTTACTGTAACACAGTCAGCTCAGGTGTGACATCATTCCCAGCTCTGACTTCCACTGTAAATGGAATGCAGCATTAGGACTTTCAAGGCCTGAAAATACAGACATCTCTCTTCATTTCCTAAGAAAAGCATAGGATTTCACTAATGCAAATATAGGGCTGCCAACCGTCCTCATTTTCCCAGACAAGTCCACATTTTGCGCCAGGGACTGTCCAGGAGGAATTTATAACATTTTCAAAATGTCTGGAATTTAGGCTCCTAAAATGTGAAAATTTCCATATTCTTATCAATGGTAAAAATTGAAAGCCATACACCAATCAGCATTTGCGGAAGTAGTGCGCACACTTTTTTTTTACCCGAATCTTCACTTCCATTCCGGTAGTAAACAACACAGATATTGACGAGAATAGTCAATGTCTGTCCAACTTGGCTTTTTTCACTTCATCTTGTTAGATCTTATTTTTGATTCTTCTTTCAGCAGCTGGGTTAAACAAGAAATTTCATACATCCAGGTACAGTCTGTCATACTTAAGTGCGAGTAAGTACTGCTTTGTAATATTTTAATGAAAAATATTATTACAACCCGTTGTCCCAAAATGGATTTATAATTGTAAATGAATGAGTCAACTATTAAAGATTCAGTTAATTAAAAAAAAACACACATTTATTCTGTCATATAAATGCAATATTTTTTTAGTTATCAGTTGATCAAGTAATAAGTCAATTAAATAATTGTAATTTAATAATATTTTCATAATTCTTTCATTTACATAAATTCAGGAATACCCATTACGCCAAAAAGAAAGTGCAGGTTCACAGACTACATGAACAGCAAATACAGTCATATGAAAAAGTTTGGGAACCCCTCTTAATTCTTTGGATTTTTGTTTATCATTGGCTGAGCTTTCAAAGTAGCAACTTCCTTTTAATATATGACATGCCTTATGGAGTCCAGCCCTTCTCAAGGAGATTGGTTCCAGAGTCCAAGCTGTGCGTTGAGGTGAGCCCGACTATATCTAGCCGGAACCTCTCAACCTTGCGCACAAGCTCAGGCTCCTTCCCCTTCAAAGAAAAGGGTGGAGTGCCCTCTCAGGGTTGGGAGCGAGATCCTGCCTCAAGTGGAGGAGTTCAAGTATCTCTGAGTCTTGTTCACGAGTGAGGGAAGAATGGAGCATGAGATCGACAGATGGATCGGTGTGGCATCCGCAGTGATGCGGGCTCTGCATCGGTCTGTCGTGGTGAAAAAGGAGCTGAGCCATAAGGCAAAGCTCTCAATTTACCAGTCAATTTATGTTCCTACCCTCACCTATGGTCATGAGCTATGGGTTGTGACCGAAAGAACGAGATCACGAATACAAGCGGCTGAAATGAGTTTCCTCTTCAGGGTGTCTGGACTCTCCCTTAAAGATAGTGTGAGAAGCTCAGTCATCCAGGAGGGGCTCAGAGTAGAGCCGCTGCTCCTCCGCATCGAGAGGAGTCAGATAAGGTGGCTCAGGCATCTGATCAGGATACCTCCTGGACGCCTCCCTGGTGAGGTGTTCCGGGCACGTCCAACCGGGAGGAGGCCCCGGGGAAGACCCAGGACAAGCTGGAGGGACTATGTCTCCGGGCTGGCCTGGGAACGCCTCAGGATTCTCCCGGAAGAGCTAGAGAAAGTGGCCGGGGAGAGGGAAGTCTGGGTATCTCTGCTCAAGCTGCTGCCCCTGCGACCCGACCTTGGATAAGTGGAAGAGGATGGATGGATGGATGGATGCCTTATGGAAACAGTAGTATTTCAGCAGTAACATTACGTTTACTGGATTAACAGAAAATATGCATCATAACAAAATTAGACAGGTGCATAAATTTGGGCACCCCAACAGAGATATTACATCAATACTTTGTTGAGCCTCCTTTGCAGATATAACAGCCTCTGGACGCCTCCTATAGCCTTTGATGAGTGTCTGGATTCTGGATGGAGGTATTTTTGACCATTCTTCCATACAAAATCTCTCCAGTTCATTTAAATTTGATGGCTGCCGAGCATGGACAGCCTGCTTCAAATCATCCCATAGATTTTCAATGATATTCAAGTCAGGGGACTGTGACAGCTATTCCAGAACATTGTACTTCTCCCTCTGCACGAATGCCTTTGTAGATTTCGAACTTATCCTGAAGAATTTGTTGATATTGGGTTGAATTCATCTGACCCTCGACTTTAACAAGGAACCCAGTCCCTGAACTAGCCACACAGCCCCACAGCATGATGGAACCTTCACCAAATTTGACAGTAGGTAGCAGGTGTTTTTCTTGGAATGCGATGTTCTTCTTCCGCCATGCAAAGTGCTTTTTGTTATGACCAAATAACTCAATTTTTGTCTCATCAGTCCAAAGCACTTTGTTCCAAAATGAATCTGGCTTGTATAAATGAGCATTTGCATACAACAAGTGACTCTGTTTATAGCGTGAGTGCAGAGAGGGCTTCTTACTCATCACCCTGCCATATAGATGTTCTTTGTGCAAATTGCGCTGAATTGTAGAACAATGTACAGATAAACCATCTGCAGCAAGATGTTCTTGCAGGTCTTTGGAGGTGATCTGTGGGTTGTCTGTAACCATTCTCACAATCCTGTGCATATGACGCTCCCATTCTTTTCTTGGCCTGCCAGACCTGGGTTTAACAGAAACTGTGCCTGTGGCCTTCCATTTCCTAATTACATTCCTTACAGTTGAAACTGACAGTTTAAACCTCTGAGATGGCTTTTTGTAGCCTTCCTCTAAACCAGGGTTCCTCAGTCACGGTCCTGGAGGGCCGCAGTGGCTGCAGGTTTTTGCTCCAACCCAATTGCTTAATAAGAAGCCCTTACTGCTGAAGTAACATTTCTGCTTCACTGAAGTTGTCTTGCTTGTAAAGATTTTGTACCCTTATTGCTTATTTCAGTCTTAAACAGCTGTAGTCTCATTTTTGAATTGCTCCTAATCAGCAATAACATGCAAATGACAAAGGAGAACAGCATTTCTCCATTTACCTTGTACCATTTACACCTGTGTGTATTTCTCTTGCACTATTGGGTTTAATTAAATATTTGGAAGGAAAGTGAAGAGCAAAAAGTGAAGGACTGAGAATTACTCGTCCATTTTAGCCTTCAGATTATTTGGATGATATCCTTAGAAAGGGGAAGAAATCTAGGATATGAGAATGACCTGACATAGCAGAGTTAAAGCACTAACAATCCATAAAATTAAATTATTGGCAAGATTTGCTTTCTGATTAAGCAACCAGGTTAGAAAAGAAACCTGCAGCCACTGCGGCCCTCCAAGACTGTGATTGAGGACCCCTGCCCTAAACCATTTGTGGTGTAGCGGGTCCACAGCTCACGTCAAAAAGGCCATTTTTTAAAATAAATAATCGCCGCACTTGCGGCTTAACGAGGGGGCGTGGTATGTGTGGCTGAAGCAGTTCCCTGGTGATGTGTGATGCGGATGGTCCTCACTTAAGTGCACAGGTGAGGAATCGTCCGCATCCATATTTGGTGCCTGGGAGCTTCTAATTGCCACATCTGATCCACGTCCCCGTAATAAATAGAAGCACGAGATGGCCAGGAAGGGGGAGGAAAAAAAAAGGAAAAAGTGAATGGAGAAGATAAGAGAAGACAGCAGGAAGAAGCAAGGAGAAAGAGCTGGTGTGTGCGAGAGGGAAGGACAGCAAGCGAGCGAGTTGACTCACGGATGTATGCAGGCAGCTGGGAGAGGCGAGCTTCAGTGGGGTGTTTGGCCGGCACCCAAGTGCCGATGGTAGTGGTCGCTCCTGCTGAGCGCTTGTTGGGAGCAGGAGTGACCAGGAGAAGGTTGGCTCGCCGCAGTGAAGGCAGTGGGAGTTGGAGATTTGGAGTAGAATCTCAAGCGTGAGCGTCCTGGCCATTGGGGAAAGCCAAGTCTCAGTCTGGCTGGGGGTGAATGAAGCAGGGGATCAGGAGGCCACCAGAGCACTCGAGCAGAAGAAGGTCAGCTGTAGCTAGGGTGACTCCCCTGGTGCATAACCTGAACAGGAGAAGCAGGGGAGTCACCAGTAGAAAGGCACCGGGTTGATTTTAAAAAGACAGCTTCCAGGAAATTGTTTTAACCTCGTTGTTTTTTTAAAGGATTTTTTTTTCTGATGGATTTTAACCTCCACCCATTCACTTGTTTTTATGGATTATTTATTTAATGACTTATTTTTGAGACACTGCACTTATTTATTTGAACAGTTTTGTTTCTGTTTGCTGTTTTAATAAAAGCACGTTTGCACTTTTTGCACCATCCCCTTGCTTTGTTGTGCCTCACTGCCTAGCTCATCGGTGACATTACAGACAATGTCGGGTTCAAGGGCTCCCAGAAGTAAGATGGGAGCATGGTGCGAACCTGCATCGTCACACAATCTTTGTTTTCAGATCTTTTGAGAGTTGCTTTGAGGATCCCATGCTGTCACTCTTCAGAGGAGAGTCAAAGGGAAGCACAACTTGCAATTGATCACCTTAAAAACATTTTAGGTAGCATGCTATGTAAAGATTTCTATTCATATTTATCTAGGAACTCAGATTTACTGAGAAAAATAGCTTCAGTGGAAAAATATAAAAGAATGTAGATAAATGCAAATAAACTAAATTGAAAAGAGTAATATTATATTTATTTTACTAAATGTGAAATTACCAGGGTATCATATTTTACAGGTTTACGACAGTTAAGCTATCCGAATAAGAATGGAAGGAATGAAGTCTGTTAATTTAAGAGGCTTGATGTATTCAAAATATTTAATGGGTTATTAGTTTGCCAGTGACTGTGATTGTGGCCATCATATCATAATTATAGTGATAAACTGCTACTAAAGCTTTATATCATTTTTTAAAAACCATAAGATAGTATAAAGGCATATTATGGCATCATAGGGAAAGGCATCCTCAAATGTCCTCATTTTTCGACCCAAAAGTCCTCATTTGCAGAGAAAGAGAGTTGGCAGCCCTACGCAAACAGCCCTTACACCTGAGCCTTTAGAAATAAAAGGCAAGTTGAACCAAAGAAACTACTAGCCCAGACAGAGAGCATGCAGGTTCAAGAAGTTAAAAAGTACTTCCAAACCGCTTTTACACAACACCAACAGTATTACAATGCATATTACTTTTTACTTTATGAGCACCATTTGGCTACTAAAAGACATTATGTCTTTAGCAGGAAGTTCAAGACAAAACTATTTACAAAACATTAGTATGTAGTACAAGGGTGTTGTACTGTGTTAGCCATTATGGATGTAATGAGAAGTCAAGCAAAATGACGACTTTTATCAGCTAACTAAAAGATTACAATGTGCAAGGTTTCGAGGCAACTCAGGCCCTTTCTTCAGGCCAGATGTAATGGGCCTGAGTTACCTTGAAAGCTTGCATATTGTAATCTTTTAGTTAGCTGATAAAAGTTGTTATTTTGCTTGACTTCTCATTACAACACATTAGTATCAACAGTTCCATGTCTTTTGTATCCATGGCAGCCTATACTGATAACCCCCCTAGACACAGCGCCTATGTGTTCAGAATGCACATTTCAGGTTTATCATTATATTAGTGGATTGTACTCCAACAAAGTTCAACCTGCAGCCTATGCCAACCTTTTTTTAGTGAAGACCTTACACAAAACTTTCAAGACCTGAAAATAAAGACATCTCTCCACATTTGCTTCAAAAAGCTACAGGATTTCATTGATTCTTTTGGAGACGTCCCAACTTTTAAAAATATGATGCAAGTTGTAGAAGAAGAACAAAAACCACGGACAGAGGGCAGACAGTTTCAAGAAGTAAAAATGTACTTCCTAACTAAATTTACATAAGACCAATGATGTTAGAATATTCCAACATTAAATGTCCAATCTACTTTTCACTTCACTGTTTTTACCTTAGACTATAATTAAAACACCAGGGGCCTCATACATAACGTTATACATAGAATTCACACTATAACATGGCGTACGGACAAAAGCGGAAATGTGCATACGCACAAAAAAATCAAGATGCATAAATCTGTGCATATGCCAACTTTCACGTTCTTCCCCTCTATAAATCCCAGTCAGCATGAAAAGTAATACACATGCACGCGCCTGCTGCCCCTCCCTGTCTCCTCCCAGAATTACACCTCTTTGAATATGAAAATCAATATAAATAGCCCTTAAGCTCAGCATTCTGTGAAAAGGCAATGGCAAAAGCATGTGGGAAATAGAAGAATTTCAGCAAATACCAAATGGAGGCAAGGAAAAACGTACTATTTGTTGGTTTATACAGTGATATAAACAGCAAAAGGAAGTTGATCGAGTGACAGAGTGTCGGAGAAAGGTCAAGTTCACAAAGTCGCACAGTGCCTGAAATAAAAAGGAACTTGTCAGATATCAAAGTCGCCGTGAAAAGGTGAGTCGTAGCCCACCGTCTGAGTATAGAAGCTTATTAGGGTACAGAGAAAAATAAAATAGGCACACAGTGGGGAAAAAAGCACGAAATGTCATCTTTAATCTCAAAATTTCCACTTTAATCACGTAGTTTATTTTGTCATTAAAGTAGAACGTCATAAACTTCATCTTTAAATCATTTAATTTACCAGTTTCTCAAATACCATCGTAACTAAAGTAGCACATTAAATGCTTTGTATTGTATGTGTTCTTCTATGTGCTCAATGTGTGTGAATCACTACATGCTTCTTAAATGGGCTTTCTCTTCCTCCAACAGGACACAGAATACACTACATTTGTGATATTACAGCTCTCTGAATAATTAAATACTGAGATACAGTATACACTTTATATCATTTTCATGATGATAGGAGTTGAAGCATATTATTAAACATTGGAACACAGTGGCGCAATGATAGTGACGAACTGGCGCCCACCCCATCCAGAGATTGTTCCTGCCTCCTGCAAGATGCTTGCTGCGCCGTGCGCGACCTTCAATGAAACTATTGACTGCAGCAGTACTGTCTCTCTCAAATGTACTAAACCCCCCCCCCCCCCCACTCCTTCCTTTTCCGAGTAACCAATCACCACACAATCAACTCTGTAATAAATGTCAAGCCATCTGTAAGCTCTGAATGCTGATTCTTCAAAACTTTTAAGGAACATTGAAATATCTTTGTAGAACTTGTTTAATTATTCTATCTATCTATCCATACATTGTAGCGCCAGTCCCAGCAAAAATATAGTGCGAGGCAGGAACAATCCTTGAACAGGGCGCCAGCTCATCGCTAGTGCTGCGACATCGTGTCCTCACATATTAAATTATTAACAATATAGATTATTTAAATGATGTTAAAATTTGTATCTGTATAATGTAATAAACATATTTTGCAGCATTTCAACTTAAAAATTATATCATCATCATATGTAAATACGCACTTTATAAAGAGGCTCAGGTTGTGCAATATTATAACTGTATCGCAAGTTTATCGTGAGGTGATTGTACTTATAAATACAAACAGTTCTACCAGGAGCACTTGATGGACTGATTGAGTGCGTTTATCGCTCTTGGGATGAAACTGTTCCTGAACCGCGAGGTTCCTACAGGAAAGACTCAGAAGCGTTTGCCATATGGAAGTAGTTCAATAGACTCTGCGCATGGCTGAGGCAGCATGTGCTTAACACTGTTTTTCGATAATTCTCTTTCCAATCAGCTGCTGTAGAGCTGTGATTCCACACTCAAATACAGTGGGATAAATACTCTGAGTGACACATTGAGAGTAACAATGCTAAAGCAGCTATGATATTTGGAATCGTTTGGCCATTCCGTGGACCATTATATTGTTACATTATATATTACATTACATTGTTATACTATAGGTTAATTATAATCAGATGACTTAAACTAATCTATAATAATAAAAGGCAAAGCCCTCACTGACTGACTCACTCACTGACTGACTGACTGACTGACTCATCACTAATTCTCCAACTTCCCATGTAGGTGGAAGGCTGAAATTTGGCAGGCTCATTCCTTACAGCTTACTTACAAAAGTTAGGCAGGTTTCATTTCGAAATTCAAAGCGTAATGGTCATAACTGGAACATATTTTTTGTCCATACACTGTAATGGAGGAGGCGGAGTCACGTATCGCGTCATCACGCCTCCTACGTAATCACGTGAACTAAAAACAAGGAAGAGATTTACAGCACGAGTCACACGCGGGAACGAAGGTAAATGACGTTAATTTTTGACTGTCTTTTAATACTGTGTAAGCATACATATTAACACATGTGCAATTAAACGTGTGCATTTACGGGGTGATTTCTCAGGCTTAAAAGCTCACCTTTTATCAAACGCGGGAACAAAGGTAACTGACGTTGTTCACTGTCTTTTAATACTGTGTAACCATACATATTAACACATGTGCAATTAAACGTGTGCATTTACGGGGTGATTTCTCAGGCTTAAAAGCTCGCCTTTTACTAAAAAGGTAAATGCAAAACTATTTTCAATCAGTTTATTGAAACGCTCCCGTTAAGGATTGCAATAACATATTCGCGAGATAAAAGAACGAAGTAGGGGGAAATGGAGGAAGAGCCGCAAACAGCGAAGAGCAAAAAATTAATTAAACAATTGAGAACGGAGCGAGTGAAGCATACAAGCATGTTCATAAGGGAAACAAAGCACGGTGTAAAACGTAAGTTTAAATTAAGTTTATAGAAACGCTCCCGCTGCGGATTGCAATAACATATTCGCGAGATAAAAGTTTAATGAGAAGACACGAGGTATAAACGAACCACACGCCGTGGCGCAACGTTAAGGGCAACAGTTTCAACCATTCTATGATCTGCTTCTCGCAACTGAAAGACGGCACATGGCGGATGTTAGCCGACTTGCTGACCGCAACGTTAGGGGCTTCAACTATGGCGCTGACGCCACATCTCAGTGCCAACACTTTGCAGACTGTACTTAAAAGACACGCCCTCCTCACTGGATAGTTAAAAAGACCAATCAAACTAACGATGACATCAAGTATTACCCAATCAAAAGTAGGAAAGGAGGCATCTTCATAAAATGCGTGTGGGATGATTTGCATGACACGCTGCTTTAAAAAAAAAAATGATAAAAAAAATACGGGATAAATCCTGTCCAGTATTGATTCAAAACGGGACGCGCAATTTCATTCTCAAACGCGGCACGATTCCGTATTTTAAAGGACGGGTGGCAACCCTACAGTGCCAGGTAACCACCCATACAATCACATTGTGATTCAGACTAGGAATGCAATGAATGTAATTACCCCGATCTACATACAAGGCGAAAGTCTTGCAACATTCAAAGATGATGGTTTGGGATAATTAGTACTTATTAAGTACACCATGGCACATAAAAGAGCTTATGAAGCCTTGAACCGAAAAAAGCAACATCTCAGAGATCGTAAAAAAAAAAAAAAGGAGGTAATGTCGTTTTACTCGCTGTACATTTTAGTCAAACATTACCAGTTATTCCACGAGGGAGACCAGCAGATGAACTCAACGCGTGTTTAAAATCCATGCTTCTCCCACGCTCGGTTATATGTCGCGTGTTCTCGGGTAGGTACACCAAAAAATGTATACATTTAAGCATGTAATGGGCAAACAAAAAATGAGGTATACCCGAAGGCACTGCAGTAGTACTCAATGTAACTTTACTTCTTAAATGTTAATGTTTTACTGTTTAATAATTTATACGCTTCTTATATATTGTTCAAATTCTTTTATCAAAATACCAGTGACAGCGCAATGCACGATAACATGGAGTGAATACACCATACGCATCTGCCCACGGCCGCCCTGGTGTGCGCAGATAGGAGTTGATTCTAAAATAAAATAAACATAAAAAGAGTAATACATTCATCACCCATAAAGCGGATAGCAGACGTGACGTATTATATGTGTACCAGATTTCAAGTCAATAGGTGAAACGGTTTGCAAGCTACAGGTGATTTAAAATCCTGGACAGACCAACGAAAAGCCACGGTAGCAAATTATAGAAGAAGATTTTACTGTTTAATAATTTATATTTATATGAAATGTGCTTCTTATATATTACTTCATATTCTCATATGATAATGATGTTAATGTTGTTTATATTGATTTCTATGTTATTGTAAGTGCATCTATGTGTGTATATGTATGTATGTATGTATGTATGTGTATATATATATATATATATATATATATATATATATATATAAAAAATATATATATATAAAAAATATATGTGTATATGTATATATAATATATCTGTATATGTGTGTATATGTGTGTGTGTATACAGTGGTGTGAAAAACTATTTGCCCCCTTCCTGATTTCTTATTCTTTTGCATGTTTGTCACACAAAATGTTTCTGATCATCAAACACATTTAAACACTAGTCAAATATAACACAAGTAAACACAAAATGCAGTTTGTAAATGGTGGTTTTTATTATTTAGGGAGAAAAAAAAATCCAAACCTACATGGCCCTGTGTGAAAAAGTAATTGCCCCCTGAACCTAATAACTGGTTGGGCCACCCTTAGCAGCAATAACTGCAATCAAGCGTTTGCGATAACTTGCAATGAGTCTTTTACAGCGCTCTGGAGGAATTTTGGCCCACTCATCTTTGCAAAATTGTTGTAATTCAGCTTTATTTGAGGGTTTTCTAGCATGAACCGCCTTTTTAAGGTCATGCCATAGCATCTCAATTGGATTCAGGTCAGGACTTTGACTAGGCCACTCCAAAGTCTTCATTTTGTTTTTCTTCAGCCATTCAGAGGTGGATTTGCTGGTGTGTTTTGGGTCATTGTCCTGTTGCAGCACCCAAGATCGCTTCAGCTTGAGTTGACGAACAGATGGCCAGACATTCTCCTTCAGGATTTTTTGGTAGACAGTAGAATTCATGGTTCCATCTATCACAGCAAGCCTTCCAGGTCCTGAAGCAGCAAAACAACCCCAGACCATCACACTACCACCACCATATTTTACTGTTGGTATGATGTTCTTTTTCTGAAATGCTGTGTTCCTTTTACGCCAGATGTAACGGGACATTTGCCTTCCAAAAAGTTCAACTTTTGACTCATCAGTCCACAAGGTATTTTCCCAAAAGTCTTGGCAATCATTGAGATGTTTCTTAGCAAAATTGAGACGAGCCCTAATGTTCTTTTTGCTTAACAGTGGTTTGCGTCTTGGAAATCTGCCATGCAGGGCGTTTTTGCCCAGTCTCTTTCTTATGGTGGAGTCGTGAACACTGACCTTAATTGAGGCAAGTGAGGCCTGCAGTTCTTTAGATGTTGTCCTGGGGTCTTTTGTGACCTCTCGGATGAGTCGTCTCTGCGCTCTTGGGGTAATTTTGGTCGGCCGGCCACTCCTGGGAAGGTTCACCACTGTTCCATGTTTTTGCCATTTGTGGATAATGGCTCTCACTGTGGTTCGCTGGAGTCCCAAAGCTTTAGAAATGGCTTTATAACCTTTACCAGACTGATAGATCTCAATTACTTCTGTTCTCATTTGTTCCTGAATTTCTTTGGATCTTGGCATGATGTCTAGCTTTTGAGGTGCTTTTGGTCTACTTCTCTGTGTCAGGCAGCTCCTATTTAAGTGATTTCTTGATTGAAACAGGTGTGGCAGTAATCAGGCCTGGGGGTGGCTACAGAAATTGAACTCAGGTGTGATACACCACAGTTAGGTTATTTTTTAACAAGGGGGCAATTACTTTTTCACAGAGGGCCATGTAGGTTTGGATTTTTTTTCTCCCTAAATAATAAACACCATCATTTAAAAACTGCATTTTGTGTTTACTTGTGTTATATTTGACTAATGGTTAAATGTGTTTGATGATCAGAAACATTTTGTGTGACAAACATGCAAAAGAATAAGAAATCAGGAAGGGGGCAAATAGTTTTCACACCACTGTATGTGTATATGTATATATATATGACAGCAACACTCATAACAATGACAACACAATTACATTGACAATCATGTTACGTTATTTTTAAAATGTTTCCTTTACTTTTTCATAACCTCTTTAACACACTACTTCTCCGCTGCGAAGCGCGGGTATTTTGCTAGTAAACAATATGCAGTTAATTTCAGTGTACAGTATTTGATAAAGCTGAGTCAGGGATGTGGATCTAAAAAAGAAAGGGAAACCACACAGGAACAAAAGCACTGCTTTGACGCTGGAGCGGAGAACTTGCGTAAGCCAGAGATTGAGCTGCCGCGAAAATGTGCGTGGCTTTACGCCAAGTTTAGTTTTTATACAACGCGATGTGCATGTGGAAATGGGAGTGCGCAACATTTTTGTGTGTACACACCGTTTACACAAGAGGCCCCGGGTTAAGTCACTTGCAGAAATTCTCAGATGATTCTGCATTTACAGGGTGTAATGATAAGGGGGATAAGACAGAGGAGACGACTCAGATGGAAATTTGTGTTTGTTCACATCAGTTACAGGTTGGACTGGTCTTGGAACACAGAGGAACTATATAAGAAAGGGCAGAGCAGGCTCTTATTCCTTAGCAGACTGCATTCCTTTAATGTGGAAAGTGACATTCAACTCTGTGATGGCCAGTGCAATTTTCTACACTACACTATGCTGAGTTGGTAACATCACTTCAAGAGAGGCCCACTGAATCAGCAAGCTAATTAAAAGGGCTGGCCCAGTTATGGGACACACTCACCCCCTGGAGGTGTTAGTAAAGGAGAGAATTAAAACAAAACTGAGTGCCATTACGAATGATACTGCACAGCTTCTCTCTGACACACCAACACTGAGGACTTTCAGCCAACAAATTGTTCAGCAAAAATGTCAAGAAACATGACTGGGACTCCTTTATACCAACAGCAATACATCTGTATACTGCCTCATTTTTTCCAGTGTGTGTTCAGACTATAATGTGTGAGTACAGTATATCTATCTATCTATCTATCATATAGTGCCTTTCACATCTATCTGTCTGTCATATTTTGTCCTTCACATCTATGTATCTATCATATTTTGCCTTTCACGTCTATCTGTCTATCTATCATATAGTGCCTTTCACATCTATCTATTTATCAATCAATCTTTAAAAAGTTCCTGTCAACCCTATGCATAATTTGATCAGAAGTGGTTAATACTGATTATGTAAGAAAGATATAAACAAAAAGTAACACAAAGGGCAGTAGTTGGTGCTGCTGCCTTATGGACGCTCAAATCCCAGGCCTCATTGTTGACCACATAGAGTTTACACATTCTCGCTACATTTATATGCTTTTTTCCACCCCGTCCAATGATTTCACTAGTAAGGTTCTTTGATGATTCTTAGTTGGCCCTGTGTCGGTGTTAGTGTGAGTGAGATGAACTGAGCTGTTCTGCCTTGTGCCCGTTCTGCACATACACGCACTAGAGCCCATTTAGGACCACCAGTTCACCTAATCTGCATATCTTTGGACTGTGGGAGGCACACCTGGAGGAAACTCACACAGACACAGGGGAACACGTAAACTCCACACAGGGAGAACCGGGGATACAAACCCTGGTTGCCTTACTGCAAGGCAGCACAAATTCCACTAATAATACTGAAATGACAGAACATTTTTTTTTTTGCTTTGTTTTGTTTTATCTACTCATTGTACTTGTGGCTGAATAAAAATATTCTTGTTTTTTAATCAAATTAGAAAATGCATGCATGGTGTCAGGTGAACTATTTAAAAAAAAAAAAAAGAGGGTTGGAGATGTTAAATTCGGCCTTGACATGTGTGTTTGTGTTGACCCTGCGATGGACTGTCATCCTGTCCAGGTTAGATGTCTGAATAGAGATTTGTGCTGTATAATTTTCAAGTGTGTTGGGTAAAAGGGAGAGTCTATTGACCTTTTTGGTGCGTTCAGGAAGGAGGGGGGGGGGGGGGGGGGGGGGGGAGTTTGGACTGTGTCATTAGTCGCGTTTAGTACACAGAAGTGTGGTACTGCTTTTGGGTCTGATAGAAAGTTTTAAAAAGTCCAAACTATACAGGAAGAAGAAGTAAAGAGCCCTAACTGTGAGTAGCGCTAATCGAGGACTCCTCTGCTAAGCCACCAAAGCCGCTCGAAAGCCAAGAAGAACCGACGCCGGATTCTAGTACGGTGAGAATAGCAGACTCCCTTCATCCGTCCCTACAGTATCCAGATCGTACTGCTCTTACATACGTTTAGAAAATGGATGGATAGATGGAAAGCTGAAGCACTTTTATGTATTCATTTTTTGTTTACTTCCTCAAAGAGACATTTTGTTTATTAAATACTTTGTCATAGTGGATTATTCAGGCAGAAAAATTAAACCATAAGACGCGAACACTTGCTTCCTAAATACCTGCTTGAACACCTATCTGCCAACTGGAGCGGATATGTGACATTTAAAAAGAGAAAAATACTGAATACAAATATACAAGTAAAGTGGTACCTCACAAGGTGAATTTGAAAGTCTAAAGTAATCCGTAGTTCAGAATGTTTGGAGAAGTGCAAGCGAAAATTGCTTAGGTATGATGGATTTCGTTTTCGTATCAGCATATCTACATTAGCAATGGCCCAAAAATAAAAAGTAAATCTTTGAGGTAAGAAGATAAATACTGTAAATAAATAAATAAAACATTATTGAAGATCTCTTTTAGTAACTAAGTCCATATGTTGTGAGGGCTTCGCCTGTGTTCACAAGTATTACAAAAATAAAACGCAATTAAAAAAGGATGAGATATTGAAAAATATATTAAAAACGAAAAAGCAGACATACAC